>NW_011494960.1:5730314-5756730 GCF_000754665.1 Bison bison bison
AAAAAAAAAAAAAAAAAAGCCAGAACTCCAGTTCATTCTGTCTGATTCCAAAGACCACACTCCTTCCACAATGTTTCCAGGCCCTCTTCCCATGATGGGCAAAGCAGCTGTGGGAGTGGAGGCCCCATGCAATCCAGACACGGCAACACTAGTCCACACCTTCAGGATGGGTCTTTTCAGGGCAGCACCTCAGTGCACACCGAAGGCAGTTCAGATAGCATTTAGCATTCAGCTTGGAAAACACTGATCTGATGGCGCCACCTACTGACTGACCTGGACCCACCAGCAGCAGCCTGGGCGCTTAGAACAACTGGCTTCATGCTGTACATGTCAGTAAAATACCTTCCTGTCAACTCCAACATCTTTTAAGATTCTGTCCAGCTATGGAAATCAAATCAGTCCTTCTCATGTTATGACATCTTCACAAATACTGAACAGCAGTAAACTCAGCTGAGTACTAACTAAATACCTCTGTAATTGAGGTTTTCAAACTATGATGGAGTAACATTTTTGTTAATACTGACACTGCAAATTTGAAATAATTCAATGTAAAAACTACCACACTTTTTTGATGCAAAATCTGAAAGAGCATGAGTTACCCACATTTAAAAAAGTCATCAAGAAACACAATTTTTAAACTATGTTTACTCCACTGTGTATGAAAATATCAGTCAGCCCTTTCAGTACCACGTCAATTACCAAAACATTTACTAGCCTTGGGACTTCTATAAGTGATAAAAGTATTTTTGTATCACATAATATCACCCAAGCCTTTATTAAATGGTGGTCATAAGGCCAGTGCTTAAAAAGCTGCCCTCAAATCAATAATTGAGATGAAAATTAATGCACTAAGATCTTTCGAAAAGTCAAAATGACCCCCATGGTATACTATGCCATTTATTTAAAGGAATCTGAAAAGTACTAGAGATAACGCTCAGAAATAAAGAGCATCACTAAAGTAAAAACATGCTATAATGAAGGGTGATAAATGCACTCAGAACTCATATGCCTCTCTCACTTTACATTTATTCCAATGAAAAAATACACTGAGTGAACGCATCTCTCTTATAAGCAGTATTCTTTCTTTTCAAGTGTATCACTCCCAGAAAGAGAAATAACAGAGTTAAAGGAATATGCTTAAAGGTACACGTCTATTCACCACATCCCTTTCCCTGGCCTGGAAGGAAAGCAAGGCTTTTAGTAGCTTCCTAGGGCCCTTTGAGGAAGAGAAAGGAGCCTAGAAAGAGGTGGGAACTCTGAAAACTGGAGAAAACGCTTCCTTCCTAATGGGAGCTATAAATAGCTATTAACTAAGTTGGACACAACTGAAACGACTTAGCAGCAGCAACAGCAGCAACCCCTATCCAAGGCAATGGCTGCTGCTAAGTCGCTTCAGTTGTGTTCGACTCTGTGCGACCCCATAGACAGCAGGCAATCAGGCTCCCCCGTCCCTGGGATTCTCCAGGCAAGAACACTGGAGTGGGTTGCCATTTCCTTCTCCAATGCATGAAAGTGCAAACCCACTCCAATACTCTTGCCTGGCAAATCCCATGGACAGAGGAGCCTGGTAGGCTGCAGTCCATGGGGTCGCTAGGAGTCAGACCCGACTGAGCGACTTCACTTTCACTTTTCACTTTTCACTTTCATGCACTGGAGAAGGAAATGGCAACCCACTCCAGTGTTCTTGCCTGGAGAATCCCAGGGATGGGGGAGCCTGGTGGGCTGCCATCTATGGGGTCGCACAGAGTCGGACACAACTGAAGCGACTTGGCAGCAGCAGCAGCAACCCCTATCCTCACTTTCAGGTGACTGGATTTGGCCTGGGCCCTGCTCCTCAAGTGATAAACCAATCCCTTGGATGAGTTGTTATTTTTTTAAACTATGAGTTGCCATCCACTAGTAGGTCATGAAAGATTTAAGTGGCCTATGACTCGCATTTTTTAAAAAGGAAATAGAATAAAAAACAAAACTATTAGAGTAAAGCAAGTATTAGGATGTGCTTTTGTCTCACATATATTTTGGGTGGCAACACAAATTTATTTTTACTGTGCACTGAAAATCACTGCATTGGATAATAACACTGCACTGACCACTGCTGAGGAGGACACATTTCCTTCAGTATTCCACCTATACAGGTAATCTTGGTATCCAGATTTATTAAACGACTATAACTGCTGACAAAGTTAAGAGAACCATCTGACCTTAAAGAGAACCTCAAGGCAATACAGTAATTTTTATGGATCTAAATAATTCATTCACTGTTTTAATATATTGTTAAACTGTTTCCTTCCTATGTGTAATTAATACTAAACACCTGCTGCTTCCATAGTGTACCCTGAGATCATGTCCAGAATTCAGTAGATTTCCAACATTAAACACCTTCAATCAGGACCATTAAATTAATATAAATTTGATTTGCATTCCCTGGATCTCATCTAGTATCTAAATTTTAGTCATTTTTAAAAGCTAAACGAGATATGCATTTAAATGTAAACTTGAAGGATATCAGGAAAGAATAAGATGAACCAAGTCATAAACATCCAAAAAATGGAACTCAGCAGAAAGACTGTTGGTAAGTATATAAGGCTCTTGTACCCGAGCAAGAACCTAAAAGAAAAAAAGTATAAACATAAGGTATTAGTGAAAGTAAGTATGAATCATATTCATCTCAGTTCTAAATTCCCTTAAATAATAATAACAGTGAAAATAAAGACGACCTCAGATAACAACAACAGCTTTCACTAAGTGCCATGTGCCACTTTCCACGTGGTAAGAGCCACGCACCATCATCGCTTCATTTTACGTGTGAGAAAACGGAAACAATGGGACTCTCAAAAAGTGAATGTTCTAGTTCCTGTAACTAACTTGCATGTTATTTCACTCCCAATAACATTATATTTTCAATTAATCTTTTTCATTTCTATTGAAATACATATTTGTATTTTTGGCATGTTGTATTTTCAAATACACGTTCTATTTTCAAAATGCAAAAATTTAAATCCCTGGAGACTCATCTTCACATTTAACAAGCTAAATGTGAAGCAAGCAGTGTATTTTTGAAACACACGGAGGCACACAACCTTGAGCATTTTTATCCTACAATCAGCTTTCGAAGCAGACACATAACATAAAAAGGTACATACAGGTTATCGATGGCTCTCGTCATCAAACCCCAACCATCTTGCTTGGATCACAAGCAACATGGCAGTCCACATAAAACTTACTCAAATGTTTATTATTATAGTTTCAAAAGAAAAAAATCTTTTACATTAAATACTCAATACAGTAAATGTATGCATGAATATAGTTTACCTAGATCTATTTTAAAATTTATATCATAAAACAACAATGATTGAACACACATATTAAAGGGTTTTTAAAAAGCTATCAAGATCCTAAGCTCAACTATGATAAAATAACACTTGGCAACAAGTAAAGATCCCAAACCTCAGGCCCCCAGTATGCTGCCAGAATAGGCCAACTGGAGCCCACATAACCTTCACGGCATGGCTTGTCTGCAGCAAAATTTGTTTGACCTAATTAAGTGGTGCATTGAACTATCTTATTTGTAACAGCCTGCTACCACGACCTGTCTACTCCTGACAGGTATCACACAGCAGCCTGGATCAACAAACAACCTCCTGTGGAGCCAGTAATAGTGGAAGTTTATAGCTGCTAACTCCGTGAAACTGGGACTCTGAAAAGTGGAAGAAATAAAAGTAGAACGGACAAAGCTGCCATATGCATTTGTCTCCCATTTGAACAGTGTCCATATGCTAAGCCTATGGACTTCATAAGCACATGAAGCCCTCAACTCACAAAGTTTCCATATAAAAATTTTATAACATGAGTTTCTATTAAAACAAAATCTCAAATGCCCCTATCCTAGGTGAGTAGATATTGTGCCAGCCTTTGCTTTCTCTCTGGAAAAAAGAAAAAATGTGACTGCAATTTGGCTTAAAATTTATTTGAAAACCAAGTCAATCCAATTAGTGGAAAATGAATGAATATCTCTAACTTACAAATTTTCTGCATAGCAGGCAATTTCAGGCATTTTACTATTTTTCAGAAATTTGAGCTTTTAAATTCATTTCCAGCCTACTGTCCTGTTCTTGAATGACTAAGTGGTAAAATTCCGCTAATGCTTTTTTTTTTTTTTAAATAACAAAAGCAACTCATGCTTATTCCACAAAATGCTGGTAAGCAGACAAAGGACATAGGAACACTCATAATCACACCCTGAAGACAGCAACACACACTTTCTTTTAGATTCTCTCTTATAGATCATCATCGTTACATTTTCCTTTCCTTCAGTGATTGAAAACGTTCGACAGGAGAGACAAGTGTCCTGCTTGTACGGGCCTTACATTCCAGGAAATAGTAATTAAGTGCCATGGGGGAGGATACAGCAGAGCCAGTCAGACACGGCTTGGCTGAGGAGGGGATGCTGGGAGCTGAGGTCCATGAGACGTCTCCCGCTACGTAACAATGTGGTACAGAGCAGAGCCCTGCAGACAGACACACAAGCAAGAGCCAAGGCCCCAGATGGGTATGAGCTTCCTATGTTCTAGAAATAGAAAGAAGGCTGGAGGGCAGTGAAAGTAATCGATAATGCCAGAGGGGAAGGGGTGACTACATAGCACCTCACAGGCAAGGAGTCTGGATGACATTCTGAGGACAAGGAGAAGCCACGGGAGGGCTTTATGCAGGGAGAGAAGACAGAAACTGGTTTGCTTTTTTAAAAGCCCACCCTTGATTGCTGAGTGAGGAGGAACTACAGTGGGATAAGAGCTGGAGTCAGAAGATCAGTGAGGTGGCCTGGCCTAAGGAGCCAGTGGAGGAGAGGGCATGAGCAGACCAAGTGGGACAGGGCAGGGAGGGCCTGGGAGGGCACTGGGTGTGGGGGTGAGGAGCAGCGAAGAACAGCGGGGGCAGTAATCCGAGGACGGGACCCATTCTTCATGTAGAAACTGCATGCCGCTCTGCTGGGAAAGGGAGACGAAAAGCAGCGCTGGGGTACTGACTACTGAGTACTGGGCATCAGTAATGGTTTTAACCTTTACGTTTGTATTAACCACAAGGCAGGTCATAAACATCATCCTCATGTTAGAGATGAAGAAATCAAGGCACAGCAAGGTAAACCAACTTGCTCAAGGTCAGACTGTCATGTGGTAAAGCGTGACTTGAACCCGGGCAATCTGACTCTTAACTAGCGACTACATATATATACGTGTGTGTATGTGTATATATATAGACGTATATATACATATATATATAATGTATACAGATGTATATATGTAAATATATACACATATATAAATGTAAATATATAAAATGTATATACATACCTATGTGTACTACATATAAATATGTAAATATATAAAATGTATATATGTATATATATATATATATAATGTATGAATATATTATTAAAAATAGAACTATACCACAGTTACTATTTTATAATTTCCTATGATTTACTTAGGTTGTTTCTTACCTAAAAAACATTATGAGCTTAAAACTAGCCTAAAATGAATTTGGATTTAGAATAGAAAAAAAAACAATTTCCAAAAAATGGGAAAAATGCTTCAAGATGCAAAATAGTTACAAAAATCTTCCCATTATTCATTAACAATTCAAAAAGTGACCCAGGGAAAAAAAGTGAGCTAGGATATTTATTTTCTACCAATTGTCAATATAATTAAATTATTGGATTGACCGATTTGCTTTCAGTCAAATCATATACCACCAAAGCCCTGCCCTCCCACCTTGAGGATCATTCTATGTGATAAGTAACATTCATAGCTCAATAAAAATCTGTGGCTCCAACTAATAACAGTAAAAAAAGAGTACTCAAATTGGAAGGGCAATAACCAGCTTTGCAAAAACTAATACACACCTTGGAAACAAAGACGTCAGAAAAAACAATATTATTAAAAGAAATCCTTTTAAAAGCCAAGAGTCTGAATCGAAGTCCAATATGTATCCAACAGCCCACATGGTAATCACAGAAAGGAGCAGCAGCAGGAAGACCTATTAAGAGATTCAGAATTTTAGAACTTAATGGATTTTACCTCCTAAGCACCTAATAATAGTTCAAAAGCAAAACTATTTCCTAAATATATAGCAAGTTAATATAACAGCACAACACAGTTTTTCTTCAAAATTGCTGATAGATAAATCTGAACTTTAAGAAATTACAAATCTTGAAAGCAATCTTTTAAATCTTGCATTAATAAAATGTTGCTTAAACATGTTTAGTTTTGCTGTATTCCACTTCAAGAAATGTTGATGTTCTAGAAACATGTTAGTGATAGCTGACATTTAAAAAATGATTTCTTTCAAACAGTATTATATGCCAGAAGGCATAAAGCAGGACAAAAAGACCACACAAAAATCAGTATACCCAAGACTCAACGAAGAAAGTACAAGAGTTCCAATCTGGGCACTGCATGGTGCCATGCCCTTATAAAGAAGGTCAGAAGGAACAAGTCTGCAGAAAAGATGACTTTCATTTAGGGCATGTGGAATTACAGACATCTAGGAGATAGCCAGGGTCAGTCAGAAAAGCAGATCTACCATACAGGTCAAAACTTAGTCTTTAATCAGTACACTGACTGGAAAGACAGGAATGAAAAGCATCCTGAGGACTGTGTGCAGGTGAATAGGGCAGAAGCTTGGCCAACAGAAACACTCAAGGGGAAAAAAGCTAAGTCCCAAAATGTGAGTAAGGAAGTGTGACCGGTATGACCAGAAAGGCAGGATGAGAACCAGAAGAAATGTTCCAGTCAAGCAAGGGAAGGGACTTTCAAGAAGAGTAGATTCTCAGTGTCATATGTCACATGGAGGTCAAAGTCTGAAACACATCCTCAGGATGCTAATAATATGAGTTTATTCCACAAAGTTAAAAGGAGGAAGCAACACTGTGGCTGTCTGTATTAAAGCCAGACGCCACATCTGTGCAGTGTGGTCCCTTAACTCCAGTATGCATGACCTTTATATTCTGCTCTATCTTCTACAATCTTTACTCCTCTAAACCACATTCTGAGGATGGCTAACTTCAAATGATTGTCCGATTCTTTGCGACACTGTGGACTGTAGCCCACCAGACTCTTCCATCCATGGGATTCTCCAGGCAAGAATACTGGAGTGGGTTGCCATTTCCTTCTCTAGGGGATCTTCCAGACCCAGGGATCGAACCCAGGTCTCCCACATTGCGGGCAGACGCTTTAATCTCTGAGCTACCAGGGAAGTCAATTTCAAATGACAGGAAATCTTTAATATGCTTCCAATTCTAATTTGCATGATAACACAAAATGAGCAAGTCTAGGGTTGTTTTTTTAAAAGGTAAACTTAGAATCTACATGCAATATAATCTCAGAACAGAAATAATAATTAAATGTGAATCTCACACTTTTAATCGCAGATACAACACTCATGGATGAGCCACACTATTTCCTTGTTCAACAAATATTCCAGTGTACATCATATGCTAGGCACTGTTCTAGGCACTTGGGAACACATCAACGAATTTAAAGTCTTTCTCTCACGAAGCCTAAATTCTAGCAGGGGAAGACAGACAAACATACTAAGTGAATTTTAGAGTATAGAGAAAGCTAAATGGAAGCTTTCTCTATACTCTAATATTCACTTAGTACACTTGTCTGTTCTAAGGTTTTTGGCTTTTATTCTGGGAGAAAGAGGGAAACATCACAGGATTCTGAGCAGATAAATGACAGGATTTGACTTACATTGTAAGATTCATCTGACTGCTCTACTGAGAAGAGACTAGAGGTGAGTGGAGGCAGGAAAACGTCAGAGAGCTGCAGGAATTCATTTTGCTGGACCCCAGTGTCATGGTAAAGTGGTGAGAAAGGTCAGATGCCGGATATACACTGAGGGCAGAACTAGCCAATATGTTTTTCTGATGGACTGGATACGCAGTATGACAAAGAGGCAAAGGTAACTGGAGAGTAAGTTGCCACCTGCTGAGATGGGGAAGCTCTGGACAGAATAGTTGGGAGCAAGGGGTAGGAGAGATCAGGAGCTCAGTTTTGGATGTTATACTGACAATGCCTTTTAGATGGTGAATGGATAAATCAAGTAGGTAACTGGATAGGTCTGAACTAGAGATACATTTGGGTGTTGTCAACATATAGACAGCATTTAAAGCCATGGAAGGGAAACTACCAAGGGAATGAATAGATAGAAAAGAGGTCCAAGGACAAAACCCTGGGACACTCTACTAATAAAGCAGGGGAGGGAGCACAGGAGATGGCAAAGGAGACTAGAAGTAACTGTTATTTCTTTTTTTCTCCCTTCCCATACTTAAATGCAAAATTGGTGTAGATTTCGTGGGGATCCTCTGCATAGAAATCTCATGCCTGTTAATCTAGAATCTAAAGGTATTCCACACATTCTGAAGACAACGCTATTGTATGTGAAGATGTTAAACAGTAAAATCAATCCAATATCCATTTTAATAACACATTCTCTATTACAACTTAGATTTTGCTGGACCTAAGAGCAAGCTGACCGTTCTAATTTTTTCTGTCATTCCATTCACTTTTTTGTTGTTGTTGTTCACTTTTAACTTTAGAAGACCACCACTCAGAAGAACTGCCAAGTTAAAAAAAAAAAGAATAAAGGTTGGGTTTCATCTCTCAAAATTCTGGATGCTTTTAATTTTATGAAGTGACATCATACGCCTGAAGCTTGCAACATTGTCATTTTTTAAGTTTAACTCCTCCTGATTCTAAGAAAACGTTTTGAATGTTATTATTTCCCCTTTGAAAAAAATTTTAATAGGAACAAGTTCTTTAAGAATAACTCCCTATAAAATTCCTTGCAACAAGGATTCTTCCTTTTGCGTCTCTAAGAATCTAAACTATTTGTGTTTCAATTCACTCATGAAATAAACGTGGAAGTATGCTGCTGCTGCTAAGTCGCTTCAGTCGTGTCCAACTCTGAGCGACCTCATAGACGGCAGCCCACCAGGCTCCGCCATCCCTGGGATTCTCCAGGCAAGAACACTGGAGTGGGCTGCCATTTCCTTCTCCAATGCATGAAAGTGAAAAGTGAAGTATGCTATGGTATTCAAAAGGTAACATGGAGCTGTTGAGCCATCTAGCTGAGAACCAACAATAAATTGCCAGTAAAAGTGCCAAATTTCCAACTTTGGGTTACAGGATGTATGGGAAAGATACAATTGGCAGATACAATGCAGCAGTAGGCCAACTCTTTGGTTCTCCCTGATGACTTCAAACACGAAAACAAATGGACAAAGAGCCCACAGGATAGGCCCTGTATGAAAATACCTCGCATTTCTGCAGCCATCTCCAAAGTCTGAAATTTTTGTTGGCTCGAGTTTTGGCCTCCGTTTTTAGCATGTGAATAATGAGCCGATTTTTGTTCTGCAGGGCCATGTCAAGAGGGGTTTCTCCCTAAAAAAGAAAGAAACAGTTCAATTTCATTTTCGATACAGCATAGGTACTAAACTTTTTTTTAATATTTATTTATTTGGCTGAGTCTTGGTTGCAGCACGTGTGATCTTTAGTTGCACACGCAGGATCTTTTATAGCTGTGGTATGTGAACTCTTAGTTGGGGTATGTGGGGCCTAGTTCCCTGACCAGGGATTGAACCCAGGCTCCCTGCATTGGGAGCGTGGAATCTTAGCCACTGAGCCACCAGGGAAGTCCCAATGCTAAACAAGTTTTACAAACTCACAAGAATCATAGATTCAATGTATTTATTCCAAGGGTAGCCAACTATTATTGTTTCTATGTATCTTGTGGTAACTGAAGACATAATAAACTAAGAGAGAGAAACACCTGGCCATACCTTAATATTTCGGACATCCAGGCTAGAACCAGCTTCCAAGAGCTTATCAACAGCATTAACATTTCCTGCTGCAACCGCCCAGTGGAGTGGAGTGTTTTGATGTATTTTATCAACTATATTGAGAGAAGGATTAAACTTTAAAAGAAATCCAGTTGGTTCTGGCCTGTCTCAAAACAATAAAACACCAAGGATCATTTATTAGAATGATTTGAAGGGTAAATGTAAATAATGAACCTGTTTGATAATGTATCAATGAACCAATCAGTAAGTATTCTGAAAACTGCAGAACTTCTCTGTGCAGAGTTTTATTCTAGGTGCTAATACTGGTGAGGCCCAAGTTGCTGCCCCAAGAGAAATGTATTAATTGTCTGCTACATAATGTAATTTTAATATCAATACAATGGAATAATTGCTTTTGTTTTTCAAATTTTTATTTTCATGCTGCTGATTTAATGGTTAACGTTTTTTTTTTTTTTTTAACTTTGGCCAACGTTAAATGCTATGTAGATAAACCAAAAGCTAACTTCACATTCTCCCTCCAACCACTTATTACATAAAGTGGTATAAAAATGCCCTAAATTATTTACCATAGAAAGTTATGGACTTGAAAGCAGAATTTAATGAAATATTTTTTACTTCATCTTCAAGACCTTTACTTCATTCATGACTACTCAAAAGATTCCTTTAATAAAATAATAATCTATTTTACTCATTCTATTCAAGATTTTTAAACATTATACATGACCTGAGAGTTACTAGCAAAGATGACAAAATGCTTTTTGACAAAATTCTACCCCAAATTTGAGCCCTATCACTCTAGGAACTAAAAGGAAATAGCATCAGAACTAACTCAGTTCCTAGGAGCAACATCCTGAGTAAAAGCAGACTCAGAAACTAAGTACAACACTGGAAACAAAACTGACAAAGGACCAAGCGTAGCACGGATTTGAACAGAAGAATAACAGAAGTTGGACAACGTGGTGACCAATAATCACAAGCAGTAATGATAGAACACACAAAAACTTAAATACGTAAGTAACTGATATGAACCTAACAAACGTGCTATTTTCTTAAGTGCAATTTTCATCAACTGCAATTAATATTTTCAGAGTTGTCAACAATATCAGAGAACCCTCAAACTTATTGTTTTTTGAACTGCATATTTATCATATGGATTTCAAATTATGGGAGCATTTAAACCTGTAGCCATTCTCGAGAAATGTAAACTAAGAAATGCAAATTCTGTTAATAAGTATATGCTCTGGAATCTTCAGGTGTTCTGTAAGGAAATTCTTTTCTTATTTGTAGCTTTCAAATTTTTCCCCAAAGCTATCAGAAAAGAGAAAACTTATTTCAATGCTGCTTTTCTAACTACAACTACATTAAAAGAGCATGTCACAGTCACAAGACGGAAAATCTTACTTTCTTCAGAATGTTTTGTCACCTCACATAGAATAAGATACTTAAACTGCTGGAATCAAGAGTCAGAATAAGGCAATTCAATTAAACTTACTTACCCAAGTACTTTGTTAGCTGATAACATGAGTGGTGTCTGCCCATTTACATCTATCGTATTCACACTCTGTTAAAAAAGAAGAGTTGATCAGCCTAACTGTAAACACAGGTAAGTTACTGTTTTCTCTCTTAGTAGAAGTATCCCTTTAATACATTCAACACCACCAGTGTGTCTACAAGTGTTCAAATATCACTTGAATAAACTAGTGTTCTGTTTTACATCAATAGGGTAAAAATCCACTGATTGCTACAAAATATTTTTAAAGGGAAAAATCTGAATATATGATTTCAAGTGTTGTATGTTGTGAATGGAAGAAGACTAAGGGACAGAAAAATGTTGATAATCACCATCAAATATGAGACAGTAGAGACCTTAGAAGTTATCTAGTTTAGACTTTAACTGACACATTAATTC
The DNA here is from genome assembly GCF_000754665.1 of Bison bison bison. Taxonomy (NCBI): domain Eukaryota; kingdom Metazoa; phylum Chordata; class Mammalia; order Artiodactyla; family Bovidae; genus Bison; species Bison bison. Next base: position 5,742,086 of record NW_011494960.1, read on the forward strand.
AAACTATCACCTCTTGAACAAAATCATCCAGTCTCTACTTAAACACTTTCAGTAAGAGTGAACTCTACCTTCTGAAGCAAGAATACAAAGTATATTGTATTTTTGGATTTACTATGTTTCAAAGAGTAAAACATGAAAAATTCTTTTCTATTTTTGAGAATACAGGAAATAAAAAGGAAATCATAGTCCAAGAAGATACGGTCCACTTAAAAAAAAAAATGGGTCCAGAGTTGAGGTATATAATACCTCAACCAAGGGCCCCCAACCCCCCAAAAAAGTCAGTGACTGAATATTCTTACAGGCCTTGGAGGAAGAAACCCAAAGTGAAGTAGAAAAGATGACTCTTCATATAGTTTCCAAAATGAGAACCAAGAGGTTATAATTATTCTACTTGAATTGCTAAGTCTAACAGAAAGTGCTTATTTAAAGAGAACACTGTCATTCCAACAGCATTTGTGCAAACATGTTTCCATGCCTGCTACACGAAACTACTGATATCTAAACTAGTTGTTATCAGAAAGCATATCCCAGGCAAGCAGAACTGACAGTGAAACTCCCACTGCCAACAACCCATAATTTAACCAGTGCCACAAATGAATGTCTCTTAAGGCAAGTCATTTTTCATGGGATTACTTCAGGGAACAATAAGAAACACACATTCAAACTGGTCTCCACTTGGACTCAAATAATGAAAGCAAATGATGGGTTAATTTAGTGATCTGACTACCATTTCCACATTCAACCAAAAGAAAAATACAGGCTTTAAAGTCATGTTTTTGAAAAACTCTGCAAATTACTGGGATTACAAGAAAAACTATTATAAGCTTACAAGTTTCAGAAACAACTATTATATGTTACTGAGCTAAATGACCTATCCTTTTTGCTCCAATGAAGCTGGAAAAGAAGTATTCAATAGCTAGACTTACTGAGGCTAGTATTTGAACATTCAGGTATCTGTAAAAATGATTTTTATACCTTAAAAATGAGCACTATTACTAACGATCCTCTGAGTCCTTTCAGATTTACAACAGCTGCAATACAAAATACGTCTCAAAACATACCTGTCCTTTAGAGATGAGATATGCTATAATGGGCATGTGCTGAAATAACACTGCCAGGTGGATGCCGCAGAATCCCTCTCCATCAATGAGAGCGGGGTCTGCACCATACTGCAGTAATAATATGACCATAGGTAAATGACCTTGTCTGGAAAAAGAGAGAACAAAAATTATACTGTACTCTATAGTGCAAAAGAGAAAAATTCAGGGAGAAACTAATATTTCTAAGACATGAGGGACTGTGGTTAGATATAAAGAGTATTTCTTAACAGTGCACAGATTTTTAAAACACTGGAGCTTCTCTAAATATCTTTTACGTAGACATTCGAAACTCAGAACTATCTGGACAGTTCTTCTTAAGTGCAGGTAATAAGCTTATTAATAATAACCTCCCAATCTACCTTAAATCTTATGTGTAAGACTACTACCATGTATAAATAATTTTACATAACTAACAATAAAAATGGAAATTAAAAATCACTTGGACTTTGCCATTGTTATTTTAAAAACAAAAAACAATCATGAAACAGGTATGCTGAATGAAGGGTAACAATTCCCAGACCACAGGTGATAATACTGTTCTTAGGAACTACATATTTCTCTTTGAATACAGCTCATTTCTATGTAAAGCACTGTAGCTTAAGGGAATGAGCTAACCCCAGATTCTTCAAAATTCTCGACTCCAGAGAAAAGATTCAACTTCTTGCCTTAAATGAACAATTATCCACTTCACTTTCAGGTTCGTATCAATTTCACTGATCAGAGAGCATGGAGTTAAAATGAAAGATGAAGAAGTTGCTAAGTATCCAAACAGACACTTACTAACTTCAGCTTCAGATGCCAGTACATACCAGGGAAAAGAACTGATGGAGTTTACACTCACTAAACTACCACATTTGTCCATGTGATCAAATATTAAAAATATTTACTTTGATTTAGTTTGGGCCTCAATTAAACACAAAAACATCATCCATGGAAACTCTTTAAAACTGTATTTTTTTTTTCACTGAAGGGGTAAAAACAAAAGAAAGTCTTTCAAGTGGTCTGTAACTGCAATTCCAATATGAACTACTAGACATATATAGTTATTTAAATGCAAATTAGCTAAAATTTACTAAAATTAAAAACCCAATTCCTTAGTGGCATTAGCCACACTTTACATTTCACATGTGGCTAGTGGTGCTCCTTTACTGGACAGCACAAACACTTCCATCTTCACAGAAAATTCTATTGCAAAGTGCTGGTCTTTAATGTTCAGAAAATACATATGTCAGTTTTGATTCTGAACAGCAATTTCAGTATTTAAAGAAACCTTTACCTGATGGCCCAGTGAAGAGGAGTTGAATTTAAATCACCACCCAACTGATCTACCACAGCGCCTTTTGAAATATAAAACCTGTTAAGAGCAGACATAAGTGAAAATAAGGTTTAAAATTTAAAATTCATACTAAGAAAGAATATATCCATTTTTCTTAGTAATAAAAGTATTCGAAAACAGAAATTATAATAATGCCCCTCTCTAAAACACTCAGATCTGCAGAAGTCGGAAAGATTCACATAAAAGCATCAAACAGATCCCTGGTGAAATATTCTCATCATGTAAGTGATTACTCCTGCTGTCATGAGTATTCCTTTACAACTATACACTGAACACATAATAACTACTCTCTGCTTATTCTAACCACAAAACTCTTGAAATGGTTTATATTTAAAAGGTTTCTATTACAGATGTTCTACTTAACTTGCAAGAAGAAAGGTGAAACCATGTCACAACTAACAGCTTAAAGTTAGAGTTACTATGTGGAAATAATGATGCTAAAAGTAGGTAGCAAAAAAATAACTCAAAATTCTTCCAGAAAAGTTAGACATTTTGAGCATTTCACTCTCTATTTTGGAGGTATTGATGGGATACATTGTATAAAGTGAAACTATAAGGTAAAGAGACTTATTTTCTTCTGTGGCTTACAGGAATTAGTCTCATTATTTCAAAGTTGTGCTTCATATACATTATCTAAACAATACACCAGTTTATTTCCACAGAAAAGGAGTATGGCTGTGAGTATATCTCCTTATTCTAACCTTCAGTATATTTTTACTTTCCTAAACCACAGGATTTTAAATGTGTATAATACAAAACATATACACATTCATGTATACATATACATTTTACATGCTAAGATATTAAAAAAAAACCCACAGTAGTGCTTTATGTAGGGGAATAATTTTATACAATCTAATACATGCCTAGTCTAAAATGTATTCCATATTTAATTTTGCTGTTAAATTATTCCCCTACCCATCCATTCCTCCTAGCATTATTACAATGTAACAATTTCAGTGATTCTTTTAAACTTGGTGAAACTATCTGTTCTATTGTGAAAAACATGTTGTTATGCTGTCACTCAATCATGTCCTACTCTGTGTGACCCCATGGACTGCAGCACACCAGGTTTCCTTGTCCTTCACCAGCTCCTGGAGCTTATTCAAACTCATGTCCATTGAGTCAGTGATACCATCCAACCATCTCATCCTCTGTCATCCCGTTCTCCTCCTGCCTTCAATCTTAACCAGCATCAGGGTCTTTTCCACTGAGTCAGTTCTTCACATCAGGTGGCCAAAGTATTGGAGTTTCAGCTTCAGCACCAGTCCTTCCAATGAATATTCAGGGTTGATTTCCTTAAAAATGGACTGGTTGGATCTCCTTGCACTCCAAGGGACTCTCAAGAGTCTTCTCCAGCACCACAGTTCAAAAGCATCAATTCTTGGGCGCTCAGCCTTCTTTATGATCCAACTCTCACATTCATACATGACTACTACAAAAAACACAGCTTGGACTATACAGACCTTTGTCGGCCAAGTAATGTCTCTACTTTTTAATACGCTGTCTAGGTTTGTCATAGCTTTTCTTCCAAGGAGCAAGTGTCTTTTAAAACTTTCAAGGTTGCAGTCACCATCCGCAGTGATTTTGGAGCCTATGAAAAAAGAGTCTGTCACTGTTTCCATCGTTTCCCCATCTATTTGCCAGGAAGTGATGGAAACAGATGCTACGATCTTAGTTTTTTGAATGTTGAGTTTTAAGTCAGCCTTTTCACTCTCCTCTTTCACCTTCATCAAGAGGCTCTTCAGTTCCTCTTCACTTTCTGCCATAAGGGTGGTATCATCTGCATATCTGAGGTTATTGATATTTCTACCAGCAATGCTGACTCCAGCTTGTGCTTTATCCAGCCCAGCTTTTTGCATGATGTACTCTGCATGTAAGTTAAATAAGCAGAGTGACAATATACAGCTTTGATGTACTTCTTTCCCAGTTTTGAATCAGCCTGTTGTTCCATGTCCAAAAATGTTCACATTCATTGCCTGAACTGTGACTTCATTTTTAATTTTTCTTTTTGGGCCAGTGAGTCCTGGTCCAGATGATCTCTGAGGTCCTTTTCAATACTATAATAACCACTGTGCATGGTACAAAGTTCAAGCATTCATTTATAATAAAGGATTAGAGATGGCTCAACATACATACTTGCACTTGAAAAGAGAAAAGACAAATGAAGGAAAGGTTTAGAATTATAAAACACATACTTAATTAACACACATATATCCCATCTTACTTTACAAGATCCAGCCTGTTATTAATGGCAGCCCAATGAAGAAGAGACACATTTTCTTTGTCTGGTTGCCTGACATCATATCCTGCTTCTACCAACTCTTTACATCGTTCAAAAATTCCGTATCTGCAATAAGATGGAAAATAAAAGGCATAAATGATACTATTAAAATAATTTCAGCTGTCAAGATTTCTTTCTTTTACCATGTCTTTATCCAGTGTGTCTTTTGGTCAATGCAGAAATATAATAATTAGCAAAGGTATTCACAAAGTGGATGGAATGTAAAGCCAAACAACAGAAGTAAACTTGGCTACTAGCTGATGAGATAGATGACTCTATTTGGACTTACCTGATTTTCTGAAATAAATTTTTAACATTCACAGTTTCCCTCTTTCAATAAGTTTCACTGGATCTTCCACTACGCACGAGGAATGCATGGTGCTGATTCGGGACAATAATCGTATCCCCAAATCAAACAAAGCCCAACCAATGATCTCACAATAAGGGAGCGAGACTAAAAGCAAACTGGAACAGGGTAAATTCAACAATAAAACATGGACATGGTGTAGGTACAGAAAAGGAAGGAATGATTAGCCCTTCCTGAAGTAGATGGAACACGATATACAAGCTACGAAGGGAGGACATTTCAGGCAGAGGGAATAGCATGTATGAAAACCAGAGATATGAAACTACACAGATACCTGGAGAAATAATAAGCAATTTAGCACCGCAAAAGCATAAAGCATAAGAAAGGCAATGGCAGGAGATGAGGCTAGGAGAGGCAGGCAAAGCCTGCATGATCCTTCTCTGCCACGCTTTGAAATTTAGTCTTTACGGCTCAAGGGGAAGCCAGCGCAGGTTTTAAAGAAGAAAGCACTCAGGCTTTGGGCTGTAAGAAAGATCACATTGGTGCAGTATGGAAGCTAATTTTAGGTGAAGACTGAGAGACCAGTTTAGAGGCTCTTGTATTAGAGACAGGTGATCAGCAAAGGGAGCCTCAGGTAAAAGGAATGGAAAAGGAGGGAAAGATTGAAGGGATATTTGAGAGTTATTTAACTATCAGAATGATAAGTAGGAGAGAATTTATCTCTTTTTAATGCTAAAATAATTTTCAAAATCATTCATTAGCTCTATTTCTTTTCAATAGAAACTATTAAGTCCTACTAAACCATGCTGGGAGGGATTGGGGGCAGGAGAAGGGGATGACAGAGGATGAGATGGCTGGATGGCATCACCAACTCAATGGACGTGAGTCTGAGTGAACTCTGGGAGTTGGTGATGGACAGGGAGGCCTGGCATGCAGCGATTCATGGGGTCGCAAAGAGTCAGACACAACTTAGCGACTGAACTGAACTCAAAGTAGTGGTTCCCAGGGCCTCCAGAGTTAATGTAAATTAGTAATTATAATATTCAAATAATTGTCACTCTTTAACAAATATAAGCAATATGTTAGTCTACATTAAAGCCAAACAGGTTAACTAATCACCAAACATCTTCACTTTTGACAGAAATGATATATATCAAGTTTGTGCAGTAACATCAGTTTCTTTCATGCAGATTAGAAGCTCTGACAGGCAGGCTAATATTTGATTACTAATAAAGTGGCCTACTAATTAACATAATCTGACAGGTAAAATATTTCAAAACATATTCAATGGCAAGAGATGTGGTAGATGTTAACAATCAGTGAGATCCATGAGGGTGATAATGTTGGAAATGATTTTATGCAAATACCCACAGGTGGAAATCTTAAGGAGAAACTCAAAACATATTTCATTTTCAGTGAAAGCAAAACAACCGACTATAGTTTCAAGTGGTCAGAAAACCTGTTTCTATTTTGCTGACTTTCTTCTAGTGCACCCAAGATAATAGCTACACAGAAAGTAATCAATATGTTTAAAATACTCATTAATGTGTGAGTTATATTCTTCTATCTCATCTTCATATTTAGGTTGTAGTACATTTTAAAAGCCTAAGATTGTGTGTTTCAAATTCAGAGTCTAGCATGAGTGTCATTTAAAACCATCTGCTCACTCAATGAACATTTACTGAGCACCTAATACAAGACAAACTGTGCAAAAGCACTGGGCTTACAAAGATGAAAAAGACATGCTTTTGCTCAGAAATTCACAATCTAATGGAAGAGACCATTAATAAAAAACTAAGCTGCACTGTATCAGCTGTTCTGATGCTGGTCTGACAAGCATACATACTATCACTGGAGTATGAAGGGAGAAGGTGTGCACAGGAGTGCCACGGACTGCACATAGGTTATTACAACTCAACAGAAATGAAGGATAAAACAAAGCATTAGGAAGACTTACTGAGTAGCTTTTACAATGTCACAGTTACTAGAATCCTCTATAAGAGGAAGAGCCTCTCTCGCCTTGGCAAGTTCTTTGTTTTCGTGTGCACAGACTCCATGTCGACCAAATCCTGGAGGGTAGGGGCCATGGCTGTGATTCCTGCACTGAAGAGTAAGAGTAATTTGACAATGCACGGTAAAAGAATCAATGTCACATTCAACTACATCATAAAGCATTTGGTACTATCAACAATATCCATCAATTAAATGATTTTTTTTCATTCTTAGAGGTACATCCTACAGAAAATTTTCATTTTAATTCTATTCACTAGGATTAGATGCTTACTATTAGAAAAGTCCAAACTATGTATTAGGTTGGTGCAAAAGTAATTGAGGTTTTGCACTGTTGAACTCTGCCATTCAACACTGGAATACATTCTTAAATAACTGTGGTTATCTTATATATCACTTTAATGCATACTTCTCACTATGTATTTTTGCTAATGACTTATTACCTACTGTTTATATTTATCTTAGACTGTGGAAATGATGTTAGACAAAAACTAAATTCCAGTGATTTTTTAATTCAAGTTCAAAATGGATCACAAAGCAGCAGAGACAACTCGCAACATCAACAGCGCACTTGGCTCAGAAACTGCTAATGAACAGTATGTGCAGTGGTGCTTCAAGAAGTTTTGCAAAGGAGACGAGAGCCTCGAAGATGAAGAGCGCAGTGGCAGCCGTCAGAAGTTGACAATGACCAACGGAGAGCCATCATCAAGCTGATCCTCTTACAGCTACTGAAAGTGCCGAAGAACCCAACATCAACCATTCTATGGTCATTCAGCATTTGAAGCAAACTGGAAAGCTGAAACAGCTCAGTAAGTGGGTGCTTCATGAGCTGACTGCAAACCAAAAATATCGTTTTGAGGTGTCATCTTCTCTAATTCTACACAACAACAACAAACCATTTATTGATTGTGATTGTGATGTGCGACAAAAAGTGGATTCCATACAACCCCGGGTAACAATCAGCTCAGGGGCTGGACTGAAAAAAAGTTCCAAAGCACTTTCCAAAGCCAAACTTACACCAAAATAAAAGGTCATGGTCAGTCTGGTGGTCTGCTGCCAGTCTGATCCACTACAGCTTTCTGAATCCCAGTGAAACCATTACATCAGAGAAGTATGCTCAGCAAATCGATAAGATGAACAGAAAGCTGCAATCCCTGCAGCTGGCACTGGTCAACACGAAGGGCCCAATTCTTCTCCATGACAAGGCCCGACCACACATCGCACAACCAACACTTCAAAAGTTGAGCAAAGTGGGCTACAAACTTTTGCCTCATCCACCATACTCACCTGAAGTGAAAGTGTCAGTTGCTCAGTTGTGTCTGACTCTTTGCAACTCCATGGACTCTAGCCCAGCAGGCTCCTCTGTCCATGGAATTCTCTAGGCAAGAATACTAGAATGGGTAGCCACTCTCTTCTCCAGGGGATCTTCCCAAACCAGGGATCGAACCTGGATCTCCTGCATTGCAGGCAGATTCTTTACCATCTGAGCCACCAGGGAAGCCCTCATTGTCACCTGACCTTTCACCAAATGACTATCACTTCTTCAAGCATCTCGACAACTTTTTGCAGGGAAAATCCTTCCAAAACCAACAAGAGACAGAAAATGCTTTTCAAGAGTGTTGAATTGCAAAGCACAGATTTTTACACTACAGGAATACACACACTTATTCTCGTTGACAAAAACATGCTGATTGTAATAGTTCCTATTAATAAAGATGTGCTTGAACCTAGTTATAATGATATAACATTCATGGTCTGAAACCGCAATAACATTTACACCAACCAAATAGTTCTGTCATAAAACAAAGGCCATCTGCAAAAGACACTAAAGTATTCTGTTACTTGTAATAGGTCGAGGGTCATGGCTCTTGACAGCAGGAAGGTCACGTCTGCTTCAGGAAGTCATGGCAAATACACCCTAAGGCTACATCCCAATGTATAAATGAAATCCCAGAAGAGGAAGAGGAAATACTTTTAAATAATTTGACTAAAAAATAGCCAAAAATCTTCCAAATTTGGTGAAAATTATAAACCCACAGCTCCTACAAGCTCAACAAACCCAAGCGGCACCAAGCTCATATTACACCAAGGCATATAAAAATCGAACTACTCGAAACCAATGATAAAGATAGCGGTCCAAGGAAAAAGACACATTATGTTCAAAAAAACAAAGATAAGAATGAACTCAGACTTCTTATCAGTAAGTACCAGCCAGAAAACAAAAGCAAAACAGTTTTAAAAATCTAAAAGAAAAAACTTAACCTGCAAACACTAACAAAAATATTCTTGAAAAATAGGAATGAAAGAAACACTTTTTTCAAACAAATCAAAGCTTAGAAAACTGCCAACAGACACTATCTTACAAGAAATAATAAAGGATGTTTTTCAGGCTAAAGGAAAATAATACCAGATAGAAATCTGAATCAATACAAAGAAATAGAGAGTGACAGAACTACATGTATATTATAATATTAGAATTAGAATTATAATATGTATAATTATGTGGGTCAACATAACAGATTTTGTCACATTTTTTTAATTTCTTGATGACAAAAAAAAGAAGTATATTGTTACAGGAGATTCTTAAAACAGTATTTGCAGATAAACAGTTATAAGTAAACCCAAGAGCAACTTCTAAATAAATAAAGTCTTGCAATAAGCCAATAGCAGAAATAAAATACTTAAAGCATACTCAGTATTTTTCAAACTACAGGAAAAGTAGAGGGAAAATGAACAAAGAACAGAGAAGGAATAAAACATACAAGGTAATATATTTATACTAAACTATATTTATAATCACGTTAAATACTAATGGTCTAAAGAAAACCAAATGAAAGACAGTTTGGTAGACTGGATTTTTTAAAAAGCAAACACCTAGAAAACTACATGTCATCTACAGGAAACTCACATTAAATACAAAAATATACATAGGTTAAAGGTAAAGGATAGAAAGAGATATGCCATGAAAAAAAAAATAAGCATAAGGAATTCAATGGTTATATTAATATAAGACAAAGTAGACATCAACACAAGAAATATTACCAGAGATAAGGAGAGACATCTCAAAATATTAAAGAAGGCAATTTATCAAGATACAACATCCTTAAATACACATGTACCCAAAAGGAACTTCAAAATTCATAAAGCAAAAAAGAAAAACAGGAAGATTCATTATTATAGTCGAGTATTTTAATACTTCTTTCAGCTACTAGAAAAACAGAGAAATCAGAAACAGATGCACGTGTGTGTGCTCAATCGCTCAGTCGTGTCCGACTCTTTGTGACCCCGTGGACTGTAGCCCGCCAGGCTCCTCTGTCCACGGGATTCTCCAGGTAAGAATACTGGAGTGGGTTGCCATTTCCTTCTCCAGAGGATCTTCCCGACCCAGGGATCAAACTCGCGTCTACCCTGTCTCCTGCACTGGCAGGCAAATTCTTTACCACTGCACCACCAAGAAGACTTAACACTATCCACCAACTGGATCTAACTGACATTTTCATAAAATCCCACCCAACAACAAAATAGATATGTGTTCCAAGTACACATGGAATATTCATCAAGACAGATAATATTCTGGGCCATAAAACAAGTCTCAACAAACTTATATGGGTTGAATTCATACAGAGTATGTTCTCTGGCCATAGCTGGAATTAGATTAAAAATCAATAACGAAAGGATATGTAGAATATTCTCAAATATTTGGAAACTAAACAACACAGTTGTAAATACAGTGAATTTTTAGCTTTAAACGCTTATAATCGGAAAAAGACTCTTGAGAGTCCCTTGGATGGCAAGGAGATCAAACCAGTCCATCCTAAAGGAAATCCGTCCTGAATATTCATTGGAAGGACTGATGCTGAAGCTTAAACTTCAATACTTTAGCCACCTGATATGAAGGACTGACTCATTGGTAAAGACCCTGATGCTGGGAAAGATTGAAGGCGGGAGGAGAAGGGGACGACAGAGGATGAGATGGTTGGATGGCATCACCAACTCAATGAACATGAGTTTGAGTAAACTCCGGGAGTTGGTGATGGACAGGGAGGCCTGGCATGCTGTAGTCCATGGGGTTGCAAAGAGTTGGACACGACTGAGTGGCTAAATGGGAAAAAAGAAGGAACTAAAATAAATGACCTAAGCTTTTGCCTTAAGAACCTAGAGAAGGAAAATAAACCCAAAATAGAATGAATGAAACAATAAAGATATGGAAATCCATGAAATATAAAAAAGAAAACAAATGCAGAACCACTGAAACCAACAGCTGTTCTTGGGCCTTCCCTGGTGGTGCAGCAGATGGGAATCTGCCCGTGGTTCCATCCCTGGTCGCGAGATTACACGGGCCATAGGGCAGCTGGGCCCGTGTGACACAGCTACTGAGCCCACGAGCCACAGCTACTAAAGCCCCCATGCCTAGAGCCTGTGTTCCGCAACAAGAGAAGCCACTGCAATGAGAAGCCCACGCATCGCAACGAAGAGTAGCCCCTGACTGCTGAAATTCAGAAGCCCGCCAAAGCAATGAAGACTCAGGGCAACCAAAATAAATAAAAATTACTAAAAACAAAAACAGAGTGTAAAGTTTTTCTTTAAATAGCTGGTTCTTTGGAAATAATAAATCAATAAAATTGATAAACCTCCAGACTGATCAAAAATAAAGATGTCAATGACATATAGCAGGTTTAAAAAAGAGGACACTATTACAAGATTCTGGAAACACTAAAAGGATAATAAGGGACTTCTGTGATCATGTTTATGCCATTAAATTCAATGACCTAGATGAAATGCAAAACATTTTCTTGGTACACACAAGTTATCAAAATGGAATTAAAAAGAAATGAGTAGCACTCTATCTATTAAGGAAATTGAGTTCATAATTTTAAAACTTCCCAATAGGGACTTCCTCATAGTCCAGTGGCTAAGACTGTGCTCCCAATGCAGGGGGCCCAGGTCTGATCCCTGGAACTAGACCCCACATCCCACACCGGAGTTCACACCCCACAGTGAAGACCTGGTGTGGTCAAGTAAATAAATAAAAATATTAAACAAACAAAAACTTCCCATCAAACAAAAGCAAAACAACTCCAGGCCCACATAACTTTTAACCGGCAAACACTATGAAAACATTCAGGGAAGAAACGATACCAACTCCTTCAGGATACAGAGGAATTGCTTCCTAGCTCATTTTAGGAAGCAGCATGATCCCCAAAATAAAACCAACAGACATTCGCAGTAACAAAACTACAGACTTAATACCCTTCATGAACACACATGTAAAGATCCCAATGAAATGTCAGCAAAATTGTATTCAGTGATTCAAATATAAAAAGGGTAATATACATTACAACCAAGCTTAAACATTTCAAAAGGAATCAGTACAATCCATCGTCTTCACAAAATAAATATATTCAATTCAGCAGAACAAAAGCATTTGACAGAATTCAACACCCATGCATGACACTCTTTGGACACTAGGGAAAGAAGGGGACCTCCTCAACCTGATAAAGATCATTTATAAGAAATCTACAGGGCTTCCCTGGTAGCTCAATGGTAAAGAATCCACATGTCAATGCAGGAGACACGGGTATGAGCCCTGGTCTGGGAAGATCCCACATGCTGCCAGCAGCTAAGCCCATGCACCACAGCTATTGAACCTGTGCTCTAGAGTCCAGGAACCACAACTCCTGAGCCCATGCACCCCAACTACCGAAGCCTAAACACAAGAGGAGTCACCGTAACGAGAAGCCCATGCACTGCAACAGAGTCGTTCCCTGCCCCCCGCAACTAAAGAAAAGCCCACACAGCAACAAAGACCTAGAACAGCCAAAAATAAATAAATTATTTTTTAAAAATCTATAGCTACCACACACTTAACAGTAAAAGAATGAATGCTTTAACTGTAAAGACTGAGACAAAACAAGAATGCCCATTATCACCACTTGTAATCAACAATGTAATGAAGTCCTGGACAGAATAAGAGTAAAGGAAAGAAAAAATGCATAGAGATTAGAAAAGAAGCAAATTCACCTTTATATACAGACAATATGATCATATACACAGAAAACCCAAAGGGATCTTTTTTAAAATTTACAATAGGAGTTGGACACGACTGAGTGGCTTTCACTTTCCACTTAAATGCATTGGAGAAGGAAATGGCAGCCCACTCCAGTGTTCTTGCCTGGAGAATCCCAGGGATGGAGGAGCCTGGTGGGCTGCTGTCTATGGGGTCGCACATAGTCGGACACAACTGACGTGACTTAGCAGCAGCAGCAGTAGCATACAATATAAAATGCTTAAAAAGATTTTCTACTGTATCCAGCATGTTTAGTTGCATTTAAGGGAGAGGTTCACATCAAATATCTAGCAAATCATGCCTAGAAATCCAAACTGGCTTTTTATTTTCTAATCCCATCTATGGTAAAGATACCATAAAGTTGTTACCAGACCTTTATCCACCTTATTCACCAGACCTGTCTCTGAACAACTTCTCATTGTTTAAAAACAACTCTGAAAGGATGAATACACATCAAGAATAGAAAATTGAAGATACGTGAAATGTGCTCACATCAATTCTCCAGGAGTTCCAAAAAAGATTCAAGAAATGATAGGTTTACTGAAAGAAGTTCATAATCCCTCAAAGGGTTACTCATAAGGGATCAGTACTTTTGTTCTAAGTTATCTTACAGTTAAATTGACCTTTTGGTGTATAGTTCTGTGGATTTTAACACATGTGGAGTCTTGTAACCACTACCAAAATCAGGATCCAGAACAGTTTCAACACCTCAAAAGACTCCCTTGGAATATTCCTTCTAAGCCACATCTCTAACTCAACTACCTCAGCTCCTGGCAACCACGGATATGTTCTTCATTACTTATTTTTTTCTTTCCCAGACTGTCAAACAATGGAATAATGCAGAATATAATCTTCTAAGACTGGCTTCTGGCACTCAGCATAATGCTGAGACTTATCCAAGTTATTGTATGTTAGTAATAGTTCCTTTCTTGCTATATAGTATTCCATTACATGAATGTATCACAGTTTATCCATTTAAACAACCCACCTGGGTTGTTTCCAGCTTCTGGCAATTATAAATGGAGCTGCTATAAACATACATTTTGTGTGAACGTATGTTTTGCTTCTCTAACAGTGAAATTTGCTTGACCATCTGGTAAGTAGATGTTAAATTTATAAGGAGTTGCCAAATCGTTTTCCAGGGTGGCTGGACCACTTTGCATTGCCATTAGCAAATTATGAGCGTTCCACTTGCTCTGCATCCTCTGGCACTGACTCTCTCTTGTCAGTGTAAGAGATGCATATCCCTGATGGCTAATGGGGGCTGAGTGTCATTTCATGTGCTATCTGCTATCTGTGTATCTTCTTGGGTGAACTGTCTTTTTACTCATTTTTTAATTGGGTTATTTTCTCACTGCTAAGTTTTCAGAGTTCCTTATACTACACATGCTGCTGCTGCTGCTGCTGCTAAGTCGCTTCAGTCGTGTCTGACTCTGTGCGACCCCATTGACGGCAGCCCACCAGGCTCCCCCGTCCCTGGGATTCTCCAGGCAAGAACACTAGAGTGGGTTGCCATTTCCTTCTCCAGTGCATGAAAGTGA
>NW_011494960.1:5756830-5765659 GCF_000754665.1 Bison bison bison
TCGCTCAGTCGTGTCCAATTCTGTGTGACCCCATGGACTGCAGCCTACCAGGCTCCTCCATCCATGGGATTTTCCAGGCAAGAGTACTGGAGTGGGGTGCCATTGCCTTCTCCATACTACACATGCTAGACATAAGTAAGTCCTTTGTCAGATATGTGATTTGTAAATATATTTTCCCCATCTGTAGCTTACCTTCCAATTTCTTAAGTCTCTTTCATACAGCAAAGATTTTCAATTTAATAAAGTATAATGTAGCAATTTTTTTTTTCTTTCATGGATCATGCTTCTGCTGTCACTTCTAACAACCACTGCCTTGGGACTGCAACTCCTCTGCTCAGAGAGGAAGTTCTCCTCCCTCAGGCTTTCAGGTGCTTGTGCTGCCAGGAGACCGCTTTCCTGTTCCTTGAACCTGAACTAGAGGGCTTCTCCAGGAGCACTCCTGTCTGCAGGGATGCTCACTGCCAGGGTTCAAGTCCCAGGGTGGGGGATGGAGAGGAGGGGACTCAGATGGGAAAACAGTAAATTAGCTCCTGGTTCAGTGGTTTTTCAAATTCCGGTCTTTCCCCCTGCTCTGCCTGCTACAATTTTCTTTCGAGAATCCTTAAAGAGCATTCTATTCTATCCAGTCCATTCAAGGGGACAGACAGGGTGGAGTGTTTTTTGCTCCTTCTTAGCCCGAGCTAGAATCACAAATGTTTTTTTGAATACACAAGTTCTGACTTCTCTGGTAAATTCAACCTCACTGCATGAAACTCTAATTTTACATGCACACACACAGATAAAAATAAACACATACGTAGTGAGATGAAAACATCAAAAGGACATCAGGATTCTCTTCACCATATCGCATGTAACTACCTCCAACTGAGAGAAGACAAAGGACCAAGGAAAGAGTTAAACTCTACTCAGAATTTCTACAGTCTCAATAAACAGCAGATGTAGATGACAGAGAAATCAGTCTGCTTTTTATATAAAACTTAAATTTTTTTAAATCATAAAGTAATTCACACTAATTTTAAAGCTCCAGCAATACAGACATGAAGACTTTAGCTGATACTCTGGACTCTTTCCCTCCCAATCTTGTACCAGTAGAGATACTATTATTAACAGTTTGGTATATATCTTTCCTCACTATCTGTATATACTTTAATATATATAACATCATAGAGCATACACAGGTTTTTATGATTTTCTTATATTTAACAAAACATCTTCAAACATGGGATTTGATTATATAATTATTCATCAACTTGCCTGTCTCACCTAACAATATATCATGTACAGCCCTGGAGTCAGTAAACAATAGTTGAATCTTATTCCATTGTAAAGACCTAGCATAATTAGACATTAGACATGAAAGCTGATTTCAGCATTCACTCTCTAAACAACCCTGTAATTAACATCGCATACATTCTCTAACATTGATTCACCAACACAGGACTGCTGGGTCAAAAAAATATATACGTATTTTAAACATAAACAGATACTGACCATTCCCAGCAGCAAGTATAAGTGTTCTTTTCCCCAAAAACCTCCCCATAACTGATTATTATCAATCTTTTTACAATCTTTCCAATCTGATGGCTAAAACACATAAAAAAATGCTTTTTATCATTTATTGTCTCATATTTTCTCTTTTGTGGGTTGCCTTTTCATAGTCTGTTCTTCTAATGGATTATGTATCTTTTTTCCATTTATACATTAAGAAGATTAAGCCTTTCTTTATATACAGATTATTATATACAAATAAATGCTGTATATTATATAGATAAAAATGTATTACTTCTCATTATGCCTCAGGGCTTTAAGGACATCAGTTTCATTTTTCATGCAGAAAATTGAGGAGGATTACACATTTCAATATAAAGAGCATTTATTTATTATGAAGTTTATTCAGCAATTAATTCCTGTGTTTTTATGACATGCAAAGCATTATGCTAGGAACACAAGACATCAGTGTATATCCTTTAGGAGCTTAAGTCTAATGGGGAAGCTAAGTCAGAGACAAAGAGATACTTCAAGTGATAACTGAAGCAGTATATGATGCAACGGCAAAAATTGGTGACCAAGAGTAGACAACAGGAGGCACCTTGTGTTCATGCCGTTTTTGCCTAAATCCAAATCAGAGTAAAAGCTAAAGATGATTACATAAACTCAAAGCTTTGTTTCAGAGCCAACGGTCTCCAAAGTGAGGAGGCACACTCAAGGCTAAGCACTCAGTAACAGAAGAAAATGTTGAAGCTACTATTATAATAACTTCTGTATTTTTTAGAAAGGGGGGAGGGAAAGCCACAAAAGTTTATAAATTTGTCTTCTTTAATCTTTATGAGTTTTTAGTCCTGGAAGACTCATGCAATCTGTATATCAAGCAGGTCACTCCTCATGGTCTGTTTACAAAATAACTTGCTAAGTTACTTCAGTCGTGTCTGACCCTGTGCGACCCCATAGATGGCAGCCCACCAGGCTCCCCCGTCCCTGGGATTCTCCAGGCAAGAACACTGGAGTGGGTTGCCATTTCCTTCTCCAATGCATGAAAGTGAAAAGTCCCCAAGTTCTTTTTTTTTGATCAAAAAAGCTTAGAGGACACAGCTGTAAGTTATGTTCTTTGCTCTAGATATCACTCCCTCTCAAAATTCTGCGGTAAGAGCTACAGGTGAGAAAGGAAATGACCTGCTTTGGGAGGAGGTTAACTTCAGGGACAGTCACATAAAATGTTTACAGAAAACAACCATGGAGTCCCAGTGCAAAGGTTAAAGCAAAGTTTGTCGCGATCCCACATCCTTCTTAGAAATTACTTGCTGTTTAGCTTACAAAATGTTTTTTTAAGTTTTCTCTAGTTGTTTCCTTTTTACCATGTTGAAAGGAAAAATCTTCTTGAGAACAAGGTCCAAGTCTCAGATTTCAGGTTGGCTGTATGATGGTAGCTAATCATCTACCTGATTTAGGGCTTCAGTTTCTACATTTATAAAATGAAAGGAGGAGATCAATGTAGCTATAAAGTTACTTCCAAATCCATGTTTACGGTTCTAAGAAGAGCTGTTACAGTAGTTATTATTGACATGTGTACTGGTAAAGGCATCACTGCATAAACAAACACCCTTCGTGGCAGTGGAAGCCTAACTGATAATATGGCTACCTACAATATTAAGGTAACAGAATAGACTGAGCAATAGACACCAGCAAACTCATATGAGTTTTCATTAATCATTCACTCAGGGAAATGTAAAGAACACCTACTATATACCAATCAGGGTATTAGGTACTTAGGGATAAAGGATGAATAAAACAAAATTCTTGCTACAATCCATTCATTCATTCACCAGGTATTTCTTGAATGCCTACTCAATGTGTCAGTCACTGTTGGAGAAATACCTTGATATGGCCCTGAACACAACAAACACAGTCCAAAATAAGAAAAAGAAAAGGAGGGGCTGCTGCTACTGCTAAGTCGCTTCAGTCGTGTGACTCTGTGCAGCCCCATAGATGGCAGCCCACCAGGCTCTGCCATCCCTGGGATTCTCCAGGCAAGAACACTGGAGTGGGTTGCCATTTCCTTCTCCAATGCATGAAAGTGAAAAGTGAAAGTGAACTCGCTCAGTCGTGTCCGACTCTTGGCGACCCCATGGACTGCAGCCTACCAGGCTCCTCCGTCCATGGGATTTTCCGGGCAAGAGTATCGGAGTGGGTTGCCATTGCCTTCTCCGAAAGGAGGGGCAGGGATACCAAAAAAAAAAGACTTGTAGCTAGCTGAATATTCTCCTCCACAAGGAACAGAAAAAGCAGAACAAGATATTACAAAATTCTATAAGACAGCTATGAATACATGTGTGGTGATTATTATAACAAAGTCCCCAAGTTCTTTGATACTTCTCCATCAAAAGGAAAGAATCTATGTCCCTCCCTCTCAAATCTGAGCTCTCTGACTACTTCAATAATAAAATACCACAGAAGTGACACTCGGTCAGTGATACTCGGCAGGCTCAGGCCTCAGAAACCGGCAGCTTCCTCTTTCTGTCTCTTGAAATGTTCACTCTTGGAGCCCAGCCGCCATGCTGTCCAGAGGCCCAGGGCATGTGCAGGTGTCCCTGCTCAAAATCATCATGACATGTGACTGAGGGTACCACCAAATGATACCAGCCTGAGTCATCCCAGGGGACAAGTCTTTCCAGCAGAGGCTCCGGACATGATGGAACAGAAACAAACCATCCCTGCTTTGCCCTGGCCAAAATCCTGACTGCTATGATTAGGGATGATTTGTTACACAGTAGTAGATGATTCGGAGAAAGCACTGGCAACCCACTCCAGTACTCTTGCCTGGAAACTCCCAAGGATGGAGGAGCCTGGTAGGCTGCAGTCCATGGGATCGCTAAGAGTCGGACATGACTGAGTGACTTCACTTTCACGCACTGGAGAAGGAAATGGCAACCCACTCCAGTTTTCTTGCCTGGAGAATCCCAGGGACGGGGGAGTCTGGTGGGCTGCCGTCTATGGGGTCGCACAGAGTCGGACACGACTGAAGTGACTTAGCAGCAGCAGTAGATGACTGGAACACAGTTAACATATAACAGGTATTTCTCACATGGAGATATCTTGAATCCAATTATTTTTTCTAAATAGTATATAAGTACCATTAAAGTTAATTAACTAAAGAGAAAACCAAGATCTAGAAAACCGTATTTAAACTCTCATGAGGCTCAAAATCCTGATGATTATCAAATAAAACAAAGACAGAAAGAGAGATTGGACAGATAACCTTTAAAATTTCTCATGGCATTAACAAGTACTCTGTATTAACAGAGTTAAGTATCCAAGTTTATTCACTGGGAAATTATTTACAGAGTATGTTAATGACATTAAATGCTGAGAAGAAACATAAAGGAAGGAAGGGGGTTAGGGAATGTTGCAGATAGTGGTTATGATGGGGAGGGCCTGCCAACATTGCCATGACATTTGTGTCCAGACCTTACAAAAGTGGAGGGAGTAAGCCATGTGAATATATGAGAAAAGAGTTTTCCAGATAGAACAAATAGTAAGTACAAAGGCCTTGGGGCCAGTGTGGCTTTGGTCGATTGAGCAAGAAAGCAGTATTAATAAAAAATGAGGTCAGAGAGGAAACTGGGGGCCAGAGAGTAAAGGCAAATCTGGTAAAAACCTTTCATCTGGAATCAGAGGAACCAAATTCAACCAGAGCAGGAATGTTCTTGTCTGTTTTGTTCACCAATTAATCTCCAGCACCTGTAACAATGCTTAACCCCTGGTAGAAGGAATGAGGTCTTGGCTCTGTCACTTACCAGCTATTTGACTTTTAACAAATGACTCCTCTTTTTTTTTTTGGCCTCACCACAAAGCTTACAGGATCCTCAGTTCCCCAACCAGGGAATGAACCTGAGCCATGGGAGTGAAAGCACTGAGTCCTAACCACTGGACCTCCAGGGAAATTCCATGACTCTCAACTTTTTGAGCCTCAATTCTAATCTTTAAAACTGTAGCAACAATCCCTCCCCACCTCACAGAGTCACAGTGAGGGTTAAGAATACAGAAGTATTTTGCAAGCTGCAGAGCATCGTATATAGGTAAGATCTTTACGTTATTATTGAAAAAGTTAATAGCAATTATTATTAACAACAACAATGATTTCTACCTTGTCCCATTTAATCCCAACCTCTGAATCATGCTCTCCCTCCATGTGGCAGGGAATTCAAGCAGGGCAATCTTTCCTGAAGCACCAGGTAATGAAGTTTAAGCACTTAAAGGCTTCTGTAAGTGAGTGGTAGTAATTAAGATATGATAATTATTCCTACTAACTTTTCCTTGAAACTCTAAGGGGGAAGAAAACAAACAAAGGAGACAGTTTCCACGTGAAGGTTCTACACTGTTTTGTAATATCTGGTCTGCTTGCAAACCTTTTTTATTCTATCAAAATGCAAGAACATTTGACAACTTCCCTCCTGTTTTGTTCCTCACTTAATCTTACATCAGCTTGCTGAAAGAATGGAGGGAAAAGGGAAAAATGAGGAACATTCTCAAGATGGCAAAGACGTTTCTTAGAGAGGCCAGCTAAGCCAATCAATCTCAAACTGCTTGAATCCCACTTAGGGACAGAAAAAATCTACTACCCAACTCACTCCAGCTGGAGACAGCTTCAGTTTTCTCATCTGTAAATGGGGATTCTATTACCTTCTTAAGGATGCTTCAATTCTGTAACTAAATAATGCACACAAAAGCATTTGGCATATATATGCTAAGAACTCACTAGACCCTGGCCGAACCTGAGTATTTTTCATATATTCAACAAATACTAAGTAAACAGCTATAACATGCCAGTCAGGACCATAAACAAAAAGGACAAAAATCTAGTTCTCCTGGAGCTAACATGTACCTCCTGTCACTCGCCATTGGCCCCTTCTGTTTTCTGAAACTACATCTGGCTTCCAGCACGACCTCCGCCACACACACACAGAGTCCTTTGGGATTTTGCAGATAGCCATCACGCACCTCCCTCTCCACCCCGCTTTCTCTGGCCTAAACAAACAGCCTCAGATCTTTCAAGGAATAAGCAAGGATATGGCAACAGGGAGCTAGTACGGGGCTGGGTGGGGCGAAGACAGGTTCCCAGGCGCCTCGGCCGGAAAAGAAATGAATAGAACCTCACAGACTTCAGGCCAAGGTCACGAAGGGCTGGTCCAACTCAGGTGTGTCAGCTGACACCTCTCCCAGGAACGGCTTCCCTCCCCTCCCAGGCCCCACAGCGGTCCCAGCCCTACGGCGAATGCGGGAGAGCCGGTATGGCACTCACCCTATGTCTTCGCCTTTTCTTCCCGGTCGCCTCGGAGAGAATTCCCTGCATCATTCTCGGCGTTTCCAGGTTTCCCCCTCCCTGGATCCTGCCCCTCCGCTCCCTGAGGCCCCTCTGGGAGCTACCTCACACCCAAACTCTCCGTCTCTTCATCGCCTCGGCCACCCGCCGGGCCCCTGAGACGTTTGCGCCCATCCGCACTCACCTGCGAGCCCAGTCCCGGCCCCTCCATCTCCCCAGTGGCAGCAGCGACTCGACAAAGTGGCGGCGGCGGCCCGCTGGCCAGCCCGCCTCGAGCCGTCTCTACTCCCACTTCCTCCTGTGACTCCGCCTCCACCGCGTCCCTGGCTCGAGCGCTGCGCCGTCAATCGGCCTCGAAAGAGCCAATCCATGGCCTCCTTTCGGCTGGGGGCGGGACTCTCACGCCGCCAGGGAGGCTAGTGGAGAACTGCGAGTCGGAGGCCCCGCCCACGCCCCGCCCACGCCGGGTGCTAAGAGCCGCTGGCCAAGGCTGCGCACTGCTTGCCCAGGTAGGTGTCCACCTGTCCCCATGCCTCATTCTGCCGCTAGTGTACGTCCAGGATCTGGCGGTTATTCCAACGTCAGCCACCATCTGCAGAGTGCAAATCGGGACTTGGCTGTTTAATAGCTAGATGGCCTTGTGAAACCGTCTCTTAACTTTACCTCAATTTTCACATCTGTGAAATGGAGAAAACGAGGGTACTTATTTCACAGAATTGTCAGAAGGGTTGAACGAGATTAAGCATGTAAAGCCCCCTAGCCAATGTTTGACATAAGAAGGAACCAATAAATGGTAACTATTAAAACATTTGCCACTCTGTTCCTGTCATCTTGGGCAAGTCTCTTTCACCTCTGGGGCTCTGCATCCTCAGCAAAAGAAAAAAATATGTGAGTTCCATCGCTCAGGTGGATTGGGAAGAGCCGCCATCTGCGCTCCCCACGCCCTTTTGTGAACTGCACTGAAGTAGCTGACACCTAACCTCTATCCAGCCTGAAGGACAGACATGAAGCTAGGTGAAGACTTAGCTTCTGCCCTTGGGAGTCCACTGGGGAAATGGGTTCTCCTGCCTCAGCCTCCAGAAAACACTAGGGCTTCTTCTAGCCCAGCACTTAATACAGTCTTTGCAATTGTTCCTTAATGTATCTGTTGCCAAACCAAACCTTTGGAAAGTTAAACTGGAAAAAGATTGAAAGAATGATGTCTCCTCTATTCTGCTATAATAGTTCTAAACCATAAAATAAATGTCTAGAAAGGAAACAAAGTGCTGGGTTTTCCTGTGATAAATACTATAATACAGTATAATTGTAAAGTTTGACTGTTATTATTATTATTATAGTGCTGCTACCTATTGGGAACATCCAGTCCTGAGTTCAGAGAAGGCAATGGCACTCCACTCCAGTACTGTTGCCTGGAAGATCCCATGGACGGAGGAGCCTGGTGGGCTGCTGTCTATGGGGTCGCACAGAGTCGGACACGACTGAAGCGACTTAGCAGCAGCAGCAGCAGTCCTGAGTTGCCCCAAAAGCCCAAGGTCTTCGAGGCTGGGGCCTTATTGTATCCACCTGTGAACTCCTGGTGCCTGGCACAGCATTGGTACATGGAAAATGCTTGGTACAATTTTACTGAGTGGATGGGTGAATGGATAGGTGTGTCATCAACTTCTATGATATAAGGTAGGACAAATTAAGTGGCAAATAGAAGTGCAAGCAACGTCCCTTGAAAGCCAGTGGAGCAAGCAATCAATTTGAACACCCCAGGATGAGACACTGGGCAAGGTTTCACAGAGGAGAGAGTCTTTGGGCATGGTCATTTTGCTTAACAAGAGCTCTGTTTATTGATCACTTACTATGTTTCCAGAAGGAGAAACTGTGTTTCAGACTGATTCCATAAACCCCAAATCACTCAGCTGGTAAGTGGTGGAGAAAGGATTCTAACCCATGTCTCTTACCACAAAGTGCTTCAACAGAAGTGGTTTGGTTGTTTCACTTTCAAGTCCCCTCCCCCCCCCCCT
>NW_011494960.1:5765759-5767321 GCF_000754665.1 Bison bison bison
AATGCCTCTATTGAGCTTCTTCAGATTGGGATGGGTATATCCGTAGCTGGTGGCTGAAGGAAAGCAAACCCAGTGAGGCCTTGAAATGCCACGCTTACTTCTCATCTTTGAAAATGCCTCTGGCTTAGCGTGTTGACATAGCACTGGAGAATAGCCCAGTGGTAGGGGGCATGTTCCTAGAGCAGACCATCTGGGCCTGAATCCCAGTGCCAGCACTGAGTTGTCATATGATCTTGGGCAAGTTGCTCAATCTCTTTGTGTTTCAGTTTCCTAATCTGTAAAATATAAAAATGGGGAAATGATAGTACTTACTTCACAGGGCTGTTGGGAGAATTACATGAGCCGTTGTACGTAAAGTACTTAGAGGAGTGCATGGAACCTAATAGGCACTGTATATGGGTTAGCTGCCATTGTCATTGTCATCGTCCTCCTCAGCAGTGGGTGGTGGAAAGAGTACCAAATGGACCAGCTGGAGGTGGTCATGTAAAGGGCTGAAGACACACACTCAGCAGACCTGGCTTCTAGTCCAAACTTTGCCATTATTTACCATGTACATTAGTTGGCTTAGAGCTGCCATGACAAAGTGCCACAGGCTGGCTGGTTTAAACAGCAGAAATTTATTTTTCTCACAATTCTAGAGGCCAGAATCCAAGATTATGGTGTCAGTACAGTTGTTTCTTCGAAGGCCTCTCTGCTTGGATTCAGATGGCTATCTTATTCCTGTGTCTTCACATTCCCTCTGTGTGTGTTATCTGCACCTTATCTCCTCTTCTTATAAGGACACTAGTCATAATGGATTAGGGCCCTAAAATGACCTCATTTGAACTTCTCTCTTTAAAGACTCTACTTCCAAATTCAGTCACATTCTAAGGTACTAGGAGTTAAGACTCCAATATATGAATGGGGAGGAGGGGCAAAATGCAGCCCATAACACTGTGTTCAGTTCAGTTCAGTTCTTTTCAGTTCAGTTGCTCAGTCATGTCCGACTCTTTGTGACTCCTTGGACTGCAGCATGCCAGGCCTCCCTGTCCATCACCAACTCCCAGAGCTTGCTCAAACTCATGTCCATCGAGTCGGTGATGCCATCCAATCATCTCATCCTCTGTCGTCCCCTTCTCTTTCTGCATTCAGTCTTTCCCAGCATCAGGGTCTTTTCCAATGAGTCAGTTCTTCGCATCAGATGGCCAAAGTATTAGAGTTTCAGCTTCAGCATCAGTCCTTCCAGTGAATACTCAGGACTGATCTCCTTTATGATGGACTGGTTTGATCTCCTTGCAGTCCAAGGAACTCTCAAGAGTTTTCTCCAACACCACAGTTCAAAAGCATCAATTCTTCAGTGCTCAGCTTTCTTTATAGTCCAACTCTCACATCCACACATGACTACTGGAAAAACCATAGCTTTGACTAGATGGACCTTTGTTGGCAAAGTAATGTCTCTGATTTTTCACTATGCTGTCTAGGTTGGTCATACCTTTTCTTCCAAGGAACAAGCGTCTTTTAATTTCATGGCTGCAGTCACCATCTGCAGTGATTTTGGAGCCCCCCCAAAATAAAGTCTGTCA
>NW_011494960.1:5767421-5768820 GCF_000754665.1 Bison bison bison
TTGATATCACTAATTTTCTTGAAGAGATCTCTAGTCTTTCCCATTCTATTATTTTCCTCTATTTCTTTGCATTGATCCCTGAGGAAGGCTTTCTTATCTCTCCTTGCTATTCTTTGGAACTCTGCATTCAAATGGGTATATCTTTTCTTTTCTCCTTTCCCTTTAACTTCTCTTCTTTTTTCAGCTATTTGTAAGGCCTCCTCAGACAACCATTTTGCCTTTTTGTATTTATTTTTCTTGGGGATGGTCTTGATCACTGCCTCCTGTACAATGTTAGAACCTCTGTCCATAGTTCATCAGGCACTCTTGTCTATCAGATCTAATCCTTTGAATCTGTTTGTCACTTCCACTGTATAATCATAAGGGATTTGATTTAGGTCACACCCGAATGGTCTAGTGGTTTTCCCTACTTTCTTCAATTTAAGTCTGCATTTGGCAATAAGAGGTTCATGATCTGAGCCACAGTCAGCTCCCGGTCTTGTTTTTGCTGACTATATAGAGCTTCTCCATCTTTGGCTGCAAAGAATATGTTGTGAAAGTAGCTCAGTTGTGTCCAACTCTTTGTGACCACATGGACTCCACAGTCCATGGAATTCTCCAGGCCAGAATAATGGAGTGGGTAATCCTTTCCCTTCATTATTTCTGGAGTTATTTCTTCACTGATCTCCGGTAGCATATTGGGCACCTACTGACCTGGGTAGTTCCTCCTTCAGTATCCTATCATTTTGCCTTTTCATACTGTTCATGGGGTTCTCAAGGCAACAATACTGAAGTGGTTTGTGATTCCCTTCTCCAGTGGACCATATTGTGTCAGACCTCTCCACCATGCCCGCCCATCTTCAGTGGCCCCTCATGCGAAGAGTTGACTCATTGGAAAAGACTCTGATGCTGGGAGGGATTGGGGGCAGGAGGAGAAGGGGATGACAGAGGATGAGATGGCTGGATGGCATCACTGACTCGATGGACGTGAGTCTGGGTGAACTCCGGGAGTTGGTGATGGACAGGGAGGCCTGGCATGCTGCAGTTCATGGGGTCACAAAGAGCTGGACACGACTGAGCAACTGAACTGAACTGAACTGAATTGAATCCTTTCCCATCTCCAGGGAATCTAATCAAAGAATATAATCAATCTGATTTTAGTATTGACCATCTGGTGATGTCCATGTGTAGAGTTGTCTCTTGTGTTGTTGGAAGAGGGTGTTTGCTATGACCAGTACATTCTCTTGGCAAAACTCTGTTAGCCTTTACCCTGCTTCATTTTGTACTCCAAGGCCAAATTTGCCTGTTACTCCAGGTATCTCTTGACTTCCTACTTTTGCATTTGAGTCCCCTATGATGAAAGGACATCTTTTAGGTGTTAGTTCTAGAAGGTCTTGTAGGTCTTCAGAGAACCATTAAA
>NW_011494960.1:5768920-5769404 GCF_000754665.1 Bison bison bison
TTAATTTCATGGCTGCAGTCACCATCTGCAGTGATTTTGGAGCCCCCCCAAAATAAAGTCTGTCACTGTTTCCATTGTTTCCCCATCTATTTGCCATGATTGATGGGACTGGATGATGCTGAGTTTTCCAAATTTGCTGGCATATTGAGTGCAGTACTTTCACAGCATCATCTTTTAGGATTTGAAATAGCCCAACTGGAATTCCATCACCTCTACTAGCTTTGTTCGTAGTGATGCTTGCTAAGGCCCACTTGACTTCGCATTCCAGAATGCCTGGCTCTAGGTGAGTGATCACACCACCCTGGTTATCTGGGTCTTGAAGATCTATTTTGTATTGTTCCTCTCTGTATTCTTGCCACCTCTTCTTAATATTTTCTGCTTCTGTTAGGTCTACACCATTTCTGTCCTTTATTGTGCCCATCCTTGAATGAAATATTCCCTTGATATCACTAATTTTCTTGAAGAGATCTCTAGTCAAGCTGGA
>NW_011494960.1:5769629-5770478 GCF_000754665.1 Bison bison bison
CCATCTCCTGTTTGACCACTTCCAATTTACCTTGATTCATGGACCTAACATTCCAGATTCCTATGCAGTATTGTTCTTTACAGCATTGGACCTTGCTTCCATCACCAGTCACATCCACAGCTGGGCATTGTTTTCGCTTTGGCTCCATCTCTTCATTCTTTCTGGTATTATTTCTCCACTCTTCTCCGGTAGCATATTGGGCACCCACTGATCTGTGGAGTTCACCTTTCAGTGAACTTTCATATCTTTTTGCCTTTTCATACTGTTCATGGGGTTCTCAAGGCAAGAATACTGAAGTGGTTTTCCAGTGCCTTCTCCAGTGGACCACATTTTGTCAGAACTATCCACCATGACCCATCCGTCTTGGGTGACCCTACACAGCATGGCTCATGGGTTCATTGAATTAGACAAGGCAATTTCTCCTGCAAGAAGTCCAAAATTACAACTCACTGCTGAACAACCATCGACAGGAAAATGTTGGATCCCACCAAAAAAAGATACCCCACATCCAAGGACAAAGGAGATGCCCCAGCAAGATGGTAGAAGGGGCAAAATCAGATTTAGAATCAAACCCCGTACCCACCAGAGATGCTCAGAGGACTCAAACAAAATCTTGTGTGCACCAGGAGACCCCACAGAGACTGAACCAGACCTGCCTTTGAGGGTTTGAGTGTCTCCTGTGGAGGTACAGGTCAGCAGTGGCCTGCTGCAGGGGCAGGGGCTCTGGGTGCAGCAGAGCTGGGTGTGGCATAAGCCCTCTAGGAGGAGGTCGCCATTAACCCCACCATAGAGCTGCCAGAACACAGGACTGGGGAAACAGACTTGGAGGGCACAAACAAAACCTTGTGC
>NW_011494960.1:5770578-5773900 GCF_000754665.1 Bison bison bison
GGTCTCCAGTCAAACAACAGGAAAGGAACACAGCCCTGCCCATCATCAACAGAAAATTGGATTAAAGATTTACTGAGCATGGCCCCACCCATCAGAACAAGACCCAGTTTCCCTCACAGTCAGTATCTCCCATCAGGAAGCTTCCAGAAGCCTCTTATCCTTATCAGTCAGAGGGCAGAGAGAATAACACTGTGTGACCCAAGGCAAATCCCTCTCCCTCTCTGTGACAGTTTCCTCATCTGTAAAATGGGTCTGAGAGCAACAGTGGGAACACTGACCTTAATTTTGACAGTCCCCCCGCCAGTTTTGATCAGGTGATGTTTCCAGCTGAGACTAAGCTCTACCTCTCTAATCCCCATAACATGTTTTTAAAATCTCTTTCATTTTTAAAATATACTCCTTTAAGTATATGGTAGAATTTCCTTATGGGACCTTCTGGGCCAGATACTTTCTCTCTTTTTTTGGCTGTGTTGGTTTTTTGTTGCAGCGTACCAGATCTTCATTGTGGTAGACAACAGCTTCTCTCTAGTTGCAGCCTATCGGCTTAGTTGCCCCAGAGCATGTGGAATTTTAGTTCCCTGACCAGGGATCAAACCAGTGTCCCCTGCATTGGAAGGTGGATTCTTGACCATTGGAGCACCAGGGAGGTCCCTTTAATCTCTTTTAGATGACACTCCTTCTCTCATTCTGCAAATATATATTGGGTGCCTACTACAGACCAGCAAATTTAGAAAACTCAGCAGTGGCCACAGGACTGGAAAAGGTCAGTTTTCATTCCAATCCCAAAGAAGGGCAATGCCAAAGAATGTTCAAACTACAGTACAATTGCACTCATTTCACATACTAGCAAGGTAATGCTCAAAATCCTTC
Organism: Bison bison bison; assembly: GCF_000754665.1. Taxonomy (NCBI): domain Eukaryota; kingdom Metazoa; phylum Chordata; class Mammalia; order Artiodactyla; family Bovidae; genus Bison; species Bison bison. The sequence goes on from NW_011494960.1 coordinate 5,771,449, forward strand.
AAGCTAGGCTTTAGCAGTACATGAACTGAGAACTTCTAGATGTATAAGCTAGATTTAGAAAAGGCAGAGGAACCAGAGATCAAATTGCCACCATTCGTTGGATCATAGAAAAAGCAAGGGAATTCCAGAAAAACATCTACTTCTGCTTTATTGACTACACTAAACCCTTTGACCCTGTGGATGACAAAAAAACTGTGGAAAATTCATAAAGAAATGAGAATACTAGACCACTTTACTTACCTCCTAAGAAACCTGTTGCAGGTCAAGGAGCAACAGTTAGAACCAGACATGCAACAACAAACTGGTTCAACATTGGGAAAGGAGTACATCAAAGCTGTATATTGTCACCCTTCTTATTTAACTCCTATGCAGAGTGCGTCATGGGAAATGCCAGGGCTGGATGAAGCACAAGCAGGAATCAAGATTGACAGGAGAATTATCAACAACCTCAGATATGCAGATAACACCACCCTTATGGCAGAAAGTGAAGAGGAACTAAAAAGCCACATGATGAAAGTAAAAGAGGAAAGTGAAAAAGCTGACTTAAAACTCAACATTCAAAAAACTAAGATCATGGCATCTGGTCCCATCACTTCATGGCAAATAGGGAAACAATGGAAACAGTGACAGACTTTATTTTCTTGGGCTCCAAAATCACTACAGATAGTAATTACAGTCATGAAATTAAAAGACACTTGCTCCTTGGAAGAAAACCTATGACAAACCTAGACAGCATATTAAAAGCAGAGACATCACTTTGCTGACAAAGGTCCATCTAGTCAAAGCTATGATCTTTCCAGTAGTATTGTATGGATGTGAGAGTTGGACTATAAAGAAAGCTGAGTGCCGAAGAATTGATGCTTTTGAACTGTGGTGTTGGAGAAGACTCTTGAGAGTCCCTTGGACTGCAAGGAGATCCAACAAGTCCATCCTAAAGAAGGTCAGTCCTGGGTGTTCATTGGAAGGACTGATGCTGAAGCTGAAACTCCAATACTTTGGCCATCTGATGCAAAGAACTGACTCAGTGGAAAAGACCCTGATGCTGGGAAAGATTGAAGGAAGGAGGAGAAGGAGTGACAGAGGATGAGATGGTTGAATGGCATCACCAACTCAGTGGACATGAGTTTGAGCAAACTCAGGGAGATAGTGAAGGACAGGGAAGCCTGGCGTGCAGCAGTCCATGGGATTGCAGAGTCGGACACAACTAAGCGACTGAACAAGAACAACTACAAACTAGGCACCATTTAGCACTGGGGATTCAGTATGGAGCAAGACCAAAATGCTATCCCCTGGCTTCCTGGGGCTTTACTGTCTAGCAGCAAGAGACAGACTTTAATCAAATGGATTCACAAACACTGCCCTCTTAGAGTCAGCCTTGCAGTCCTTGGGCAGACTCTCTACTTGGCCATGGGCTTCTGGCACACATCGTCTTTATGTCCCTTACCATGCTTTGCACCAGGTCTGGCATGTGCTAAAGCCTAAAAAAGAAGTGCTGTCCAAACAAATGAACTGATGAATGAATACAGCTCAAGTGATGGTTTTCAAAAGGAAATCAAAAGTTGTTCAACTTCATAAATCACTCTAAGAAGTGCTGACTGCACAATGCTTAACAATTCTTGGCTTTGAAAAAAATTTCCACATTATGGTTTGCTAATCGTCACTGTTACACTATGGGCAGCAACTGACTTCGTTCTGACTCAACTTTTGAATCTGGCCTCCTCGTTTCTTCCATAGCCCTGTAAAGGACAGGGGCAATTTTTTTGAAACGGGCTCATTGTAGTCGTTTCAGTGTTGGCACCAAAGTGACCCTTTGCAATGTCAATAACAACAGGAAAAAGAAAAAGAAAAACCCACAAGTTTGTTAGCACAGAGATTCCCACAGACACCAGCTAGGAATCCCCAGTGCTCTCTGGTACCAGGCCAGCAGGGCTGGGGTGAGGAGGAGTATTTGCTAGGAACACTTCAGGCAACAAATGTTTATTGAGTTCCTAATATGTGCCAGACACAGGCTAAAATACATGAGTATGCTGCTGCTGCTGCTAAGTCGCTTCAGTCGTGTCTGACTCTGTGCGACCCCATGGACGGCAGCCCACCAGGCTCCCCCATTCCTGGGATTCTCGAGGCAAGAACACTGGAGTAGGTTGCCATTTCCTTCTCTAGTGCATGAAAGTGAAAGTGAAGTCACTCAGTTGTGTCCGACGCTTTGCGACCCCATGGACTGCAGCCTACCAGGCTCCTCCGTCCATAGGATTTTACAGGCAAGAGTACTGGAGTGGGGTGCCATTGCCTTCTCTGATACATGAGTATCAGTTCAGTTCAGTTCAGTCGATCAGTCATGTCCAACTCTTTGCGACCCCATGAATCGCAGCACACCAGGCCTCCCTGTCCATCACCATCTCCCGGAGTTCACCCAGACTCACGTCCATCAAGTCAGTGATGCCATCCAGCCATC
>NW_011494960.1:5774000-5774447 GCF_000754665.1 Bison bison bison
ATAACTTTCCTTTCAAGGAGTAAGTGTCTTTTAATTTCATGGCTGCAGTCACCATCTGCAGTGATTTTGGAGCCCAGAAAAATGAAGTCTGACACTGTTTACACTGTTTCCTCATCTATTTCCCATGAAGTGATGGGACCAGATGTCATGATCTTCATTTTCAGAATGTTGAGCTTTAAGCCAACTTTTTCACTCTCCACTTTCACTTTTATCAAGAGGCTTTTTAGTTCCTCTTCACTTTCTGCCATAAGGGTGGTGTTCTGCAAGAATACACAGAAGAACTGTACAAAAAAGATCTTCATGACCCAGATAATCACGATGGTGTGATCACTGACCTAGAGCCAGACATCCTGGAATGTGAAGTCAAGTGGGCCTTAAAAAGCATCACTACGAACAAAGCTAGTGGAGGTGATGGAATTCCAGTTGAGCTATTTCAAATCCTGAAAG
>NW_011494960.1:5774662-5780318 GCF_000754665.1 Bison bison bison
GAAAACTCAGCAGTGGCCACAGGGCTAGAAAAGGTCAGTTTTCATTCCAATCCCAAAGGAAGGCAATGCCAAAGAATGCTCAAACTACTGCACAATTGCACTCATCTCACATGCTAGTAAAGGAATGCTCAAAATTCTCCAAGCCAGGCTTCAGCAATACGTGAACCGTGAACTTCCTGATGTTCAAGCTGGTTTTAGAAAAGGCAGAGGAACCAGAGATCAAATTGCCAACATCCGCTGGATCATTGAAAAAGCAAGAGAGTTCCAGAAAAACATCTATTTCTGCTTTATTGACTATGCAAATGCCTTTGACTCTGTGGATCACAATAAACTGTGGAAAATTCTGAAAGAGATGGGAATATCAGACCACCTGACCTGCCTCTTGAGAAATCTGTATGCAGGTCAGGAAGCAACAGTTAGAACTGGACATGGAACAACAGACTGGTTCCAAATAGGAAAAGGAGTATGTCAAGGCTGTATATTGTCACCCTGCTTATTTAACTTATATGCAGAGTATATTATGAGAAATGCTGGGCTGGAAGAAGCACAAGCTGGAATCAACATTGCTGGGAGAAATATCAATACATGAGTATAGTGGTGAACAATACAAACGCTGTTCCTCTGGAGTTCAAGTATTTTGGAGAGGGCAAATACTGATAGAGACAAATAAATTGATTTATAAAAAAAAAGAAGAAGAAGTAAAATGATAAGTGCTAACAAGGAAAAGTACCAAGAATATAAGCTAGGGACCTGCTTTAGCCTGGGTGGGGGTGGGGTGGGGGGTGGGGATAGGGTAGAGTAGAGGGTTGTTTTCATAATTCATAAACCAGCTCAAAGGACTTTTCTAATTTCCTCTGTTAGTAAATGGGGAGGCTCGGGGAGGGAAGTGACTTACACAAGATCACCCTGCAAGTTACTGATGAAGATAGGATTAGGGCAGGTCTCCTGACCCATCACAGGTATCTCACCAGCCCTCGGCAGTCTCAGCTTTCTAAATACCACAAATCTCACAGATTTTTCAGCACTAGGGGTTGAGGGACAGGACAAGGATTGCTTAGACGTCTTGCTAGATTACGTGTCTTCTATCTGTGAAAAACCTTCGCAGTTAAAAATGGAAAGTGAGTCTTTCACTTCCTTTTATATACTATTTATCAAGATCTGGTGATGAGCTACTCTAAAAACCTCAGCTAATATGATCTGGGTTAGGAGGGCATGGCACACATCTTATATTTTACTTGCCAGATTAACCAGATTCATATGGGAGTGTGTGTTGGGGAGGGGTAGAGAGAGGAAGAGAAAGAAGGTGAAGCAGGAAGTATATTTTGCCGGTTGCTGTTTTGCCTCTTAGTCACCTGATTGCAGTCCCACATTTAAATACCTGCTATTAAGGAAAATGTTCTGGTTGTATCCAAATCATGACAGCAACATTCAGGATTAGGTAATCCATCTACCTTGACTCGAGTGTAGCAAGAACCCCTTCTCTACCTTCTATATCCATCTATCAGAGCTCTGTATTTGTTGGTTTACATATCCACCTCCCCTAGTCTCTGTGCTCCTGGAATACACTGAAACATCACTTCCTGAGGAAAGCCAATTGACCCCAGGAGCATCAGGCTAGAGCTTGTGGAAGAGACCTTACCACTCTCATCTGCAAAATGGAGCTAGTAATAAAACCTACTCCTCCACAGAGTAGTTGTAGGGATTAAATGAACGAATGTACGTAATGTGCATATAATAAGTGCTGTATAAATGTTGGATGTTACTAGGTACAGAAGAAACTGAGAAAACCTGAAATCTTAGGGAAAACTCAGCCTAAACAATGATCATGACCCAACTCTGGAATATTCCTGACTTTATAGCAAATAGGATCAAGGTTCCCCCAGCCAGTATTTACTCCTTGTTTCAAAAAGGACATGGGTTGTGACATTTGCTGGAACTGTCCTCCTCTTTCCTTCACCTCTCTGTTCTGCACACTAAACTATTTATGTTAGTGAGAAAAGCTACATTTCCCTCAGCTGTGCCTTCTCTAGAGGACAAGACACTAGTCAAATCTGCTGTTAGCTGCTGCCTGTGGGCTCTGATTATAGTGACAGAGTGGTGTCCATGGTAACTGGCTAAGCTGGCTTGCTCCAGTGCAAGTTGTTCAAGAATATAGAAGGAGGGACCGTAAGAGGCTGAATTGGTTGTCATCTCAGTCTCTAAATGAAAAAATTCCACACTGTGCTTTGATTGGGTGGTGAATCCAGACAAAATCTGGATTTCCTAAACAGTAGGGACTGAGTTCATTCCCAAGGCCACTGAGTTTCTGATGAATCTGACCAGTAGAGATGATAGTTGGCTAGGGCAGTAGTGGGTGAGATGGTAGAAGAGGCAGAACACCAAATAAAATGATAGACAGAAACCCTGCCACTCCCTTGAATCTTCTGTGGCTCCTACTGCCTGCTGCAAAGTCTTTTGTGGGACTAGAGTTAAGCACTGAGATACTCTCAAAAACTAAGGTAACCATGGTCACTATTTTCTCTCTCGTGTTTGTGCCTCTGGACATTGGTCCTCTTCTTTCTGTAGAGCAGGGCCCTCTGCTTTCTCATGGTTCCTGCTTCCCCACTACTTCTGCTTGCATGTGACACTGACCCCAGCCCCCCACTACCTGCTTATCATCATCTCTGTGCCTCTTCATTCAGAATTTTGAAAAAAAGAATCCATTTGGTTGTTCTTGTTCAAGGGCTTAGATGGCTCTGGGTTGCTTATCTACCCTGACCAGTTGGCGGTGATGGAGTAGCTTGTTTTTGCCATGAGCACTAAGGGATTTAGCAAGGACTGTGTGTGGGGACAATTCACAGAAAAGGGGACATACACCTCCTGAAATTCCACGAATTAGAGATGCCTTTGTCCCCACAAGTAAACACATTCAGCAGGATGTATTGGTTTCCTAGGGCTGCCACAACAAAACACTAGACTGGGTGACTTAATTCTAGTTGTTGCTGTTCAGTTGCTTGGTCATTGACTCTCTGCGACACCAGGGATTGCAGCACGCCAGACTTCCCTGCCCTTCACCATCTCCAGGAGTTTGCTTAAATTTATGTCCATTGAGTCGGTGATGCCATCCAACCATCTCATCCTCTGTCTGATTTCATTCTAAAGGTAAGTCTTAAATCAGGACTGGTCCTAATTTAGGACTTTGAGGAAGTCCTAAATCAAGGTGTACGCAGGGCCATGCTCTCCCTGAGCATTCTAGGAGGATTCTTCCTTGCCTCCTCCTAGCTTTTGGTGGTTGCTGGCAATTCTTATTCCTTGGTTTGTGAACACATCAATCTCTGCCTCTTCATGGTATCCTCTCCCTGTGTCTCTCTGAGTGTCCAAACATCCCTCTTCTTATAAAGACACTGAATTAGGTTTTACCCTGATTCTGTATGAGCTCATCTTAACTTGATTGTATCTACAAAGACCGCATTTCCAAATAAGGTCACATTCATAGGTGCCAGGAGTTCAGACTTCAACATACCTTATAGGGGGACACATTCAACCCACAACAGAGGGAAAATAAAGAGAATTCATCTAATCCACATGCCTCTGTCTGAGAAAACAGCAGTTTGGGTTTGCGAACAGCCAGACATGAGCTGGAGGAAATGCTGAGATCTGGGGAACTTCTTAGAGCAAGAGGCCAGGTAGGTGGAATGATAAGGGACTTTGGACAACCTGGAGGCAGTGAAGGGAACTGGGTTCCTGGATGGTGGGGAAACAAATGCATCAGGAAATGGGAGAAGATAAGATTTACTTGTTTTAAAAAGTAGTCCAGAACCGAGGGTCACAGAAATCTGGAGCCAACTCCCCATAACACCCGGGACAACATCTCTTAAATAACAGGCACTCAGGGGATTTCAGTGAGCGAGGAGGTGGGGGGATGGGAGGAGCAAGATGGGAATGAGTCCTGCAAAGTCTCCCAGCTCCCCCCCCCCAACCCCGAGGCTGAAGGGACTGTCCTTGCCCACACCCCACAGCTTTACAGCTCGGCGCTCCCCTCACTGAATTGTAACTGCCCGTGCCTCCAGTCTGTGACTCTCTGAGCGAAGGGGACGTGTCCTTTCTGTTCACTACTACAACCCCGGAGCCAGCACAGAACATATAACACGCGGGCGCGTAATTCCGCTTGATGCTTCCATGCAGGTGAGGGAGGAAAGACTTGTCAGGAGCCCCAGCCTAAGGCCTGGGCCGACAAGTTTGAGGAGGAACCGAGGAGAAAAGGCGATACTTCGGAGGTTAAACCAGGGCATCACGGTTCCTAATTTCAGCTAGTCACAGGACTCGTGTCCACGTTCCACAGGAGCCCTGCCTCCCTCAGGACGGGTTTAGGAGCACAGCATCCAGGTCGCCTTTGCTGTGAACAGTGGTGAAGCCCGTGGCACGGGCCCTGACAGCTATCTCAGGCCAAGGAAGCTGCACATAACCAACCAGGAACTGCCCACAGGACTGGGATACCCCCAGGGTGGGGCACATTCAGAGAGAATCAAGACCTGTGATTGAATCCAGGGTACTAGAGGCCAGGCCTCCAGCTGTGATCAGCCCCACAGAGGGTCTGAGGCAAGAGCCCCATCTCTCCCTGTTTCAGCTTCCTCCTCCACCAGCCCTGATGCTGGGCGGCCTTGAAGGGGACATGTGGGACAGTGTGAGGAGCTGAGTGAAGAGTCAAGAGGTACAGCTTTCAAGTCTTTACTCGGCCAATTACTAGCTGAATTGCCTCTGATGAGACATGTAAGCTCTGTAGGTTTTAGTCTGCCTGCGTATGCTAAAGTCACTTGAGTCATGCCTGACTCTGTGCCACTGCATGGACTGTAGCCCGTCAGGCTCCTCTGTCCATGGGATTCTCCAGACAAGAATACTGGAGTGGGTTGCCATGCCCTCCTGCAGGGGATCTTCCTGACCCAGGGATCGAACCCGTGTCTCTCACGTCTCCTTCTTTGGCAGGCGGGCTCTTGACCAGAAGCACCACCTGTGCTGGCAGGCAGGGATTTTACCAGCTATACCTCCACGGGGCTTCTCAGAGCCATACTGAGAAAGGAATCTTTTTTTTTTTTTTTCCAGGACTTTGCAGCTACTAAAATAAATTACCCAGACGCAAAAACAGGAAACCCACCTGGTTTGTTTATGGGATTAAATACTGCACTTATTTAGGATAGAGTTCAGTGGTGCTGGATAGTAATGAAAGTGTGTGATGTGATACATTAGCTCATGTGGGACTCCTCCAGGCTTTCTGTAAATAAAGACAACAGTGATTTGAGGTTATTCTAGGCCAGAGAAGATTTGGCTTAACTAAAAGGCTGCTGAAATCCTGCTCAGTCCAGTCTGATCTGGTCCCAAGGCAACTTGAAACTGGTTTCCCTGGGGTAACTCAGGTAGGGCCTAAGAAACCAGATCAACACATGCTAAACACAGCTTTTTTCTTACCCAGCCAAGGGAAAAGCAGCCCGTTTCCTAATTCCACTCAATAAATACCAGTTATAGATTAACTTAATTCAGCACGTGCCTAAGGGAGGCTGAAGATGAGGCCCATGCTGGGCTTTGACAAGGCAGCGGTGTGTCCCAGGAAGAGTGTGGTCACTAAGAAAGGGCAGAGGACAAGGAGCAAGGGTTTTACTGCACAAGGACTCAGTGCCTCAGG
>NW_011494960.1:5780448-5814247 GCF_000754665.1 Bison bison bison
AAAAAAGTGGTGCGTGACTCACAATTCATTATTTGCATTGCAATTATCTATGACAGTCATCTTCTGAATTCTCAGATATTAACATTCCAAATCTCTTCCAAGTCACATTTCATAGCCTCCCCAACATACATCCATTCATGAATAGGATTTCATTATTAAGAATTTCATTTCTCATAATGGATGTTTTTTCCTAATTTAGGCTCCATGGGCTATGTGCTGAGATAACATGATTTATTGCCTCCAGTTTGCTGACCTTGGACATTCAGCCTGCCTGTGTGCTAATTTCATGGCAGGCCGAATTTTTGCTTCTTTACCAGGCTCTTCCTGAAGGAGGAAAATCCCTAACACCTTCAAAACAATAAAAAAACACCCTTAAAATACAGAGGCAAACCTTTTCCTTAGAATGAAAGGCTCACACTTGTTCACAAAGCTATTATCCAAACCATGGGTTATTGAAGATAAACTGCAGAAAACATCAGACAAATAATTGTTCTGGTAGAAAATGGAGCAGACTGGTTAATTTTTAATTAGTACCCATGTAGAGTAAATATCCTTATACAGTAAACATCTAAGCATGATCTTTATAGACATGAGATTCTGCTTTAAACTTATCTACTCATAGTGGAGGTCTCTTCTATTGATAATGAGATTTTTATGGAAATATATATTATTTGCTGCACAATATATGTGCACTTTATTTTCCAGAGCTCAGGAAAATTGCAAAGAGTGGGAAAATTATACTGCTTTGAGTATACAAAGTTCATAGCAGCATTATTTACAAAAGGCAAAATATGGAGGAATCTAAGTGCTCATGAGTGGATTAGTAGATAAAGAAAATGTAGGGTACACACACACACAATGGAATATTACTCAGCTGTAAAAAAAAAAAAAAAAGAATGAAATTTTACCATTGCAACATCATAGATAGACCTGGAGGGTGTTATGCTTAGTGAAATAAGTCAAAGACAAATATGGTATGACATCACTTATGTGTGGAATCTGAAAACTAAAACTAGTGAATATAACAAAAAAGAAACAGACTTACAGATATAGAGAATAAACCAGCGGTCACCAGCCGGGAGAGAGTAGGGGAGGAGCAGGAGAGGGGTAGGGAATTAAGAGGTACAAACGCCTATGTTTGTAAGTTGCAAGGGTATATTACACATCACAGGTAATATAGCCAATGTTTTATTATGATTATAAACAGAGTATAACCTTTAAAAATGGTGACTCACTGTTGCATACCTGAAACATAGTATTACATATCAACTGCTGCTGCTGCTGCTACTAAGTCGCTTCAGTCGTGTCCAACTCTGTGCGACCCCATGGACTGCAGCCCACCAGGCTTCTCCGTCCATGGGATTCTCCAGGCAAGAACACTGGAGTGGGTTGCCATTTCCTTCTCCAATGCATGAAAGTGGAAAGTGAAAGTGAAGTCGCTCAGTCTTGTCCGACTCTTAGCGACCCCATGGACTGCAGCCCACCAGGCTCCTCCAACCCCGGGATTTTCCGGGGAACGGTACTGGAGTGGGGTGCCATTGCCTTCTCCCATATCAACTGTACCTCAATAAAAATATATAACTGAGTATATCCATTTTCTGTGGCTGCTGTAACAATATGCCACAAAATTGGTGGCTTTAAAAAACAGAAATACATTCTCTCACAGTTCTGGAGGCCAGAAATCTGAAGTCAGCACCACTGGGCCCGAATCAAGGTGTTGTCAGGGCTGCACATCCTCTAAAGGCCCTAAGGAAGAATCCATTCTTTGTCACTTCCAACTTCTCATCAGCAATCCCTGGCTTGTGGAAACATCTAAAACTCTCTTTGCCTTATCTACGCCTTCTCTTTTGTGAAATCTCTTTCTGACCCCCTCTTATGAATATACACATGATTGCATTTAGGGCCCACTTGGATAATCCAGAATACTCTCCCTACCTCAAGATCCTTAATCATATCCACAAAGGAACCCCAGCACACACTTTTTTTTTTTGCTAGATAAGGTAACACAGATTCCAGGGATTAGGACATGGATATCTTTTGGAAGACCATTTTTAGTCTACCACATTGAGCATTTACTCCGTCCCATTTCCTACTTGTATCTATATACCTGAACCTCCTCCCACAAGCCCTCTATGATGAACATGTGGTGGGAAAAACCCCCAGTTGGGAATTATGAAATCTAAGACCTTTTACTCATCAGCATAGGTGCCTGCCTCCTTATCTGTGTCCAGGGCAGACGTTGCTAATAAGAGAGTCAATTCCTAGGCAAGTTGATAAGAAGTCCGGGGTCCCAGAAGAGGAGAAAGGGGTTTGGGGCTCTCAAGGAGGAAATAGGGGTCTGGAATTCTCAAGGAGGAGCAAAGGACAAACACCTTTTTTTTTCTCTACATTCCTTAGTCTTAGTCTCATAAAATGTTTTCTCCTTTAAGCCTAGAACTAATGATTACACAACAAACGACTCAGTTTAAACTCTGTCCTAAGGATTATATAACAACAATGTATCCTGCTTAAGGACAGTTTCTCCTTCCTGAAAACCTTCTGGCTAATCCTGTTATCTTAAAATGTAAATTATGGGAGTGGGTCTAGTAAGATCTTTACAACCTTGAGACATTCTTTTGATTTATTGTAATAACTAATTAAAAGAGTATATAACTCCCTTGCTAACACTAGGGGGGCACTCTTTGTCAGAAGCTTTCTCTGTCCCTTTTTATACTTTAATAAAACTCTGCTATACAAAAGCTCTTGAGTGATCAAGCCTGGTCCCTGGTCCCGAAGTTAAATCTTCTTCTTCAGAGATCAGGAATCTGACACCATTCACCGTAAGCTATCACTAACTGATCACAGCATTAGTTTTCAGTGAACCCCTAGATCTCCCCTCAGAACCCTCAATACAGCAGTCCAGGAAGTCAATGTGAATTGAAGCCTACTTGTCACCCCTATGTTGAGTCCTCAATTTCCTCGTCTGTGAAATGGGAATACTTTCTGCACGTCTTCCTCCTGAGGACAGTGTGAGGATTAAATGACATAATGGATGGGAAAGCACTAATGAACACTTAACGCAGGTGACTAAAGAAGATATATTCTCAACAGGAACTCATGGGAAGACTGTTCAAGAGACCTCTGCCTAAAAAGCTATGCAGATGGCTCCTAAAGCGAGGAGACAGTGAAACTTAAGCTCAGGGTAATGAGCATAGGTCTGCAACATAGATCATTCTTCTCTTTATTTCATCCAGCAACATAACAAGCAAACACAGCCTACCCATTAGTAAGGATAACTTTAAAAATAACATCACAAAGCATATAAAGTTTGGTCTACTGTTTGCTTGGCTCACAAGAGCCATCTGGTATGTGTCAGTCTGAAGTCAGGACTATATGCTCCCCAGGTATGCGGACACCACCAACTCTGTTCCAATTATATCAACACTTCAAGGACTAATGAAAATGCATCCCTCTAGGAAGTCTTCCCTGATACAACAGGAAGTGCTCCTTGCCAACTCCATCTGCAACTCTGTCATGCTGTATTTGCATTTCAAGGTTCCTGTAGACAGGGACAGGAACGACTCATCCTTGTCTCCACAGATGCTTCTTAGGTTCTGCCAAAAAGCCTTTAAGTGAATATTTTAAAACCCTCTGCAAGATTTCGAAGTATCTCCTGTTTTCTCCTACTTTAGGAACCAGAAGACCATCCCTCAATATTTCAGTGACCTCTCTGAGTAACAGCTCCATCCAGGGTGCCTTTACTGGGATCTGGCTTTAGGCTTGGCTCTGCTAGAGACCAGCTGTGTGATTCTGACATGCTCTGAGACTCAACTTGCTCCCCTATAAAATGGGAAGAGAGTGGAACACTGTCCTCCCTGCCTCTCCTGGTTGTTGGCAATGACTAACACAGGCTTGGTTCCCATATGAATGGGTTTAGATCTCAGCTCATTCACAGTCTAGCTGTGTGATTGTGGTAAAGCTGCTAAATTTGCTGAGATGGTTTTTTCACCCGTAAAATGGGAATGCCTACCTTCTGGGACTATCAGTAGGGATAATACATGTACAATTGTTAGCACAGTACCTGACATCTAATATGTGCTCACAACACGTCAGTGGGAGTTGTTATTTTAAAGGAACTTCTTTAGTTGAAAGAAATGGGATTGTCCAATGAGGTGCGTTAGGCAGGACAGAGACAGATGAGACCAGATGGGGAGTCCAAGAGCAGGCAGATTCAGGAAGGGTGATCTTGCAGTCTGAGGTTCAAGATTAGGCAGGTTGTGTTGAAATAAACCTAATGGTAATCATCAACACACAGGATGAAACTGTCCTTTGTATCCCTCTTCCTGTTCCCCTCACCCCCATTTCAGTCTCCAGCTGTTTCTGGACCCAGCTTCACAGGAATCAAGAATATGGGCAATGTGGTTATCAAGTTCAAGGCGAAGACCCTCACCATGGTAGCAAGCAAGGACTTGTTCTTAGAAGCTAAATAAAACCCAGGTTGTAAGTACGGAAGTCCAAGATCATCTCCTTCCTTGCACTAAGGCAGCAATTCCCTGGTGAGAGTGAGACTGCATCCTGTCCAGCCATATGTAAGGCAAGGCAGACTGAGATAAATGCTCTAATCAAGGACAATGCTATTGTATAGATGAAGAAACTGAGGCTCAGAGAGGTTAAATGACTTGCCTAAAGGTCTCACAACCTGTAAGTGACGGAGGTATCCATCAGAACCAGGTCCTTGGGGCGGGGTGGGGGTGGGGTCTTGTCCTTGGTGCTCTCTGCTACACGATGCTGTCCTGAGATTCCATGAAAGGAAGCAGTAGTCCCACACACCACTTCCTCCCCTCCTTGAGCATTTTCTGTCTCTGATGGATTCACCACTTTGGTACCACTGTTCAGCCCACTGGGCATCTCTTTGGGGAAGCCCCATCTCACATCTGTCAAACCTTTCTTCCTGAGAGTCCTCATTGCTCACTGAGAGGCTGGGTGAAGAGGGGAGCAGCGATGGGGCCAAGAGGAAAACCTGGGGGTGATATTACTGGAGGTATGTACATTGGTATACATTTTCTGGAGTGTTGGTAGCAACGTGTATCAAAATCTTAATAATATGGATATGCTTTGATACAGCAGTTTCATTCCTGGAAATTTATCCTGGGGGAATAATCAAATGAGTGTATAAAAATACAAACAAGTGCAAAAGAAAAAGGAGAAAGAAAACAAAGTCTAAAAGGTCTTAGTAAGGGATTAGGTAAAGATGCATATTCATACAATGGAGTACTATGCAATCACCCAAAGTGATAATGTCAGACTATATTTATTACCATCTAAATAAACAACATGGCGAACCAAAAAAAAAAAAAAAGGGACCATATGGACAGTATTATTTCAAATTTTTTAAACATATTATATTAATGTGTATTGTGTGTTTATGTGTATTTCCTGACAGTGTGAACTCTCCTAATTGATATCCAACCATCTAGCTGACTCATCAGTTGAGTCAATACACCCCTTCTACCTGGAAAACGTCCAGGACTGGTGCTCAGGCCCACTGAAGGTTCTGGATGGAAGGCTGTGTGCCTTCGTGCCCACCCACTTGTGTTCCTACCAGACAGCTCATGTGTTCAGCAGGAGTCAGTTTTATAGTTCTCTAGCCTCTTTATTCCAATTTACTTGTTAGTCTATTAATAGTTAAATGTTACATAAGTGGGAAAAATGAGTGAACACAGAGAAATGTATTTTAAAAATTAAGTTGAGAGTTTTGAAGAACACAAGTGTTATTGTAGTGAGGTAGCTATCATGGGTTAGGGGAGAGGGATAATGGTCAAGGTTCAAGAGTCTGCTCTCGGAATGCTTCCAAATATTTTTTTAAGTTTTCTTTCTTCTTCAAAGAAGCCAAAACAAGAATTAGGAAGTAAAATATTTTGGTGTCTATATAAGAAAGGCAAAGGTGAACTCCCTTTAGCAGAGTAACAGTAACATAAAAAGCTATACTAAAACATTGATGTATTTTAAGTGAAATAGAAAAGTTAAAGAATATACATCATTTGTTATTGTTATTTTTAAAATTTTTTTATTGAAGGATAACTGCTTTATAGAATTGTGTTGTTTTCTGTCAAACCTCAGCATGAATCAGCCATAGGCATACATATATCCCCTCCCTTTTGAACCTCCCTCCCATCTCCCTCCCATTCCACTCCTCTAGGTTGATACAGAGCCCCTGCTTGAGTTTCCTGAGCCATACAGCAAATTCCTATTGGCTATCTATTTTACACATGGCAATGTAAGTTTCCATGTTACTCTTTCCATACATCTCACCCTCTCCTCCCCTCTCCCCATGTCCATAAGTCTATTCTCTATGTTTCTCCACTGCTGCCCTGTAAATAAATTCTTCAGTACCATTTTTCTAGATTCTGTATATGTGCATTAGAATATGATATTTATCTCTTTCCGACTCACTATACTTTGTGTAATAGGTTCTAGGTCCATCCACCTCATCAGAACTGACTCAAATGGGTTCTTTTTGTGGCTGAGGAATATTCCATTGTGTATATGTACCACAGCTTCTTTATCCATTCATCTGTCCATGGTCATCTACGTTGCTTCCATGTTCTAGCTACTGTAAATAGTGCTGCAACAAACAATGGGATACATGTGTCTTTTTAAATTTTGGTTTCTTCAGAGTATATGCCTAGGAGTGGGATTGCTGGGTCATATGGTGGTTTTATTCCTAGTTCTTTAAGGAACCTCCATACCGTCTTTCAGAGTGGCTGTATCAATTTACATTCCTACCAACAGTGCAAGAATGTTCCCTTTTCTCCACACCCTTTCCAGCATTTATTGTTTGTAGACTTTTTGATGATGGCCATTCTGACTGGTGTGAGGTGATATCTCATTGTGGTTTTGATTTCCATTTCTCTAATAATAAGTGATGTTGAGCATCTATTCGTGTGTTTGTTAGCCATCTGTATGTCTTCTTTGGAGCAACGTCTGTTTAGGTCTTTCCCACACTTTCTGATTGGGTTGTTTGTTTTTCTGGTATTGAGTTGTATGAACTGCTTGTATGTTTTGGAACTTAATTCTTTGTCCGTTTTTGTTTTTTCATTTGCTATTATTTTCTCCCATTCTGAAGGTTATCTTTTCAGCTTGCTTACAGATTCCTTTGCTGTCCAAAAGCTTTTAAGTTTAATCAGGTCCCACTTGTTTACTTTTGTTTTTATTTCTGTTACTCTAGGAGGTGGGTCATAGAGGATCTTGCTTTGATTTATGTCACTGAGTGTTCTGCCTAGGTTTTCCTCTAAGAGTTTTATAGTTTCTGGTCTTACATTTTGGTCTTTACCATTTTGAGTTTGTCTTTGTGTATGGTGTTAGGAAGAGTTTTAATTTCATTATTTTACATGTTGCTGTCCAGTTTCCCCAGCACCATTTACTAAAGAGGCTGTCTTTGCTCCATGGTATATTCTTGCCTGCTTTGTCAAAAATAAGGTACCCATAGGTGCATGGGTATATTTCTGGGCTTTCTATCTTGTTCCATTGGTCTATATTTCTGTTTTTGTGCCATTGCCATACTGTCTTGATGACTATAGCTTTGTAGTATAATCTGAAGCCAGAAAGGTTAATTCCTCCAGCTCCATTCTTCTTTCTCAAGACTTCTTTGGCTATTCGGGGTCTTTTGTATTTCCATATGACTTGTGAAATTTTTTGTTCTAGTTCTGTGAAAAATGCTATTGGTACTTTGATAGGGATCACACTGAATCTGTAGATTGCATTTGGTATTATAGTCATTTTCACAATATTTATTCTTCCTACCCAGGAACATGGAATATCTCTCCATCTGTTTATGTCATCTTTGATTTCTTTTATCAGTGTCATATAATCTTTTGTGTACAGTGCCGGGAGCCAGCGTGAGGAACTCTGCCCATGGCAAAGGTCATGAGGAAGGAGGCTCAGCATACGCAAAGGCGGGATCAAGCCTCAGGAGTCCCCCTGGAAATTCTCGAGCACCTACCCCCAAAACCAGAGTCTGCCTACTTTACTGCTTTGTGCTCTCACCTACATCTCTGACTTTACAGGGGGCTGTCCCCCACCACCTCTCTCTGAAAAAAGAATTAACTTACAGCTCTAGTAAATAAAGTTCCTGGACGTGACAAGAGTGTTTCAACCTACAAACTCCTTTGGAAGTCCTCTAGCCTGCCTGAATAGGTTCTTTGGGCCACATGTGATTGTTCAGAGCCTCCCAACCATGAGAGGCATGAGATGTTCTAAACTGTCTAAATACAGATTCCTTTGAGCAGTTAAAAGATTGATTAGAAATTGTATTGGTGAAGGGTTTTTCACTTGTTGGGCCGATGTTTGCTGCTAAGTTTCCATATCCCTTACCTACTGTGTCCCTGGCAGTGTATTGATTAATATAATTGGTGTATAGGAATGTAAGTAGTAGCTTTAATGTTTGTAACCTTGGACCCTTGAGTTAATTCTTTTTCTTGTTATAGCCCACCACACCTTTGCCCTATAGGAATGCAACTTTATCTAATGCTTTTGGAGGGTGGCTCCTGACTAATCACCTTTAGAGAAAAATAAGTTTTCTGAAGAAAGGGTCTTAAAATGTTAACAGGCGTCCGGGCCAGAAGATGATGTAAATCACCTAAACTTTTGCATATGATAAGTTTGTAGGAAGAAAGCCTGGCTTACTGCTGACTCTACCCCTTCCCCCATTATCCCCTATGCACAACTTAAGGTATAAAAACTACTTTGGAAAATAAAGTGCGGGCTTTGTTCACCAAAACTTGGTCTCCCCATGTCGTTCTTTCTCTCACCTTCTGGCTGAATTCCCATCTGGGGCAGGGAGGCTCGTCAAGCCTACTAATTTTGCCTGGGCTTCTAAGATCTGACTAGGGAGGCCTTAGTGTCTCCTCTCCTTCAGGAGAACGGGAGGACACCTGCGGCCTACGTGGTGATACAAATTCCTTATTTTGGAATTTTATTAGCTTTCCACGTAAACCAAGTTATTCAGCCTCTTTTCTCTGCTGAATTTTCCTACTGAGCTATCCTTATTCTATTACTCTTTATATCTCTAATTAATATTTAATTAAGAAATTGTTTTCTTATCCTCGCCGACGCCGTCCCCGCTTCGAATTCCCTGGATCCACTGGGGCTGGACCCTGGCAGTACAGTTCTTTTGTCTCCTTAGGTAAGTTTATTCCTAGATATTTAATTCCTATTGTCGCAATGGTGAATGGGATTGATTCCTTAATTTCTTTTTCTGATTTTTCATTGTTAGTATATAGAAATGCAAGTGATTTGGAACCAGTCTGTTGTTCCATGTCCAGTTCCAACTGTTGCTTTCTGACCTGCATACAGATTTCTCAAGAGGAAGGTCAGGTGGTCTGGTATTCCCATCACTTGAAGAATTTTCCACAGTTTGCTGTGACCCACACAGCCAAAGGATTTGGAGTAATCAATAAAGCAGAAGTAGATGTTTTTCTGGAACTCGCTTGCTTTTTGTATGATCCAGCAGATGTTGACAATTTGACCTCTGATTCCTCTGCCTTTTTAAAATCCAACTTGAACATCTGGAAGTTCACGGTTCACATACTGTTGAAACCTGGCATGGAGAATTTTGAGCATTCCTTTACTAGCATGTGAGATGAGTGCCATTGTGTGGTAGTTTGAGCATTCTTTGGCATTGCCTTTCTTTGGGACTGGAATGAAAACTGACCTTTTCCAGTCCTGTGGCCACTGCTGAGTTTTCCAAATTTGCTGGCACATTGACTGCAACACTTTCATAGCATCATCTTTCAGGACTTGAAATAGCTCAACTGGAATTCCATCACTTCCAGCAGCTTTCTTCATAGTGATGCTTCCTAAGGCCCATTTGACTTCATATTCCAGCATGTCTGGCTCTAGGTGAGTGATCACTCCATCATGATTATCTGGGTCATGAAGATCTTTTTTGTATAGTTCTGTGTATTCTTGCCACCTCTTTTTAATATCTTCTGCTTCTGTTAGGTCCATACCATTTCTGGCCACAGTCTACAGGATCACAGAGTTGGACACTACCAAAGCGACCCTGCACACATAGATGCAAGACTTTATTGCCTGCGGCAGCTCTGCCCCAGTGAGAGTTGAGCATGAAGATGGCGCAGCTGCTTGGGTTGCAGGGACCCCGGTGGTGCCAAGTGTCCGTGGACTGCTTCCGCTGCAAGAGTTATGGCCATATCAGAGTCTTTTTCTGACCCTCTTGTAGCTGGCAATCAGAAAGCCATTTTGGCCAGTCTTTCTCTGTAGCTTCACCCATTCGGGCACTTAGAGAGCTCTCTTGCCTAGGGTCCTTCTCTGTTGCTCGGTGGGTCAGGCACATAGAGGGGCCCCCATGCCTGGGGTTCTACTCTGTAAATCAGTGCATTTGGCACTTAAAGGGGCACCCTGGGTGGGGTCCTGTTCTTTAATTAAGTGCATCAGATATTTGATGGGCCAGCCTCTCTATTGTTCAGCTGCCAGTGTTGGCATGTAGCGGGAGAGAGGCTATGGTGATGGCTCCACCCCCTATGCATGACTCATCAGTATCGCCTTGCTTCCATGGCTGCCCTGCTTTCCTCCACAGGCATTTCTCATGACAATCTCCTCCCTCACACAACCTCGATCCATCTCTCCACAGTCAACAGCAGCCCTCGCCCTGGGATTGCTCCACAATCCCTAAACTCCAGCTCCCAGCCACTGCACCTTACACGGGACTTGCATCCCTGTCCAGGGTATGTATGGCTGCAGCAAGGACTGTCTGATTCTCATTCCATTTAGGCTGCTACAGATCAGCTGTTTCACTCTCAGCCTTAAATGTTTCTCCTCTGACTCGGACAATTGCCCCAGTGTGGGGATTGGACCCCTGCTTCAGTTCCCCCACCTGCCAAGGGCAGATCCAGTCTTACTAACACTCCTATTTTTCCGCCTAGTTCCTTCCTCCTACCGAGTTTTGCCTGGGTCTATATATTTTTTTCTGCTGGCCAGGTACTCTGGTCTGCTCTCAGCTGGTGTTCTGCATGCACTTCTGTGCCTGAAGGTGTATTCCTGATGTATCCATGAAGAGAGATGTACTCCACGTCCACCAACTCTCTGCCATCTTGTTCTCCCTGTTATTGTTATCATTTCTTATTTCAACTCTTTTTTTCCTTAATTCACTAAGCACAGTCCCAATACTATCAGATAAAATGCCTTCTGCTACAGAGGTCTAGAAAAAGGAAGGATATAGTGATAATATCAGGAAAGATAGAGTGAGTGCATGTGTGCTCAGTCATGTCCAACATTTTGCAACACTATGGACTGTAGCTCACCTGGCTCCTCTGTCCATGGAATTTTCCAGGCAAGAATACTGGAGTGGGTTGCCATTTCCTCCTCCAATAGTGAAATTATGGTTGATTTTTATCTCTTCTTTGTACCTTTCTACACTTCTAAAAATAAGAATGTTTATTGTATTATAATCAGGAAATACCACAAAGCTATCACCATCTTGGGAAAGGAAAACGGAAAGAGAAACTTCAGGATGAAGGAAACAACATGCTGATGCTGGCAGGTGGCCCAGGAGACCCTTTCTGTCTCCCCTGATGACTGGAACTGTTTGAGTTATTTTGTTGTAAATCCTAATGGTGTTAACGAGTTTACCACCTTGGTTTCGCCCCATCCTGAGTGTCAGGTTGACATCAGCACTCAGACATCTCAACACACTTAATTATCAGGGGAAGGGGGTTCAAGGCTCAGGCAGGCAGGTCTCAGGAGGAGAAGTGGACCTTCCCAGATGATGCAAATTGAG
This sequence comes from Bison bison bison, assembly GCF_000754665.1. Lineage (NCBI taxonomy): Eukaryota > Metazoa > Chordata > Mammalia > Artiodactyla > Bovidae > Bison > Bison bison. Next base: position 5,792,225 of record NW_011494960.1, read on the forward strand.
GGCTCCATGAATAAGCCAGATCAGGATGCGAATAGAGGGAAGCAGTGCTGAGCACCTCGGGTTACTCTCATTCATATAGGTTACAGCAAGTTGCTAAAGGTCACACACCAGCAGATACAGACTTGCATGAAGATGGGCAACATCCTTGCATTAAAAAAAAAAAAAAAACCACAATCTTTATTTTTTAAATAAATACCTTGTTTTCATAGAAACTGTAAAATAATTATTCATTCTTGACTTACAGACTATTTGTTGAAAACCAACTTCCAACTGCAATAACAATTCTAAAATTATAATAAAGTGGTTCAAAGTCCTGCATAAAAAAATGGAAACAAAAATCTGTTCTTATTCCAACATCTTTCCACAATACACTCTATTTCAGTGCTAGAAAGGCTGGGACAGTTGGTCAGAGAAAAGGCAAATCTGACAGTGTTGACGTCCTGCCTTTGGCAATAGCATTATTAATTGTGCCAGGATGTTCTGGGGAGATGGAGTTTAACATCAGTTCAGAGGGCAAAGAAAGACTTAGGGCTCTTTATGAAATGATTGTCAAGGGAGGCGATCATGTATGAAAGCATAGGGGACTTCCTGGTAGTCCAGTGGATAAGAATCCCTTATCACAGTTTCGATCCCTGGTCTGGGAAGATTTCACACGTCGGAGGGCAACTAAGTTCATGCACCACAACTATTGAGCCTAAACTCGAGGGTCCCTGCTCCGCAACAAGAGATGCCACCCCAAAGAGAAGCGTGCACACCACAGCTAGAGAGTAGCTGCCTCTTGCTGCAACTGGAGAAAAGCCTGTGTGCAGCACTGGAGACCCAGTGCAGCCTCTGTCCAAGGGATTTCTCAGGGCATGGGTATTGCTGTGCCCGCCTCCAGGGTAAATAAATAAGTAAAATAAAAACAAAGACTTTCTTTAAAAGAAAAAAGGAAGGAAAGCAAATGGGAGCCACTGTACTCAGTCTAGATGGGACTGGTACAGGGCACCTGGGCTTAAGGAACAGAGTCAGGCTGGAGCCCAGGCATGTGCGATGGAGCAGGGTTGAGGAAGAGTCTATCTTCCCTTCCAGTCTGCCAGCAGGAGCAAGGGCAGGCATCTCTCAGTGTGGGATTAGAGCCCCGAGAATTAACTTCACTCTAATGCTTAGTGATGGGATTTGGGGTCAGCCAGACCTGAAGCACATGCTGGCTTCACCATCTACAAGTTCTCAAACACAGATATTAAAAAACAGATTCAAAATAGAGGGTATGGATTTTAGCATTTAGCACAAGGAGGGCACTTGTGCTAAATCCAATCAATAGTTCCCTCATTTTACATAATTGATATGTCCCAGCAAGGTGACATGTACAGCAAGTGCTGGATTAAATGCATGAGGGCTACATTCCTTCCTTTCTCTCTCTCTGTCTCACTCATGTATTTACACACATAAAGTCAGTGTAAACCACAAGACTCAAATGGAAGAAGACTTTTTACATTTTTCTAAATTGACACAAATCCTGCTTGGCTTCCATCTGCCTGGTTGGCAAGGCCAGGAGATACAATCTTGATCATTCTGAGGGCTGCTCCCCATCGGCTGTGATACATAAATTTGGATCTTCCGTGATCCAGGAACTCAGAGGAGAGATACAGATCCTCAGGGAGCCCGCAGATGCTGTTGGCCAGGCCAGCATGTGTGTGATCCATTTTAAGGAGGCGGCTCTGCTGGTGGCCCCCATGCCACCCCAGACATGCCTTGGGCCTTCACATGGCTCCAAAGGCATGGTGCTTTGTGCTTAGTCCCCAGGCAGCCCCACAGCCCTACTGCCCCTTTGGAAATCCTGCTGCCTCCAGAGGAGTGGGCAGAAGTGGGTACAGGGGCTTCACAATACCATCTTGGAGCTGAAATGGAGAGGCCAATCCTCCCATAACCATCCGGGTCAGGGAATCCCAGAAAATAACTGGACACCCAAGTGAACTCACTGAGAGAAGAAAGTTTCCTTTTTTCATTTCCTTTCTTCTCTGCGTTTTTTGAGTCCATAATTAAAAAAAGGATGACACATTGATTAATTTCCCAAAAACTTAATGTCTTTTAAATAAAGAAACCCTGTAGTAAATCCTCTAGTAGAGTAAAAGAAAAAAAACCCTCTAAAGATTTGATGAAAAATCACCTCCCAATATAATTGCTTTGCAGATAGTTTTTTTTTTTTTTTTAAGTGACAAAACCAATAGCACAAGTATATTATGGCCACATGGTACTTAAAAAATTATAGAGGCAGCCTTGGCTTTGAATCCAATTCCATCTATTACCATTTTGTGACCTTGGGCAACTTATTTAATCTTTCTCAGCTAGAATGTAATTATCAGAAAGGCAGTTTACTTTAATTTTCAGGCATAGTGTGTGGTATACAGAAGGCATCCAATAAATATATTGAATGAATGGACAAATTAAGGGCACTTCAGTTCAGTCGCTAAGCTGTGTCTGACTCTTTGTGGCCCCATGGGCTGCAGCACGCCAGGCTTCCCTGTCCATCACCAACTACTGGAGCCTACTCAAATTCATGTCCATCGCATCAGTGATGCCGTCCAACCATCTCATCCTCTGTCATCCCCTTCTCCCCTAACCTTCAATCTTTCCCAGCATAAAGGTCTTTTCCAATGAGTCAGCTCTTCACATCAGGTGGGCAAAGTATTGGAGTCTCAGATTCAGCATCAGTCCTTTCAATGAATATTCAGGACTGATTTCCTTTAGGATTGACTAGTTTGATCTCCTTGCAGTCCCAGAGACTCACAAGTCTTCTCCAACACCACAGTTCAATAGCATCAATTCTTTGGTGCTAAGCTTTCTTTAGCTGACAACTCTCACATCCATACATGACTACTGGAAAAACCATAGCTTTGACTAGATGGACCTTTGTTGACAAAGTAATGTCTCTGCTTTTTAATATGCTGTCTAGGTTGGTCATAGCTTTTCTTCCAAGGAGCAAGTGTCTTTTAATTTCATGGCTTCAGTCACTGTCTGCAGTGGTTTTGGAGCCCCCCAAAATAAAATCTGGCACTGTTTCCTCTGTTTCCCCATCTATTTGCCATGAAGTGATGGGACCAGATGCTACGATCTTAGTTTTCTGAACGTTGAGTTTTAAGTCAGCTTTTTCACTCTCCTCTTTCACTTTCATCAAGAGGCTCTTTAGTTCTTTGCTTTCTGCCATAAGGGTGGTGTCATCTGAATATCTGAAGTTATTGATATTTCTCCCGGCAATCTTCATTCCAGCTTGTGCTTTATTCAGCCTGGCATTTTGCATGATGTATTCTGCATATAAGTTAAATAAGCAGGGTGATGACAATATATAGCCTTGATGTACTCCTTTCCAGAAAAATAAGTGACCAATCCAAAAATGGGCCAAAGAAATAAACAGACATTTCTCCAAAGAAGACATACAGATGGCTAACAAACACATGAAAAGATGCTCAAAATCACTCATTATCAGAGAAATGCAAATCAAAACCACAATGAGGCACCATTTCACACCAGTCAGAATGGCTGCTATCCAAAAGTCTACAAGCAATAAATGCTGGAGAGGGTGTGGAGAAAAGGGAACCCTCTTACACTGTTGGTGGAAATGCAAACATGGATTTGTTGTTCCATGTCCAGTTCTAACTGTTGCTTCTTGACCTGCATACAGATTTCTCAGGAGGCAGATCAGGTGATCTGGTATTCCCATCTCTTTCAGAATTTTCCACAGTTTGTGATCAACACAGTCAAAGGCTTTGGCATAGTCGATAAAGCAAAAGTAGATGTTTTTCTGGAATGCTCTTGCTTTTTCGATGATCCAGCAGACGTTGGCAATTTGATCTCTGGTTCCTCTGCCTTTTCTAAAACCAGCTTGAACATCTGGAAGTTCATGGTTTCACATACTGTTGAAGCCTTGCTTGGAGAATTTTGAGCATTACTTTGCTAGTGTGTGAGATGAGTGCAATGTGTGGTAGTTTGAACATTCTTTGGCATTGACTTTCTTTGGAATTGGAATGAAAACTGACCTTTTCCAGTCCTGTTGCCATTGCTGAGTTTTCCACCTTTGCTGGCATATTGAGTGCAGCACTTTTACAGAATCATCTTTTAGTATTTGAAATAGCTCAACTGGAATTCCATCACCTCCACTAGCCTTGTTCATAGTGATGTTTTCTAAGGCCCACTTGACTTCGAATTCCAGGAAGTCTGATCATCCTGGAAGTGATCACTCATCCTAGGTGAGTGATCACTCCATCATGATTATCTGGGTCCTGAAGATCTTTTTTGTCTAGTTCTTCTGTGTATTCTTTTTTTTTCCCTTGGTTTTGCCATACATTGACATGAATCTGCCACGGGTGTACATGTATTCCCCATCCTGAACCCCCCTTTCACCTTCTTCCCCATCCCATCCCATGCCTCTGGGTGATCCCAGTGCACCAGCCCCGAGCACCCTGTATCATGCATCAAACCTGGACGGACAATTCATTTCACATATGATAATATACATGTTTCAATGCTGATCTCCCAAACCATCCCACCCTCGCCCTCTCGCACAGAGTCCAAAAGACTGTTCTATACATCTGTGTCTTTTCTGCTGTCTTGCATATAGGGTTATTGTTACCATCTTTCTAAATTCCATATATATGCGTTAGTATACAGTATTACTGTTTTTCTTTCTGGCTTACTTCACTCTGTATAAGAGGCTCCAGTTTCATCCACCTCATTAGAATTGATTCAAATGTATTCTTTTTAATTGCTGAGTAATATTCCATCGTGTACAAGTACCACGGCTTTCTTATCCATTCATCTGATGATGAACATCTAGGTTGCTTCCATGTCCTGGCTATTATAAACAGTGCTGCAATGAACATTGGGGTACACATGTCTCTTCCAATTCTGGTTTCCTTGGTGTGTATGCCCACCAGTGGGATTGCTGGGTCATATGGCAGTTTTATTTCCAGTTTTTTGAGGAATCTCCACATTGTTCTCCATAGTGGCTCTACTAGTTTGCATTCCCACCAACAGTGTAAGAGGGTTCCCTTTTCTCCACACCCTCTCCAGCATTTATTATTTGTAGACTTTTTGATAGCAGCCATTCTGAAAAGCGTGAGATGGTACCTAATTGTGGTTTTGATTTGCATTTCTCTGATAATGAGTGATGTTGAGCATCTTTTCATGTGTTTGTTAGCCATCTGTATGTCTTCTTTGGAGAAATGTCTGTTTATTTCTTTGGCCCATTTTTGGATTGGTCATTTATTTTTCTGGAATTGAGCTGCAGGAGTTGCTTGTATATTTTTGAGATTAATTCTTTGTCAGTTGCTTCATTTGCTATTATTTTCTCCCATTCTGAAGGCTGTTTTTTCACCTTGCTTATAGTTTCCTTTGTTGTGCAAATGCTCTTAATTTTAATTAGGCCGCATTTGTCTATTTTTGCTTTTATTTCCAATATTCTGGGAGGTGAGTCATAAAGGATCCCACCTTGACTTATGTCGGAGAGTGTTTTGCCTATGTTTTCCTCTAGGAGTTTTATAGTTTCTGGTCTTACGTTTAGATCTTTAATCCATTTTGAGTTTATTTTTGTGTGTGGTGTTAGAAAGTGTTCTAGTTTCATTCTTTTACAAGTGGTTGACCAGTTTTCCCAGTACCACTTACTAAAAAGGTTGTCCTTTCTCCATTGTATATTCTTGCCTCCTTTGTTGAAGATAAGGTGTCCATAGGTGCATGTATTTATCTCTGGGCTTTCTATTTTGTTCCACTGATCTGTATTTCTGTCTTTGTGCCAGTACCATACTGTCTTGATAACTGTGGCTTTGTAGTAGAGCCTGAAGTCAGGCAGGTTGATTCCTCCAGTTCCATTCTTCTTTCTCAAGATTGCTTTGGCTACTTGAGGTTTTTTGTATTTCCATACAAATTGTGAAATTATTTGTTCTAGCTCTGTGAAAAATACCATTGGTAGCTTGAGAGGGATTGCATTGAATCTATAGATTGCTTTGGATAGTATACTCATTTTCACTATATTGATTCTTCCGATCCATGAACACGGTATATTTCTCCATCTATTTGCATCCTCTTTGATTTCTTTCACCAGTGTTTTATAGTTTTCTATATATAGGTCTTTTATTTCTTTAGGTAGATATATTCCTAAGTATTTTATTCTTTTTGTTGCAATGGTGAATTAAATTGTTTCCTTAATTTCTCTTTCTGTTTTCTCATCGTTAGTGGTTAGGAATGCAAGGGATTTCTGTGTGTTGATTTTATATCCTTCAACTTTACTATATTCATTGATTAGCTCTAGTAATTTTCTGGTGGAGTCTTTAGGGTTTTCTATGTAGAGGATCATGGATCCGCAAACAGTGAGAGTTTTACTTCTTTTCCAATCTGGATTCTTTTTATTTCTTTTTCTGCTCTGATCGCTGTGGCCAAAACTTCCAAAACTATGTTGAATAGTAGTGGTGAGAGTGGGCACCCTTGTCTTGTTCCTGACTTTAGGGGAAATGTTTTCAATTTTTCACCATTGAGGATAATGTTTGCTGTGGGTTTGTCATATATAGCTTTTATTATGTTGAGGTATGTTCCTTCTATTCCTGCTTTCTGGAGAGTTCTTATCATAAATGGATGTTGAATTTTGTCAAAGGCTTTCTCTGCATCTATTGAGATAATCATATGGTTTTTATTTTTCCGTTTGTTAATGCAGTGTATTATGTTGATTGATTTGCAGATATTGACCTGTATCCCTGGGATAAAGCCCACTTGGTCATGGTGTATGGTTTTTTTAATATGTTGTTGGATTCTGTTTGCTAGAATTTTGTTAAGGATTTTTGCATCTATGTTCATCAGTGATATTGCCCTGTAGTTTTCTTTTTTTGTGGCATCTTTGTCAGGTTTTGGTATTAGGGTGATGGTGGCCTTATAGAATGAGTTTGCAAGTTTACCTTCCTCTGCAATTTTCTGGAAGAATTTGAGTAGGATAGGTGTTAGCTCTTCTCTAAATTTTTGGTAGAATTCAGCTATGAAGCCGTCTGGACCTGGGCTTTTGTTTGCTGGAAGATTTCTGATTACAGTTTCAATTTCCGTGCTTGTGATGAGTCTGCTAAGATTTTCTATTTCTTCCTGGTTCAATTTTGGAAAGTTGTACTTTTCTAAGAATTTGTTCATTTCTTCCAAGTTGTCCATTTTATTGCCATATAGTTGCTGATAGTAGTCTCTTATGATCCTTTATATTTCTCTGTTGTCTGTTGTGATCTCTCCATTTTCATTTTTAATTTTGTTGATTTAATTTTTCTCCCTTTGTTTCTTGATTAGTCTGGCTAATGGTTTGTCAATTTTATTTATCTTCTCAAAGAACCAGCTTTTGGCTTTATTGATTTTTGCTATCTTTTGTGTATTCTTGCCACCTCTTCTTAATATCTTCTACTTCTGTTAGGTCCGTACCATTTCTGTCCTTTATTGTGCTCATCTTTGCATGAAATGTTCCCCTGATATCTCTAATTTTCTTCAAGAGATCTCTAGTCTTTCCCATTCTATTGTTTTCCTCTATTTCTTTGCATTGATCACTGAGGAAGGCTTTCTTATCTCTCCATGCTATTCTTTGGAACTCTGCATTCAGATAGGTGTATCTTTCCTTTTCTCCTCTGCCTTTAACTTCTCTTCTTTTCTCAGATATTTGTAAGTCCTCCTCAGACAACCATTTTGCCTTTTTGCATTTCTTTTTCTTGGGGATGGTCTTTATTACTGCCTCCTATCCAATGTCACGAACCTCTGTCCATAGTTCTTCAGGCACCCTATCAGATCTAATCCCTTGAATCTATTTGTCACTTCCTCTGTATAATCATAAGGGATTTGATTTAGGTCATACCTGAATGGGCTAGTGGTTTTCCCTACTTTCTTTAATTTAAGTCTGAATTTGGCAATAAAGAGTTCATGATCGGAGCCACGGTCAGCTCCTGGTCTTGTTTTTGCTCACTGTATAGAGCTTCTCCATCTTTGGCTGCAAAGCATATAATCTGATTTTGGTATTGACCATCTGGTGATGTCCATGTGTAGAGTCCTCTCTTGTGTTGCTGGAAGAGGATGTTAGCTATGACCAGTGCATTCTCTTGGCAAAATTCTGTTTGCCTTTGACCTGCTTCATTTTGTACTCCAAGGCCAAATTTGCCTGTTACTTCAGGTAGCTCTTGACTTCCTACTTTTTCATTCCAGTCCCCTATAGTGAAGAGGACATCTTTTTTGGGTGTTAGTCCTAAAAGGTCTTCATAGAACCATTCAACTTCAGCTTCTTCAGTATTACTGGTTGGGGCATAGACTTGGACTACTGTGATATTGAATGGTTTGCCTTGGAAACGAGCAGAGATCATTCTGTCGTTTTTGAGATTGCATCCAAGCACTGAATTTTGGACTCTTTTGTTGACTACAATGGCTACTCCATGTCTTCTAAGGGATTCTTGCCCACAGTAGTAGATACTATGGTCATCTGAGTTAAATTCACCCACTCCAGTCCATTTTTGTTCGCTGATTCCTAAAATGTTGATGCCATCTCCTGTTTGCCCACTTCCAATTTACCTTGATTCACGGACCTAACATTCCTATGCAATATTGCTTCTTACAGCATCAGACTTTACTTCCATCACCAGTCACATCCACAACTGGGTGTTGTTTTTGCTTTGGCTCCACCTCTTCATTCTTTCTGCAGTTAGTTCTCCACTCTTCTCCAGTAGCATGTTGAGGGAGTTCATCTTTCAGTGTTATACCTTTTGGCCTTTTCATACTGTTCATGGGGTCCTCAAGGCAAGAATACTGAAGTGGATTGCCATTCCCTTCTCCAGTGGACCACGTTTTTTCAGAACTCTCTGCCATGACCTGTCCGTCTTGGGTGGCCCTACACAGCGTGGCTCATAGTTTCAGTGAGCTAGACAAGGCTCATGTGATCAGTTTGGTTAGTTTTCTGTGATTGTGGTTTTCATTCTGTCTGCCTTCTGGTGGATAAGGATAAGGGGTTTATGGAAGCTTCCTGATGGGAGAGACTGACTGAGGGGGAAACCGGGTTTTGTTCTAAGGGGCAGGGCTGTGTTCCCTCCCTGTTGCTTGGTCTGAGGCCAAACTATGGTGGAGATAATAAAGATAATGGTGACCTCCTTCAAAAGGGCACCTAGCACAAGTTAGAGGCTCCTTTGCCTCCTTTTTCCCAGTCCACTTTTTAACTTCTAATTTTGAAATAATTCAGAGCCACAGGGAGATGCAAAAATAATGCAGAAATGTTCCATGTACCAGTCATCTAGCCACCTGCAGCTGTGACATTTTACACGCCTACAGTGCATTACTGATTGATCCGCACAACAGTCTGACCAGTGTCTGCATGCACTCACTCTTTTTATAAAACTTGTATATGTATTAATCTGTATAATCACTGCCACATCAAGACAGAACTGCCCAGAACCACAAATGGCAGCTGTATAGTGCTGCCATTGTATAATCAAACCCCCCTCCCCTTCCCAAGCCCCCACAAGCACTTCTCTCTTCTCCATCTCCCCTTTGTCAATTTGAGAATGTTTTATAAATGAAATAATACAGTATTTAAGCTTTCAAGACTGCCATTTTTTCACTCAGAGTAATAGCCTCATGATACATCTCAGCTGTTGCATTTATCAATAATTCACTCCTTTTCCTTGCTGGGTAGTGTTCCATGAGATGGATGTACTACAGTCTGTTTGACCTTCACATACTGAAGGACAGTTGAGTTGTTTCCCAGTTGGGAGCTACTACAAATAAAGCTTCTCTGAACTTTTGCACCTAGGACACTTTACATGAGCATGTGCCATGATCATTTTTATGTGAGCATGTTTTCATTTCTCTGAAATAAGTGCCCAAGATTGTGACTCATGGGTCACACAGCAAGTATATGTTTAACGCTTTAAGAAATTCCTAGGCAGATTTCCAGAATGGCTGTTACCATTTCACATGCTCACCAAAAGCAGATGTAAGACCTAGTTTCAACTCTCTGCTTCCTTGCCAGCATTTGTTTCATCAGTATTTTTTATCTTAGCCATTCTAATAGGTGTGTAGTGGTATCTCATTGTGATACCCTAACAGCTAGTAATGGCGAACAACTTTCCATGTGTTTATTTGTCATCTGCGTATCTCCTTTAGCAAAGTGTCCAGGTTCTTTGCTATTTTCTCATTGCATTATTTGTCTTACTGTTAAGTATAGAGTTCTTCATTTTGAAAACAAGCCTTTTGTCAAGTAGTTTGCAAATGTCTTCTCCCAACTGGTACTTATCATTTTATCTTTTTCACTGAGTCGCCCACAGAGCAAAAGTTTTCAGTTTTAATGAAGTCTAAATAGTTTAGTCTCTCCTTTCATAGGTTGTGCTTTTGGTGCCATGTCTAAGAATTCTTCTCCTTTTTAGATCACAAAGCTTTTCTCCTATGTTTTCCTCTAAACATTTTATGGTTTTACATTTTACACTTAGCTCCATGGTCCATCTTTAGTTTATTTTTGTATAAGGTGTGAGGTGTAGATCAAGGTGCATTTTGTTGGCTATCAATGTCCCGTTTGTTTGTTTCTGCCAAGTGGCATAACAGCACCACAAAAGTAAGATACTATCCAGGGGGATAGGCTGTCTAAACAGTCCCTCCAGAAAATTAATCACCCTCTCCTGGTTACCGAGAATGAGCTTGAAGCTATGGAAACAAATACTTCACCACTGAGACTTCCTTCTGCAATTATATTATGCAACCCAATACTGGTCATGTTGGATCTCTGAGGAGTCTCCTGTTGCCCCTTGCACCATCACCTAGAGTGAATTTCTGTTTGAAACAGGAATTGAATGTTGAAATTTTCTGTTGATATGGTAACATACCACTTAAGTGTATGAGAGGGTGTGTTTTATGGAAAGGTGGTCCCAGAGGTGGAAAGGGCCCAAAGCAAGAATCCCTTCTACAGCCTCTTTGCAAAGAAGGACACTCTTTCATTCAACCAATATATTCTGAGTAGGAACTTGGTCTCTGATCCAAAACAGACAAAAACAGACATGGTGTCTGCCCTCTGCTGGGGGAGGGGGTGGAGTACACACACACACACACACACACACACACACACGTGCGCTCACACATGCATTACCATGTGCCAAAAGCTGAGGATCCAATAGGATGCTGAAGGAATACATGGCAGGCACATCTAAGACTTCCAGACTTCGGAAGGCAAGCAGTGCTTCCTGGAAGACGTGACACTGAACCTGAGGCCCTAGTAGATGAGTTGCAGAGAGCCAGGTGGCGTGGAGAGGGTGAGGCAGGAACGGTAATAAGAAAGAAAATGTTTCCAGGTGAGGAAGAACAGCATGTGCAAAGGCCCAGAGGTGGGAGTGAGTGTGGTGGGGCAGGGATCTAACCATCCCAAACTTCTAGTTCTTAAGGGAAAGAATGAGGGATGAGGCTACCAAGATCAGACCAAGAGGGACCTCGACATTTCAGCCATTTCATAAGGACACCAGGAATCCCCCGCAGGGTTCTGGGTAGGAGCCTAGAGGTTTGCATCTGTATTTTAAGAAATCTCACTCTGGCAGCATGGAGGCAGGTTGGTGGGAACCTAGGCAGCTGGCTGGGGCACTAGTTACGAGACTGTTGCAAGAGCTGTTGGAACCAGAATGGGGGAAGTGGAGATGGGCTGATAGATTTACACAAGAGTGGGTGCTGAGGCTTCAGGATAGAAGATGAGATGTTCATTTGTTTGTTTGTTTTCATTAATTTAATTGGAGGATAACTGCTTTACAATACTGTGTTGGTTTCCGCCATACATCAACACGAATCAGCCATAGGTATACATATGTCCCCTCCCTCTTGGCCCTCCCTCTCCCCTCCCACCCCATCCCATCCCTCTAGATTGTCACAGAGCACTGGGTTGAGCACCCTGTGTCATACAGAAAATTCCCACTGGCTATCTATTTTACATATACCATGCTACTCTCCATTCATCCCACCCTTAAGGAGAGCAGATGAAGTTTGAAAGATTGCTTTGAGAAATGGAGAGAGAAGTTGTACAGAGAAACAGAGGTGAGTTGAGGGGTCAGCTGAGGTTGGAGCCTTTGCTTGGACACTCCTGCTGAGGAGGAGCCTGCTTATTCCTTCCCCATTGTGATCTTTCCATGATTGATAGTATTGCCTGAGCAGAACCCTGCTCCCCTGTAACTTCCCTGCCCCGGTTCAAATTCGGTCCTGAGGGACCACACTGGATGGGTCCACCTCTGCTGATCTCTGTAGCCCTTTGACCATTTTAAAGACACAGGTCACATTCTCTCAAGCTTTTTCTTCAATTTACTCATCCCTAGTTCCTACAACAACTTCTCTCTTGGCATGGGTTCTTCTTTCAGGTAGTCCCTCCACCTCCCACCTTTAACTTAATTTTTAAGAAAATATTTTGGCTCTGCTTTGCAGCATGTGGGATCTTAGTTCCCCAACCAGGGATTGAACTCTGCAGAGGGAGCTCAGAGTCTTAACCTCTGGACCACCAGAGAAGCCCCCTCCCACCTTTAGTCACACAATGCCTGAACTCTGGAGAGTATCTGATCAGCCAGAAGACAGTAGCAACCCCTTCGGGAGCCTGACAGTCTACTCCAAGCATGCCCATACTCTTCTGTCTTGCCAGGAAGCTGTCTCTCTTCCCTGAACATTTGAGGGAACATCCCCCAGTGGCATCTGGGGTGCCCTGGGCAATGGATACAAGCCTGGGCCAGAGCCTCAGCTGGGGAAACAGGTTTGATGAGGCCCTCGCTGACTCATCTCCAATCGCAAACAAGCTGTGTCTGGGAGCACGTGACCCAGCTTCACCAGCAAATGGATGACCTGCCTTTTCTCCTCTGGTGAGAATCAGGCACCAGGGGCTGTTCACTGGCCCAAGATGGGTGTGTGGCTTGGTGTGGAAAATAGAAGTGTGACTCTGGCTCCATCTTTAGAACCCATGTAGCCTTATTGGAAGAGAGGATATAGACTGGGTGGCCAGAGGTGGGCCTTCACGGAAGAGTCAGGGCTACAGCTAGACCTCAAAGGGTAGGGGAATGTCTGTCGGTGAGAAGAGTAAGGCTGTGCATTAGGAGGGCAAAAAAAGATGCGGAACTCCAGAGTACTGAAGGTGGACCCAGGGAAGGAAAAGAAGACTCTGTGGTCACAGCAGAGACTCTCTGCACGTGAATATCAAGAGAAAATGCTCTAAAGGTAGTCTATCAGGCTAGACTCTCCTCCAGGTAGGGAGGGGCCAAGGGCTCTTGAACCAAAGACGGAGATGATTAAAGTGGTGAGTGTTTGGGGAATGGGTCTGGCAAAACTAATGATGAATCCTGAGCCCTGCTGTGGCCCAGGAGAACAGGACTCCAGGATGTCTAGGGAGGGAAAACCCTTCCAGGAGGTCATCCAGGGAACCCAGGGGAGCATCCGGCTGGCCTAGTTTTGGTTCCCCTTCAGGTGATTTTTCCAGAAGTCCTTCCTAGGGGGATGAGGACAGGGAGAACAGGAGACTGATCAAAGCAGGGACTTGCTTGGGGCTGTGGCCCAAGGAGGAAAGTGGTGTAGTAGGAAAAGCAGCAGACTGGGAGTCTGGAGTCCAGATCTAGTCTCTCCTTATCCTCTTAGTGCCCTTGACCACTTCCCTTCTTCTCTGCAAGTTATAGTTTTCCTTGGAGAAACAGGAGTTTTGAGATCTGTGACCAGTTTACTTCTATATCGTCTGACTCGAGTTTTTTTTAACAGAGTTATCCTGAGAGAGTTGGCACCATCTCTGAGGTTCTTGGGCCATCCTGCCCTTGGTGTGATCATCATGTAAAACAAGCAAAACAGGTCCTATGAGGCAAAGCAAATAAGTCCTCCCTGGAAATTCACACTCGTGTCACCGCAGAGCTCATGGTACTGGCATCAGCTCCAACAGGAAAATCCACATGCTTGTCAGTAACATCCTGGGCCCTCCCACATGGGCTGTGGCACCAGCACAACCGAATCATGTTTAGCAAAGGAAAGATCATGGCCAGCTGTGTTGCTGAAGATACTGATGAAAGTCAGTACTGCCCTGGAGGACTGAATTCCTGACTGATTTCCAAGTTCTGAGTTCAGAACTAGGTTTTCCCTTTGCTGACAAATCTCCACCAGGATTAAAGGGAGCTGGATGTATCTCTGTCATCAAACACATCATGACAAATTAGTCATTTGTTAATTCATCCAAAAACATGCATTGAGCAACTGCCTTACTTATTAAATGTACGTGTGTGAATGGATGGATGGATCAGGAGACCCAGGATCTGGTTCACTGATCAGCTGGGCATATGAGGTAGGATTTTCTCTCTTACAAGTGACAGAAACTTAAATCTAACAGCTTGAGAGAGAGAGAGAGAGAGAAGTACATTGATTTCTGTATCTGAAAACTTATCAAGCGTTTGCAAAAAGTCCCTCTTTATCTTGAAGCCCTGGTTTCTTTTGTGTTAGCTTCATCTTTCAACATCCAGTGACCAGGCTCACCACCCAGCAGCTCCAGACTTACATTCTTCTAGCTTGGCAACTCCAACGAGGAGAGGGCCTTATCCCCAGGACTTCTAGAAGAAGTCCTTGAGGGGATTCTCACTGGCTCAGCAGGTGTCAGATGCCATCCCTGGACAGATCCTGTAGCCAGGAGGGTCCAGCACTGAGTCTGAATTCTGGGCCACCCACAAAGTCTAGAGGCGATGTCAGCCCCAGAGAATCCCCACGGACAGAGTGAGAACAGGGAGAAAGGGAACAGATCCCCAGCAGGCATGTCTGCAAATGCCCTCTCACTGGGGAGTTCTGTGACTTCCCTGGTGGCTCAGACGGTAAGGCGTCTGCCTACAATGCGGGAGACTGGGGTTCGATCCCTGGGTCAGGAAGATCCCCTGGAGAAGGGAATGGCAACCCACTCCAGTACTCTCGCCTGGAGAATCCCATGGATGGAGGAGCCTGGTAGGCTACAGTCCATGGGGTCGCAAAGGGTCAGACATGACTGAGTGACTTCACTTTTGGGGAGCTCTAAGGCAGTGCCTCTGCCTCTTAGAACCTCTCATTTTTCTCCCCATCACCCCCACCACAGACTTCGCCCTCTAACAAGGTGGTGCGGGGGGCAGTAATTCTTTTCACTGGTCACTTAATAGTAACCACCATGGCTCCTCCTCCCTCTTGAAGCTTTTCCCAGCATCCTGGCCTCCAGACTCCTCCCTGTTTCTGACCTCGGCCACATAACATTCCTGCCATCCGACGTGACAGCCAATCATTAGGTGTATCTGGAGCAGAAAGAGTACCTAGACCTTTGTCTGGCCCAACACGAAAGACTGTCCTGAGTAAGACCCTTTCTTCCCACACAGGAAACTCGCAATCTAGTCAGTGATGAACCTGCATTGCCGGGAGCCGGCATATTGCATATTGAGTGCATATTGCATATTGAGTGCAGCACTTTCCACAGCATCATTTTTCAGGATCTGGAATACCTCAACTGGAATTCTATCACTGCCGGGAGCCAGCGTGAGGAACTCCGCCTGTGGCAAAGGTCATGAGGAAGGAGGCTCAGCATATGCAAAGGCGGGATCGAGCCTCAGGAGTCCCCCTGGAAATTCTCAAGCATCTACCCCCCAAACCAGAGTCTGCCTACTTTCTGCTTTGTGCTTTCACCTACACCTCTGACTTTATGGGGGGCTGTCTCCCACTACCTCTCTCTGAAAAAAGTGTTAGCTTACAGCTCCAGTTAATAATTCCTGGGTATGACAGTGTTTCAACCTACAAACTCCTTTGGAAATCCTCTAGCCTGCCTGAATAGGTTTTTCCAGCCGCATGTGATTGTTCAGAGCCTCCCAACTGTGAGAGGTGGGAGATGTTCTAAACTGTCTAAACACAGAGTCCTTTGAGTAGTTAAAAGATTGATTAGAAATTGTATTGGTGAAGGGTTTTTCACTTATTGGGCCAATGTTTGCTGCTAAGTCTCCATACCCCTTACCTACTGTGTCCTTGGCAGTGTATTGACTGATATAATGGGTTTATAGAAATGTAAGTAGTAGCCTCAATGTTTGTAACCTTGGACCCTTGAGTTAATTCTTTTCTTGATTGAGCCCACCTCACCTTTGCCCTATAGGAATGCAACTCTATCCAATGCTTTTTGGAGGCTGGCGCCTGACTTTAGAATAATCACCTTTAGAGAAAAATAAGTTTCTTAAAATGTTAACAGGCCTCCAGGCCAGAAGATGATGTAAATCACCTAAACTTTTGCATATGATAAGTTTGCAGGAAGAAAGCCTGGCTTACTGCATGACTCTACCCCTTCCCCCATTATCCTCTATACATAACTTAATGTATAAAAACTACTTTGGAAAATAAAGTGCGGGCCTTGTTCATCGAAACTTGGTCTCCCCATGTCATTCTTTCTCTTACCTTCTGGCTGAATTATTCAGCCTCTTTTCTTCACTGAATTTTCCTACTGAGCTATCCTTATTTCAGCCTCTTTTCTCCACTGAATTTCTTCACTGAGCTATCCTTATTTCAGCTGCTTTTCTCCACTGAATTTCTTCACTGAGCTATCCTCATTCTATTACTGTTTATATCTTTGATGAATATTTAAATAAATAGGTCGCCCATGCCGTCTCTCCTTTGAATACCCTGGATCAGCTGGGGCTGGACCCTGGCACTGCATTATTCTCTGAACTTCTCTGTGTGTAAGTCTAATCTCCAAAAAAGAACTACCGGTTCCCTTAGGCAAGGCCAGGCCTCATCCTTTCCCCCATCTCTGCATCCTTCCAAGCTGCACCGTCTCCAGTGGACCAGTCTCGGGGCCTGGGAGCCCCCATCAGCAGAAGTATTGGCAGCCTTACCCCACAGGTCCCAGGCTTCTTGCTAAAGGATGCACAAGCTCCCAGCAGGCAGGACAGCCCTCCTCTTTGTCACTTCACACTGTGGGCGCTGCTTTCCACACACCTCACCCTGGGCCCTTGGTCACCACATCACATGCACCTTCAGCCCTAGCTTATCGGTGATTTACATCTTTCATTCTGAAGTCACTGGAACCATGTGACCCCGGCTGTCCCTTGGATCCAACCATTTCCAAGACAAGGAGAGGAAGGCTCCTTCTCTGTTTTGTATCGGACCATCTTGCAAGGCCAGAAACGGAGTGGCAGCTTCATGATCTATGCCTGTGGTCAACAGATATGGTCTGACCACCCGCCACTCGGTGCACAGAACAAGTACTGGGGAAAGTGGTGAACTGCAGTCCGGGCAGTCTGTCCTCCAGGAGCTCTCACACCAGCAGGAAAGCCCATTGGCCCCTCCCCCAACCCTGGGATAGTTTTTCATGCTCCCTCGTGTTCCCTTCTATCCAGTCAATGGAATGGGGATAAACTTGGTACAAGCACAGGAGTGTCTCGGTTATGGGACAGGGGAGTGGGGAGGAAATGGACAGAGTGGCCTCACGATGCGCTACTCACAATGGTCATCCATCATTTGTCAATCAGGTCCCTGGACTCAGCATATGGACCCAAACTCCTTTCTCCCTCACCTGCTGCCCAAGAGGTGTTGGAGCAGCCACTGGCCACATTCTGGGGCATCTTGGCTTTGGCCTTAGCCATTTGTTTAAAGCATCCATCGGAACTTTCCTGGGAGGTTCCTGTGCCTACTGCTTACTCCAACGTGCCCTTGTCTGCAGTGGACACACTCAGAAACCCATGCTTCCCTTCTATCTTTCACATCAGCACAGGCCTGACTGCTGGAGACCAGCTCAAAGGACAACTGGTGGACAAGTCTACACTGAAATGAAGCAGCCAAACTGAACAGAGCCAAATGGAATGATCTCTTCTAGGCACACAGGAACTGATTTTTTAAAAATAAGGAATATTTCCTGATCCATCTGCTCTTCACTGAGTATCTCTTGAACTTCTGAAGGTGGGACTTTCTCTGGCAAATTTCTGCTCTTGTCTCCTTTGAACTCAGAGGTGAAATTAATCCTGGGATCCCAGTCTGCTTCTTTCTCCTCCACCTCTTCTTTCTGACATTAAAATCTGTCTCTGCCTTTCATATCCACAGAGAAGAGGGTGGGGCTCCACTAATGAATGTTTGAGAAGCCCTTTGAGATCTTGGATGAAAGGCACCTTCTAAAATACAATTAAAAATAATAGGGGTAATTACCAGCTGGCCTAGTCCCTGTGGGATAATTAGACAGTTTTCCTCGGGCAGATTCTGAATTCATGCAGAAATACACGGGTTCACAAGGCTAAACTGATCTGAGATTTCAGGGGCCATTGTTATGCTTCCTCCATTCTAGGATCATAGACTAGAATTTTTCTGAAATCTGAGGCACATCATAGCCATCCAGAGCTGGAAAGTATCTTTGAGATGATCTGTCCCACCCCTTTGGTATGCAGATGAAGACGGGGAGGCCCAGGGTGGCAAGGTGACTACCTCAAAGTTGCACACCGAGTGCAAGAGCCACAGCGCAGGAGGTCCAGTCCCTGTATACCCCGATTAGGGGATTCCTGTCACCCTACTCCTAATCAATAAATCACCTTTTCTCGTCTCTGTATACTGATCACTTTCTATTGCACAGAAGAGTCGTGGAATGAGTCAGAGAGAGCTGAGTACAAATCTTAGCTCTGACACATATGAAAGACAGTAGCTGGCAAGTAAGCCTCAGTTTCCTGATGCATAAAATGGGAATAACGATGCCTGCTTCACAGAGGTGTTAAAGGAGCCAGTCAGCAATGCACACAGAAGTGCCTGGCATGGAGCATGTGTTCAGTCAATGCTGCTGGAAGACATGCTCCAAGAATGAGCCTGGCAGTGCCAGGGTTTGACCGATGGTCCTTGCTTTATATTGGTATCTTCAATCTGCATTTAATGAGCACCTAGCATGTGCTGAACACTATGCTAAGCTCTCCAGGATTTATCTCATTCAATCATCATCACCATGCCCATGAGGTCAGCCATGAGCAATCAAGTTTCAGAGAGGTTAGCTAACTTGTCCAAGGTCACACAGCTGAAGAGGAGGTGAGACTTGAACCCCGTGCTCCCAGTCACTATGAGACACTGCTTTCTCTTGTGAAAAGAGACGTGAACATTGTTACAATCACAGTGGAGTCTTTGCTGTGATACAGGAAAGGAGTGACGGGGGGTGTGGGGACAGTCATAGCCTAAGATGATGCACTGAAGGACTTTTACCTTCGAGGTCATGAAGGTTACACTCTTCTTCTTGTGTAAGATTATTCATTCTGAGGGGCTATACTGATGCAAGGCACATGATCTCCCCAAAGAATGCAAGGTCAGTAGCTGTAGCTGAATCTCAAATCAAGAAATCTAGATTGGGGTCCTGGATCTGCTTCTTAGAATCCAAGTACCTTTGCTCAAGTCCCTTAAGCTCTCTGCTTTCAGGGCCCCGTGTTCCTGGTCTGGAAAACAGAGATGACACTTCTCACATTACCCCTTTACTGCAAAAAGGGTCTTTGGAGATTCAAATGGGAATGAACGTGGAAGTACTTTGTCACTACCACTTTCTGTACAAATACAAATCTGTATTTGTACAGAAAGCAAAGTACTGATAGCTTTGAAGATTTTCAGTGTGATAAAGGAAGTGGCTGGAAGTCCCAGGCTGGTGCTGGACTTCAGAAAGACTGACTTAGCACCCATGGCAGGCAGGGGACAATATATATTACCTGCCTTTGAAGGACGCTTCAGTACATTCAGAGTGCTGAGCTCGTATTATTTGGTTAGAAGAGGGCACTTTAGGGGACCAGCCCTTTGCAATTCAACTGTAAACATAATGGGTTCCATTTATTTCAGGTTTCGACTTTTTCCCAGCTGAGACCCAAGGTCAGAACCTGTTGTGTTACATTCTTTGTTTCCATATGTGGGGGAAAAAAAAGCCCCTGTGAAAGGCCACTCACTGGGTGAGGCCAGCAAAGGAGGAAAGAAGACGACCCAAGCGTCATCAATTACTCTGGGTGATTTCCTCATCAATCAAGACTTTCCCAAATACCTCCCAGAAACTAGAATAACCAGGACTGTGCTCTGAATTACCCTGCTCCGGATGGATGGCTCAGAGTCATCTTCTCCAGGGATTTCCAGGGCTGACTGAGAGGATGACTGTGGCTCAGACTGTCAGAGATAAGGGAACACCCATCTGACTGACAGGTTGCCCTCTGTTAGCCTCCGGGCCTCTGGGAGGGAGAGACACCTAATACCCCAGATATGGGGCACTCACTCCCTCACATGGTTAGACACCCTCCAAGCACCGTCTGCCTCCAGGTGCTTCTCACGGACTGCTCAAGGGTCTCCAGCACCATTGGTATTGTGTCAACTCTAAGACACCCCTTCCCAAGACTAAATCCCCCACATTAGGAGGATGAAATGATATAAGCAAAAGGACATGGCTTTAGGCATCAGAAAGAAAGGCTGGATTTCCAAAATTCAAGATCAAAAACTGGATCAAAAACTCATCACCCATGTGACTTTGGGATATTTAATTGACCTCTCTGAACCTCTGTGCACTTACCTTTAAAACAAATAATAATCATCAGTACCTTTCTGGATTATTGTAAAGATACAAACTAACATAGAGAACGTGCTCACACAGAGCAGGCATTCAATACCAGCAGTCTCTACGTGGCAAGATTCAGTCATTTTAGAAACATGTATTGAGGGCTTTCTTTGGGTCAGTTGCTCTTCTGGGTGCTGCACATAGGAGAGCAGAATAGAGGAAGAGAAGGAGCATGGGAGGACTTTCCTGGTAGTCCAGTGGCTAAGGTGGCATTCCCAATGCAGGGGGTTTGGGTTCAATCCCTGGTCAGGGAACTAGACCCCACGTGCTCCAACTTAAAGATTCTATATGCCACAATGAACGATTCCGTGCACTGCAACAACAATCCTGTGTGCTGCAACTAAGACCAGGTGCTGCCAAATAAGTACATGGATAAAAATAAGTATTTTTTTTAAAAAGAGAGAGAGTGGGCTTTGGTCTCAAAGATCTGGGTTCTAATCCAAATGTTTACCAACCTGGTGTCCCTGGACAGTGGGCGGACTGAGCCTCCCTCATCTCATCTCTGCACGGGGATGGTGTGGGGGTTAAATGAGATGATGCACACCACGTGCTGAGCCCAGGGCCCCATTCAGCATGAATTCTGAGGAAGCGGGAGCCACACTGCCAGAGTTAGGGATGCTGAATACGTGAAGGAGTTAGTGCCAGCCAAGTTCAGGCAGTTCAGTGGACATTTTATTATGTAGAATTTCAAGTAATCTTATTAAAGGCTATGGTTTCTCACCCTGGACTCCATGGGCTATTTCCTTTGTCCACTTATTTTCCCAGGGAAATAGACCCTTGAACATAGAAGGGAAAAGTCCTGTCCCTTTAGATTCACTGCGCTGTCTTTAAGAGTAGAAGGGGGTCAAGACTGGGGTGCAGGGCCAGCTCCCTCCGGCTACTGTTCAGAGTGGGGAAACTAAGGCAGAAGATCGGTGGTATAGATGGGACATCAGGGAGGCGAGCTGGGGGGGCATGGTTTGGGGGGCAGATGGAGAAAACTCGGTAGGCATGAGGGCTGCCTGGCCCTGCAGATATGGGGCAGGGGCAGCTCTGGGACCTCTGAGCCCACCCCCAGGAGTCGCGCCCAGCTCAGGAACTGCCCAGGGCTGAGTCCACCCACCCAGGGTTTCTGCAGGCCTGAGAAAGGCAGCCGCTGACAGAGACATCACGCTAACCATAGCCTTTCTTCATTTGAGCCACTGATCCAGGGAGAATCCAGTGGGGAGGGAAAAGAATAGTTTCATTTTCTCCCTATCCTGGAGTATCCATGCAAAGTGCCTGACCTCCCTCTGTTTCAGGTAATAGAGTAGAGGAAAATCATGCTTCTCAACCCAGTTTCCTGGGGTTATATAAAAATGCAGATTCTGAGTCTGTGGGTCTGCGTGGTGCCTGAAATTCTGCACCTGTAATGAATTTAAAAGACGCTTACTCCTTAGAAGGAAAGCTATGACCAACCTAGATAGCATATTCAAAAGCAGAGACATTACTTTGCCAACAAAGGT
>NW_011494960.1:5814347-5821053 GCF_000754665.1 Bison bison bison
CATGTATGGATGTGAGAGTTGGACTGTGAAGAAAGCTGAGCACTGAAGAATTGATGCTTTTGAACTGTGGTGTTGGAGAAGACTCTTGAGAGTCCCTTGGACTGCAAGGAGATCCAACCAGTCCATTCTAAAGGAGATCAGCCCTGGGTGTTCTTTGGAAGGAATGATGCTAAAGCTGAAACTCCAGTACTTTGGCCACCTCATGCAAAGAGTTGACTCATTGGAAAAGACTCTGATGCTGGGAGGGATTGGGGGCAGGAGGAGAAGGGGACGACAGAGGATGAGATGGCTGGATGGCATCACCGACTCGATGGACGTAAGTTTGAGTGAACTCTGGGAGTTGGTGATGGACAGGGAGGCCTGGCATGCTGCAGTTCATGGGGTCACAAAGAGTCAGAGACGACTGAGTGACTGAACTGAATGAGTTTCCAGGTAATGCTGAGGCCTCCCTGAAACTCCCTGCCCATGAACCATGTCAAAATGTTAGATAAAATATTTAAAACACATCTTTAAATCAAGGAAGGGGAACCTAAGGCTAGGAGTGAAGCCAGACCCAAGTCCAAGCAGATGCATGTGAAGAAACGGCCACATTCTCAGGTGGGCTAGGCACGACCTCGTGGCCTAGAACTGCCACACACAGAACAGGATGATACTCAGCATTCATTCTGTACCCGTGCAGGCTGGGGAGCCACACTGGAGACCCTTCCACATAAAGCCAGGATTCAGGAAGGGCTACCCTGAGGAACACTGGGGAGAGATAAGAATTTCAGCAACAACAAAAAGAAACAAAAACTAGGAAAAGTGTCTGGGTCAATCTTGATTTGGGGGAGCTGAAGAAAAAAAATTGTCCTCTGAGATTTGAGAGCTACAGGCTGACCCTTGCTTGATGCAGGAGTCTGAAATGACAAGGCAGCCTGCCCTTAGAACCTCTCCAATGATCCTTTAAATTTCAAGCAGACTGTGGTCTATTGTATGTCCAGATGCCTGGAAACAGTCACAAGTTCTCCTGCAGGAATGCATCTCAAGCCAAACCACACAGAGTTATCATAGGAAACCACCTCCAAAAGGGCCTCACAGTCCAAATCTCAGTGCATGCAAGGAGACAGACCACCATGAGCGAGACACAGCGGGAACAGCGCACTGCGGAGTCCAGCCCACAAAGACTTCAGATATCAGGACAGAGACGAATGAACAATTATGCTGAACATGCTTAAAGAAATAAAAAGAAAATTAAAAGTGAGTAAAGAGTAACAGACTATAAAAATGACCAGGCAGATTTTTTTTTAAAAAAGTGCTACTAATGATGAACAAGTTTCCCCAGCTTCCTGTTCCCCAGCCAACAACACGTTTTCCAATAGAAAAACGTTTGAAACGTGTCCACCCCATCCCTGGCCATTAAATGCAGCCTGCTCACACCTGCCCTGTGTCAGCAGCAAGGAATGTTATTGAAAATATTTTTCCAGAATCATCTCTCCACCTGGCCCATCCTGTCTGGGGCTACTCCTCCAGGCTCTGGGATTCGCCACCTTCCTTCCCCAGCTCCCAGTTCCTCTTTTGGGCCCTCCTCCTTATTTAAGTGACACATTCAAACATTCCTCGCATCCCTCCTCAGCTCCACAGGAGCGCTTCTTTCATAGTGGGACCCTCCTTCCCAGGGGAGGGGTCTCAAACGTGACTACACTAGCAGCAGTAATAATCCCGCCCCCTTCTACCACCACCACCTGCATACGTGTTTACAAAGCGCTTCTCGTTGTCTGCCAAAGCACTGTCATTGTCCCAGACAGAGCAGGCTCAGAGCCATCACAAAGTGGCCAGAACCCAACAGAACTAGGATTCAAAACAGGGCTCACCCGGGTGACCCTGCCTTGGCTACTACTCTGCGGCTGCCTCTAATGACAGCAGTCATCAGTTACCAGGCAACACTCTCTGTTCCCTTGTTATGTCAAACCCTTCCCAGCCCTCATCGATCTGAACAGACATCTCCTTAGTCTTACCCAGTCGGTTAGGAAATCTCTGGGGGATGGCCAAATACATATTTATGATGAAGAAAATGCTAATTTATATCCCATCTGTCTGAAGATAATCTGTCTCTGGCTTCAGTCAGTGGAGACACATGAACAAGTCACCCCAAGCAAGAGTCGGTGTAAGCTTAGCAGACAAGAAGAGGTGTGGGAGGGAGACAGGGTCCCATGCCACTTCCCTTCCCCGTCTCAAGGCAGTATCTCAAAATCCCACAGAAAAACTTTTTTTCTTTTTTACCTACAGAGACGAAAGGCCACGATACATGACAGTATGCATAAATGCGACAAATCGTAGGCAAACTGTGAAATTTGAGTTAAGTTCTGTTAGTTTCACTCCTGGGAGAGTTTTCCAGCCAGAAACAGAAAAGGAAATTTACAGGCGCCCTCTCGTGGGGAGATCTAGCACTGCAGGGCCACCCCCAGCCACCTGGGCACCTTGGGTAAGACCGCTGCCTTCATGAAGTTTACATTCCAGGGGAGGCAGGTGAGGAAAGCGAGGCAAGGAACGAGCAGATAAATGGGCAAGCTCCTCTCAGAGAGTGAAAGTAAAGAACATAAAATAGGGTGAGGTGATACTGTCTGGGTGGAGGGGGTCTGGGTAGGGCTACAATAGGGGACGGGATGGCTGAGCTAAGCCCACGTGAAAAGAAGGTACTAACCACGCGGAGATCAGGGGCCAGTGTCCCTTGCACTGCAAAGATCTGCAGGCACACCTGAGCACAGAGCACAGAGAATCCAGTGTGGCAGGTCATGCAGAGCAGAGAGAACTCCAGGCAGTGAGAGTAAAGGCGTAGACACCTCTGTGCTCAGTCGTGTCCAGCTCTTTGCCACCCCATGGACTGTAGACCGCCAGGCTCCTCTGTCCATGGGGATTCTCCAGGCAAGAATACCGGAGTGGGCTGCCATTCCCTCCTCCAGGGGATCTTCCCAACGCAGGGATCAGACCCAGGTCGCAGGTGGATTCTTTACCATCTGAGCCACCAGAGAAGACATCTCTGGGAACACCCATATTGTGCAGGTGGGAAAACGAGGTCTCTCATACACATTCAGAACATGATTTTCACCCCTGTACCTGCCCCCATGCCAGGTCCTTTAGCAAATCCAGCCAGCTCTGACGAAGACCATCCACCTCTACTCCTACGGCAGGTTCCTAATGGATCTCCTTGCCTCCTGCAAGGCATTCTTCTCTCAGCAGAAAAGTGATCTTTTCAATGGATAGGGTCTCCCCCTTGCTTAAGCTCTTCAATGACTGTACACTTAGCATAAACCCCACTCAGGCCGTCCTTCTCCCTCCCTCCCTCCCTCAGCTGCAGCCATAGTAGAAGCTAACCTTTTCTGCGACAGGACCTTGGCGCTTGTGGTTCCCTACACCAGGAATGTTTTCCCCCTGCTTCTTATCAGGTCTGGTTCCCTTTCATCCTCCAGGATTCAGCTTAAACTTCCTAAAGAAGCCCCCAGTTTACTCCAGATCCCAGCAGCATGTAGATTTCCTTCATGGTACCCACCACCCTGTATAATTATTTTATTTAGTCATTGTTCTCTTGTTGTCTTTTTCCAAGTGGGTTTGTACCTCCACGAGGGCAGAGACCATAACATTTTTATCTACCACTGGATCTTCTATGCCTCTGAGCTCCTGGCATTTAAGTGATGTTTGCGGAATAAACAAATGAGCCCCAGGAGATGGGAGCCCATGAAGATCTTTGCAATAACCTAGCCCAGTACCTTTCAAATTTTATTTTTAGAACACAGAACCTCCTTCCAAATGGAATCCTATGCAGAATCTCAGAGGTGAGAAAGCAGACACGAGCCCTGCCCTTCTGTTCTGTGTTTGTACTACGAAGAGCCCTGAGTGATGCTGTGGGCTCTTGAGAAATCCCCCCAGGTGGCTGAGTTGTCCTCAAGCCCCACCATTTCTCTGGCTGCTTGCCTCTGTTTTGACTCTCAGAACAGAAGCAGGATGCGACATGGCATTCTGAATGGTCATAAGCAGTTTACAAAGAGGTTAGAGTTAAATGTTTTGGAGGAAATTTACATGTGGAAACATATTTGGTAATCTGATGATGCACACCTGGGGTGTGTGTGAGTGCTGTGGTTTTTATTTCAAAGAACAGCAAGTGACCGTGGGCTCAGGCAAATTGGGAGAATTCCCCAGCAGCCCTGTGTATGCAAAAGAGGGTTCATGGACCACTGCCTTCTGAAACCAAGCAGCACAGCCCAGTGAGCCCCACTGGAGCATGAGACAGCCTAGGCCTGGCTCACAGGGTGGCTGGGCATCCTCGGAAGGTGCCTGGGCATGTTAGACATCTTTTATGCTCCGCTGCACATCTTCTAGGCTCACCTTTTTACCTTGGCCATTGCTGAGGTGATCAGGGGCATAACAGCTGCATGGAATATCTTTTGCTTTCTGACGGCTCCTTGTTAGCTGTGTCATCTTGGGCAAGTTGCTTAACCTCTCTCTCTCACATTTATCATCTGGAAAAGGGGGGTGATAAAGGTACTCACTTCATACAGTGGC
Organism: Bison bison bison; assembly: GCF_000754665.1. Lineage (NCBI taxonomy): Eukaryota > Metazoa > Chordata > Mammalia > Artiodactyla > Bovidae > Bison > Bison bison. Next base: position 5,818,884 of record NW_011494960.1, read on the forward strand.
AGTGAAGATTACGAGTTAATACACATGAAATGCTCATACCAGTGCTTGACCTGCACAAAGCAAGACACTGTTATTTCAACTCTTGCCAGATATTGCCCCTCTTGTCATGATGCTGTACAGGTCTCTGCAAAAAACTTTGCTCTCTCAGCAGCCAATTTTGTAGTGTTTGTATTTTTGTTTTTGTTTTTTTTGTTTGTTTGTTTTTTTAGTTTCTGTTTTATTTTCTTTCTAACTGAGGTGTGAGAAAGTTCTAGGTTCAGTTGAAGTTCCTGGTGAAAAAACACAACTGAGATTTTTTTTCACTGATTAAAATCTGCATATTTGTATTTCAAACAATCCAGCTAAAACTTGATTTAAAAATTCCTTTTATTTCCTTTTTTGGCTTAATCAGTTCAGTTCAGTTCAGTTCAGTCAGTCGTGTCCGACTCTTTGCGACCCCATGAATTGCAGCATGCCAGGCCTCCCTGTCCATCACCAACTCCTGGAGTTCACTCAGACTCATGTCCATCGACTCGGTGATGCCATCCAGCCATCTCATCCTCTGTCGTCCCCTTCTCCTCCTGCCCCCAATCCCTCCCAGCATCAGAGTCTTTTCCAATGAGTCATCTCTTCGCATGAGGTGGCCAAAGTACTGGAGTTTCAGCCTTAGCATCAGTCCTTCCAAAGAACATCCAGGGCTGGTCTACTTCAGAAGGGACGGGTTGGATCTCCTTGCAGTCCAAGGGACTCTCAAGAGTCTTCTCCAACACCACAGTTCAAAAGCATCAATTCTTCGGCGCTCAGCTTTCTTCACAGTCCAACTCTCGCATCCATACACGACCACTGGAAAAACCATAGCCTTGACTAGATGGACCTTTGTAGGCCAAGTAATGTCTTTGCTTCTGAATATGCTATCTAGGTTGGTCATAACTTATGAGTATCACTTATTCAGTAGGAAATCCTTATACTACATATTCCGCATGTTAAGAACAAATGTACAATAAATCACCGTTTTTTATTAAAAAAAGGAAAAGATATAGCCTTATTGCTCCCTGATTGGGACTGTCCAGAGAAGGTGGAGGGGGGCCTCCCAGAGCCCCCCAACACAGGGGCTTGCCTGTTGGGGCTGAGTAAATGGTGGGTCCTGAACACTACCCTCCCCTACCCAAAGTACACCCTGGGGGGCTGGGCTCTGGGAGAGGTGGGAAGGGGGCAGGTCTGTTGGAAAGAGCACTAGGCCAGGCGGGAGTCAGGAGCCGGATTTCACGACTGGCTCCCTGTGCAAACCCCCAGCACACAGAACAAGGCCCTCCAAGTAACGGGTGCTCAATCCTGTATTTGTTGAACGAACAGATGAATGAACCCATGGCTGCGTGACATGGTCCCTGCTCTCAGGGGGTTTCCAACCTGAAGGACAGACCCATGAATGTTACTGCAGAGCAGGGTGTGCTCTGTCCAATCTAGGGGCAGTGCTCAGGGGCTGCAGGAGTCAGTCAAGGAAAGCGCCCCGTGAGCTGGGATACATTCCAAGAAGGGAGCTTGATGGTTCTAAAGGATAAAGGCGATTCCGGGAGGCAGAGAAGAGGGCTGAGCGCAGAGCACTATGAGGCCTGCACACCCAGAGTCTCAGAGGCACCACCAGTAAAGCATTGGAATGGCACATGAGAAGGAGGTTTGACACTGCACAGATCTCCGCATTTTGGAACGTACTCTGCTCCAGCAAGGCTCTGCCCACCATTCTCCCAAAGGGCAAGGTTATCTGTAAAGTGGGCAGGAGCCCAGCTCTGCAGCCCTGGTTTTCTCAACTCCAGCCCCATACAATGAGCTGGCTGAGTAGAGAGAACTGTAGGTTCAGGGCCCACAGATGTCCTCCATCCAACAATCCCACCCCTCAGGGAGCTGCAGGCTGAAGCTGAACCCAGGCCTGGCCTGCACCTTGCCCTCCTCCTCCTCCTTGACTGGCTGCCCAAATTGTTACCACGGGGTTCACACACACCCTACCCACCCTACCCTGGACAAATCCCACTGTGAACCTCTCCCTGCCCTGCCCTGGCCAAGCACTGGCAGAGGAAAGCCAGAGAAAACCAGACTGGCAGGCAGCCAGGCCTCAACAGCAATTCGGGGAGGAGAGGGTGACCAGGGAGTCATTTGGGTTCTCTGGAGCTAGAAAGTGGGCGCGGCGGCTGCGACG
>NW_011494960.1:5822058-5822311 GCF_000754665.1 Bison bison bison
CTTGCCTTGAGAACCCCATGAACAGTATGAAAAGGCAAAATGATAGGATACTGAAAAAGGAACTCCTCAGGTCGGTAGGTGCCCGATATGCTACTGGAGATCAGTGGAGAAATAACTCCAGAAAGAATGAAGGGATGGAACCAAAGCAAAAACAACACTCAGTTGTGGATGTGACTGGTGATAGAGCAAGGTCTGATGCTGTAAAGAGCAATATTGCATAGGAACCTGGAATGTCAGGTCCATGAATCAAGGC
>NW_011494960.1:5822411-5841698 GCF_000754665.1 Bison bison bison
AACCATTCAATATCACGGTAATCCAAGTCTATGCCCTGACCAGTAACACTGAAGAAGCTGAAGTTGAACAGTTCTATGAAGACCTACAAGACCATCTAGAACAACACCCAAAAAAGATGTCCTTTTCATTATAGGGGACTGGAATGCAAAAGTAGGAAGTCAAGAAACACCTGGAATAATAGGCAAATTTGGCTTTGGAATACAGAATGAAGCAGGGCAAAGGCTAGTAGATGTCTGCCAAGAGAACGCACTGGTCATAGCAAACACCCTCTTCCAACAACACAAGACTCTACACATGGGCATCACCAGATGGTCAACATTGAAATCAAATTGATTATATTCTTTATAGCCGAAAATGGAGAAGCTCTATAGAGTCAGCAAAAACAAGACCCGGAGCTGACTGTGGCTCAGATCATGAACTCCTTATGGCCAAAATCTGAGTGAAATTGAAGAAAGTGGAGAAACCCACTAGACCATCCAGGTATGACCTAAATCAAATCCCTTATGACTATATAGTGGAAGTAAGAAATAGATTTAAGGGACTAGATCTGGTAGACAGTGCCTGATGAACTATGGACAGAGGTTTGTGACATTGTACAGGAGACAGGAATCAAGACCATCCTCAAGGAAAAGAAATGCAAAAAAGCAAAATGGCTGTCTGAAGAGGCCTTACAAATAGCTGTGAAAGAAGTGAAAAGCAAAGTAGAAAAGGAAAGATATACCCATTTGAATGCAGAGTTCCAAAGAATAGCAAGGACAGATAAGAAAGCCTTCCTCAGTGATCAATGCAAAAAAATAGAGGAAAACAACAGAATGGGAAAGACTAGAGATCTCTTCAAGAAAATTAGAGATACCAAGGGAACATTTCATGCAAACATTTCATGCAAAGGACAGAAATGGTAGGGACCTAGCAGAAGAGAAGATATTAAGAAGAGATGGCAAGAATACACAGAAGAACTGTACAAAAAAGATCTTCATGACCCATACAATCACGATGGTGTGATCACTCACCTAGAGCCAGACATCCTGGGATGTGAATTCAAGTGGGCCTTAGGAAGCATCACTATGAACAAAGCCAGTGGAGGTGATGGAATTCCAGTTGAGCTATTTCAAATCCTGAAAGATGATGCTGTGAAAGTGCTGCACTCAATATGCCAGCAAATTTGGAAAACTCAGCAGTGGCCACAGGACTGGTAAAAGTCAGTTTTCATTCTATTCCCAAAGAAAGTGAAAAGTGAAGTTGCTCAGTCATGTCCGACTCTTTGCGACCTCATGGACTTAGCCTACCAGGCTCCTCTGTCCATGGGGTTTTCCAGGCAAGAGTTCTGGAGTGGCTTTCCATTTCCTTCTCCAGGGGATCTTCCCACCCCAGGGATTGATCCCAAGTCTCCTGCACTGTAGGCAGATGCTTTACCATCTGAGCCACCAGGGAAGAGCCCAAGATTCCCAAAGAAAGGCAGTGCCAAAGAATGCTCAAACTACTGCACAGTTGCACTCATCTCACACGCTAGTAAAGTAATGCTTAAAATTCTCCAAGCCAGGCTTCAGCAATACGTGAACGGTGAACTTCCAGATGTTCAAGTTGGTTTTAGAAAAGGCAGAGGAACAAAAGATCAAATTGCCAACATCTGATAGATCATCGAAAAGGCAAAAGAGTTCCAGAAAAACATCTATTTCTGCTTTATTGACTGTACCAAAGCCTTTGACTGTGTGGATCACAATAAACTGTGGAAAATTTGAAAGAGATGGGAATACCAGACCACCTGACCTGCCTCTTGAGAAACCTGTATGCAAGTCAGGAAGCAACAGTTAGAACTGGACATGGAACAACAGACTGGTTCCAAATAGGTAAAGGAGTACATCAGGGCTATATATTGTCACCCTGCTTATTTAACTTATATGCAGAATACATCATGAGAAATGCTGGGCTGGAGGAAGCACAAGCTGGAATCAAGATCGCTGGAAGAAATATCAATAACCTCCGATATGCAGATGACACCACCCTTATGGCAGAAAGTGAAGAACTAAAGGTCCTTTTGATGAAAGTGAAAGAGGAGAGTGAAAAAGTTGGCTTAAAGCTCAACATTCAGAAAACTAAGATCATGGCATCCAGTCCCATCACTTCATGGAAAATAGATGGGGAAACAGTGTAAACACTGCCTGACTTTATTTTTCTGGGCTCCAAAATCACTGAAGATGGTGATTGCAGCCATGAAATTAAAAGACACTTTCTCCTTGGAAGGAAAGTTATGACCAACATACACAGCATATTGAAAAGCAGAGACATTACTTTGTCAACAAAGGTCCATCTAGTCAAGGCTATGGTTTTTCCTGTGGTCATGTATGGATGTGAGACTTGAACTATAAAGAAAGCTGAGTGCTGAAGAATTGATGCTTTAGAACTGTGGTATTGGAGAAGACTCTTGAGAGTCCCTTGGACTGCAAGGAGATCCAACCAGTCCATCATAAAGGAGATCAGTCCTGGGTTTTCTTTTGAAGGACTGGTGTTGAAACTGAAACTCCAATACTTTGGCCACCTGATGGGAAGAGCTGACTCATTTGAAAAGACCCTGATGCTGGGAAAGATTGAGAGCAGGAGGAGAAGGGGATGACAGAGGCTGGATTGCATCACTGATTCAATGGACATGGGTTTGGGTGAACTCCGGGAGTTGGTGATGGACATGGAGGCCTGGCATGCTGCGGTTCATGGGGTTGCAAAGAGTCAGACATGACTGAGCCACTGAAGTGAGTGAATGAGTGGAGCTAGAAAGCCGTGGAAGGGAGCTGGTCTCTGTGGGGACCCCAGGGCCATGTGCCTCATCCAATGACCCTGTGAGAGCTAAGAGAATTTCATCAGCTATAACAGTCCTTTTGGGGGATTCCCTGGTGACTCAGATGGTAAAGAATCTGCCTGCAATGTAGGAGACCTGGGTTGGATCCCTAGGTAGGGAAGATCCCCTGGAAGAGGGCATGGCAACACACTCCTGTATTCTTGCTGGAGAATCGCTATGGACAGAGGAGCCCTGCAGTCTACAGTCCATGGGATCGCAAAGAGTCAGACATGACTGAGAGACTAAGCTCAGTACAGCACATAATAATCCTCTACCTCTTTACAGCCCATGTTTACACAATGTATCTACTCTAACAGAGGCAGCAACAGCAGTGGAAACTCACTCTGCCTGAGGAGCCGGGTCTGGCCCGCTGCTCTGCCCCAAAGACTCACAGGGGCAGACATAGCCTGAGCAGCTCCAGACTCTGTTGCCCTTGGGGGATTGGATTTCAGGCCAAGCTTCAGAGGCTCTGAAGTTGTGGGAAAGGAATGCGATAATAATGATGATGATGGAGACCAAGATAAGTACGTTCCTGACATTCCTAGGGCTTTTCTCCTGTGCTGAGCACTAACCTGTGTTTGAGGACCTTGCAACAACCCTATAAGGAGACACAACCATCTCACATGTGAGGAAACTGAGGGTCAGTGAGGTTAAGCAACTTCAGTTCAGTTCAGTTGCTCAGTCGTGTCCGACTCTTTGTGACCCCATGAATCGCAGCATGCCAGGCCTCCCTGTCTATCACCAACTCCCGGAGTTCACTCAAACTCACGTCCATTGAGTCAGTGATGCCATCCAGCCATCTCATCCTCTGTCGTCCCCTTTTCCTCCTGCCCCCAGTCCCTCCCAGTATCAGAGTCTTTTCCAATGAGTCAAATCTTCGCATGAGGTGGCCAAAGTACTGGAGTTTCAGCTTTAGCATCATTGCTTCCAAAGAAATCCCAGGGCTGATCTCCTTTAGAATGGATTGGTTGGATCTCCTTGTAGTCAACTAGTAGCAAATTTAAGTTAGTAATCCTTAGATCCAGGATTGGAGACCGGGAATAACCATTCCAGAGGTTGATTTCATAGACACTGCCCTAAACTGGCAGGAATAGCTCACTGCCATCCATGAATAACCATCCAGAAGCAACATGAGCCCCTTTGCCATCCTATTTAATCTGGACCGCTTTCCAGACTTCATGAACGTGAGCCCTCTGCTGGCCGGTCAAGGGTAACATGAGCCCCACAATAATCAGCGACTGCCACCTAGTGGCGCCGTGAGGAATGTCACATTTCTTTTCTTTGATTTCATCAGATGTGATACTTCAAAAACCAAAATGTTAAAAACTTGCTTTTTGCTTCTCCCTGCTTCGACATCTCTAAGAATAACTGCAGGCAGATGTTATTCCTATTTTATGAATGATAAGATGCAGACCCAAGGGAGTTAAGTAGCTTCTTGAAGATCACATGATGAGGATTCAGTTCAGTTCAATACAGTCGCTCAGTCGTGTCCGACTCTTTGCGACCCCATGAATTGCAGCACGCCAGGCCTCTCTGTCCATCACCAACTCCCCGAGTTCACTCAAACTCACGTTCATCGAGTCAGTGATGCCATCCAGCTATCTAGTCTGTCGTCCCCTTTTCCTCCTGCCCCCAATCCCTCCCAGCATCAGAGTCTTTTCCAATGAGTCAGCTCTTCACATGAGGTGGCCAAAGTACTGGAGTTTCAGCTTTAGCATCATTCCTTCTAAAGAACACCCAGGACTAGTCTCCTTTAGAATGGACTGGTTGGACCTCCTTGTAGTCAACTAGTAGCAAATTTAAGTTAGTAATCCTTAGATCCAGGATTGGAGACCGGGAATAACCATTCCAGAGGTTGATTTCATAGACACTGCCCTAAACTGGCAGGAATAGCTCACTGCCATCCATGAATAACCATCCAGAAGCAACATGAGCCCCTTTGCCATCCTATTTAATCTGGACCTCTTTCCAGACTTCATGGATGTGAGCCCTCTGCTGGCCGGTCAAGGGTAACACGAGCCCCACAATAATCATCGACTGCCACCTAGTGGCGCCGTGAGGAATGTCACATTTCTTTTCTTTGACTTCATCAGATGTGATACTTCAAAAACCAAAATGTTAAAAACTTGCTTTTTGCTTCTCCCTGCTTCGACATCCCTAAGAATAACAGCAGGCAGATGTTGTTCCTATTTTATGAATGATAAGGTACAGACCCAAGGGAGTTAAGTAGCTTCTTGAAGATCACATGATGAGGATTCAGTTCAGTTCAATACAGTCGCTCAGTCGTGTCCGACTCTTTGCGACCCCATGAATTGCAGCACGCCAGGCCTCCCTGTCCATCACCAACTCCCAGAGTTCATTCAGACTCACGTCAATGGAGTCAGGGATGCCATCCAGCCATCTCATCCTCTGTCGTCCCCTTTTCCTCCTGCCCCTAATCCCTCCCAGCATCAGAGTCTTTTCCAATGAGTCAACTCTTCGCATGAGATGGCCAAAATACTAGAGTTTTAGCTTTAGCATCATTCCTTCCAAATACAGAAGTAGAGGGTCAGAATCATTTATCTAAAGTGTGACCTTGAGTAAGACATTTTATTATTTATTTTGGTGGACACCAAAAAACCCCCTCTGCTACAATAACAGTTTTTCTTGGCTTTATTTAATAAAAAGTTCCTCCTTTACCCATTAAGTTCCCATGCTAGTTCTACTATATTTCAGTTTGGTATTTGAGTGAATCTTTCTGGGCTGTCCTTTGCAATCCACTGATCAATCTGTCTCTCTCTAGGTCTGTACCATATAGTCTTAACTGCTACAGCTTTATACTTAAGTACAGGTCCCCCACCTTAAGCTTCTTTTTCCTAAGCATATTATCTATTTTTTATGTTTCTTTTTAAATTTAAAAATCAGTTTATCAAGCTTCACATAATTCTATTGAGATTTTTATTGGAGTTGCATTGAATATGTAGTAGAGAAAATAAAGAGAATTCATATCTTTATAATATTAGATTTTCCTGTGCATGAACATGAACAGTATTTACTTGGATAATCTTTAATGTCATTCAAAATTGTTTTTTTTTTGTTTGTTTCTACATAGAGGGTTGTATATGCTTTGCTTTAGATTTATTCCTAATAACATTTTTGATGTTATAAATGGTTCTTTTTAAAAGTTATGTTTTTTCCATTTAATTAATTTATTATTAGTTTTTAATTTATTTATTTTAGTTGGAGGCTAATTACAATATTGTAGTGGTTTTTGCCATACATTGATATGAATCAGCCATGGGTTTACATGTGTTCCCCATCCTGAACCCCACTCCCACCTCCCTCCCCATCCCATAAAAGTTATGTTTTAAATATTTTTCTACTAATATAAAAATAATCATTTTATAATAAAAGGCTCCTTATAACCATAAAGACTAATATAACTACATTATCTTTTGTTATTGTTTACCTGGTGAATCTTTTTCCATTTCTTTTAATCTCTTTATATCCTTAGGCTTTAAATTAATATCTCATAAACAGCGTATTATTGGATCTCATAGATTGCATTGATGACGTAAGACAGCATGTGAAGAAGTAGGGGGCGCTGCTGTTTACTCAGGACCGAAGATCCCAAGACAAGATAGATTCTGCTCTCACCACAGTACATATCCATCCACCATACAAGGAACATAGCCATGCTTAGGGGTGGGCCACAGAGGTAAGATGGGGACAGAGCCACATGGCCACAGAGAGCTTGCCAGGCTGAGGCTGGATGCGCACACATGCGTGTGCACGCACACACACACACACACAAGCTCTGGCTCTGGGCACCCAGAAGCGAGGGAGCTGTGCAGATTACAGCTGCCCCGCTCTGAAAACAGCCACCAGCAGAAACAGACACTCAGGACACACGACAGTAATGAGTCCCGGGCTTGAGTGACAGGGTAGCCAGAAGAGGAGGACCTCAGAGAGGCAGCACTTGAGGCTGACAGGGGCCAGAGTGCAGAAGAAGGTGGCCCAGATGACAAGGCGGAGCTCTAGGAGCACAATTTTCATCCAAGACTTCATGGGTAAAGGCTCGGAGAGGTTATGGGAAAGGAGGAGGCCATTGGGAGAGGACAGTGCAGGAGAAGCCCACTGCATCTGACCCTCGACCACTATGACGATGAGCTAGTCAGCAGAGCCCAGGCCCAGGCCCCCTGGAAAGCCATCAGAAGGGGTCCTCGTTTTAGAGATCCCCTGGGGCTAGAGTGGAAGCCATCAGAGAACTCCTCTAGGGCCAGAGTACTCAGGCAGCCCAGAGTGGTTGGATTCACAGTCAGGGACCTTTTTTAGAACACACACAAAAATGAGCAAATGCATTGGAATCTTCTTGTCACTGATTGAAAACGATCAGATCAAACAGGAAAAATCAACCAGAGTAGCACTGAGTTAATCCAAGCCTACTAACTACACACACACGTGTCTCCATAATATAACAAACACTAGGACAACAGAATGGGAAAGACTAGAGATCTCATCAAGAAAATCAGGGATACCAAGGGAACATTTCATGAAAAGATGGGCACAATAAAGGACAGAAAGGGTATGGACCTAACAGAAGCAGAAGATATTAAGAAGAGGTGTCAAGAATACACAGAAGAAAAAAAAAAAAAAAGAAGAATACACAGAAGAACTTCTGTGAGAAGTTCAAAAAAGATCTTCACGACCCAGATAATCACGATGGTGTGATCACTCACCTAGAGCCAGACATCCTGGAATGTGAAGTCAAGTGGGCCTTAGGAGGCATCACTATGAACAAAGCTAGTGGAGGTGATGGAATTCCAGTTGAGCTATTTCAAACCCTAAAAGATGATGCTATGAAAGTGCTGTACTCAATATGCCAGCAAATTTGGAAAACTCAGCAGTGGCCACTGCACTGGTAAAGGTCAGTTTTCATTCCAATCCCAAAGAAAGACAATGCCAAAGAATGTTCAAACTACTGCAAAACTGCCCTCACCTCACACACTAGAAAAGTAATGCTCAAAATTCTCCAAGCCAGGCTTCAACAGTATGTGAACCACAAAATTCCAGATGTTCAAGCTGGATTTAGAAAAGGCAGAGGAACCAGAGATCAAATTGCCAACATCTGCTGCATCATAGAAAAAGCAAGAGAGTCCCAGAAAAACATCTACTTCTGCTTTGTTGACCATGCCAAAGCCTTTGACTGTGCGGACCACAACAAACTGGAAAATTCTGAAAGAGATGGGAATACCAGACCACTGACCTGCCTCCTGAGAAATCTGTATGCAGGTCAGGAATTAGAACTGGACATGGAACAACAGACTGGTTCCAAATCGTGAAAGGAGTACATCAAGGCTGTATATTGTCACCCTTGCTATTTAACTTATATGCAGAGAACATCATGAGAAACGCTGGGCTGGATGAAGCACAAGCTGGAATCAAGATTGCCGGGAGAAATATCATGCTGATGATACCACCCTTATGGCAGAAGGTGAAGAACTAGAATCTCTTGATGAAAGAGGAGAGTGAAAATGTTGGCTGCTGCTGCTGTTGCTAAGTCACTTCAGTCATGTCTGACTCTGTGCGACCCCAGAGATGGCAGCCCACCAGGCTCCCCCATCCCTGGGATTCTCCAGGCAAGAATACTGGAGTGGGTTGCCATTTCCTTCTCCGATGCAGGAAAGTGAAAAGTGAAAGTGAAGTCGCTCAGTCGTGTCCGACTCCTAGCAACCCCATGGACTGCAGCCTACCAGGCTCCTCCATCCATGGGATTTTCCAGGCAAGAGTACTGGAGTGGGGTGCCATTGCAATATTCAGAAAACTAAGATCATGGCATCTGGTCCCATTAGTTCATGGCAAATAGACAGGGAAACAATGGAACCCATGATAGACTTTATTTTGGGGGGCTCCAAAATCACTGCAGATGGTTATTGCAGCCATGAAATTAAAAAACACTTGCTTCTTGGAAGGAAAGCGATGACCAACCTAGACAGCATATTAAAAAGCAGAGATATTACTTTGCCAACAAAGGTTTGTCTAGTCAAAGCTATGGTTTTTCCAGTAGTCATATATGGATGTGAGAGTTGGACTATAAAGAAAGCTGAGTGCCAAAGAATTGATGCTATTGAATTGTGGTGTTGGAGAAGACTCTTGAGGTCCCTTGGACCGCAAGGAGTTCAAACCAGCCCATCCTAAAGGAAATCAGTCCTGAATATTCACTGGAAGGACTGATGCTGAAGCTGAAAGTCCAATACTTTGGCCACCTGATGCGAAGAATTGACTCACTGGAGAAGACCCTGATGGGAAAGACTGACAGCAGGAAGAGAAGGGGACGACAGAGGATGAGATGGTTGGATAGCATCACCGACTTGATGGACATGAGTTTGAGCAAGCTCCAGGAGTTGGTGATGGACAGGGAAGTCTGGCATGGGGTCACAAAGAGTTGGATATGGCAGAGCCATTGAACTGGACTCAACTGAGGACTTTACTATGTGATGTTCACTCCTTATAAGCAGGGTCCACGAGAGTGCCCTGCACAAAGCAGCCATTCAATAAATATCTGTGGATGAATTTACATGATGCTCGGAGGAAAAAGAAATTCCAAATGAGGAAAATTAGAGCACTGATTGTCCCGACTTTTTCATTTCTAGAATCCCCAGGCAGTGTTACCTGACAGCAGATCTGAATCACTGACGGCTGGAAGGACATGGAATGAAGGACCAGACAGGAGCTGGCTCTCCCCACTGAGATGATTTTGGCCATAGGCTTCCCCAACCACACCGCTGCTCAGGAGCCCTAGGGCTCCTGTCTCCATGATTCGCTGACTTTCGGAGGAGCCTAACCCTTGAATGAGCAAGCACAGATGGACGTAAAAGACAAAGGAATAGGAAGAAAAGAATTCAATAAGCCTTCTTTCTCCTCTACTTCAGTAGAAAGTCAGCTCATAGCTGCCTTGAAGCAGGAGGCCCTTCCTGCAGCCCCTGACTCTGTAGGAGACTTCCGGTCGTCTGGCTCGGATCACCCAGGAGAAGGGCTCTTCACACCTGCTGCCTTACCTGGTGTTACCAAGAGTCTGAGAAGCTGTGTGATTCCCTATGCAAGGATCACATCAGTTCTCACGAGGGAGTCCCAGACCTCCTGCCCTCCTCAAGCTCTCCCCAGCTTACTGAAGCCTCTTTCCTTCCCTGAAGCCTTGCAACTGTTTCTCCCTCCATCCTACCAGTTCAGACTAACCTTGATCCAGCATCCCAAGGCAGGGCCACCAAGGGTCATTCTGATTATGCACTCATGGTCCTCCATCCCTGGTCAAGAACAGCCAAGATTGGCAAAGCCCACCCTCCAAAAAGGTTTTTATAGAAAGGATCTTGCAACCCAGAAACTGTCCCCACCCCCAAGTCCAGCACATTCTGTTTCCACTTTCTTGGACACCCCTGGGATTCTCTGCATTCACAGTGGCCTGGTCCTCACTCTTGCAATACACTGCTTCCCAAATAGTACAGGACTTGGAAACTAATGTAAGTCAACTCCAGGTACATTCTACTTCCCACAGGGCTGGGCTTCTTACCTGTTGGTTACATTTTATTATTTTTAATATATTTATTTATTTGGCTGCACTGGGTCTTAGTTGTAGCATATGAGATCTAGTTCCCTGATCAGGGATCAAACCCTGGCCCCCTGTATTGGGAATGGAAGTCTTAGCCACTGGACCACCAGGGAAGTCTCATGTTGGGTGCATTTTAAAGTAGTGGCTCAGATGGTAAAGCATCTGCCTGCAATGCAGGAGACCCGGGTTCGACTCCTGGGTCAGGAAGATCCCCTGGAGAAGGAAATGACAATCCACTCCAACATTCTTGCCTGGAAAATACCATGGACAGAGGAGCCTGATAGGCCACAGTCCATGAGGTCGCAAAGAGTACGACTGAGCGACTTCACTTAACCTGTCAAATATTCTTTGCCTTCATTTTGGCTTGCTTCTCCACTGTCAGATGTTCCTCACAGTGAAGCCTTTAAAGTTCTCTGCCCAGAATCACTTCCCAATTCTCATCTCTCCAACTTGTCTATTCAATCACTAATTCACTCATGCTTTCAGGCACAAATGCATGCATTTCTAGAAAAAAAAAAAAAATGCTGAGCATTGGGTCAGGCACTACTGCAGGCCCTGGGACTCAAAGATGTGTTCATTCTTCTCAAAGACCTCGTAGTACAACAGGAGAGAATCGTGTCCTCAGATGCTTAAAGTACAGTGTGATAAAAGCTTTGATATGGACATATCTGTGGCTGTGTGAGCAGAGGGCAGACAGAAATAAGATTCATTATGGGACATTATTGGTTCAAATAACTATTCCTGGAGCTGGCAAGAGAGGCTGGCTTCAGAAACAGTGGGATCCAGAGTCCAAATGACATCATCAGGATATTTCCCCTCTCCTGGTTTCATTGTATCTGCTTGGCTTTCAGTGGCTGGTAATAACTGCATGGCATGGAATGAGACCAGGGATGAGCCCCCCTCTTCCAAAATATATATCTGTGCAAGTTCAAGTAGTAAAATCAGCTACACATGCACACACACCCTCCCCCCAACACATACTCCCCAACAAAACTGTCCTTTATAGGGACTCTGTAAATGACACTCGCCTGCATTCTCAATTCTAATGGAAAGAATTCTAACATAAACTTTAGGGCTGTGGATAGGGGCCTAGATTGCTGAGCGTATCACAGTTACGGAAAGGGGAGCCTCTGGGAACCATTAAGGCCCTAATGGATGTGAGTCATCCCGGGATGAAGCTTGGCCTGTCAGAGATTCCCATCTGAGGTCTCCACTCTCTTTGGTACAAAACAAATCCAAGGAGAGAGGAGGGTACATGAAGAAACCTCCACAGGTACCAAAGATTTTCATTTTAGATTCATCACAGCTAGAAAGCATCTCATTTTAAAGATAAGGGATTAGGACAAAACAGATTCCACAATTAAAAGGATCTAACTGGAAATACATTACATGTTACGAAACAGCATAAATAGTTGGATACTTTGTGTGCATGAATCTGAGTATTCATGTAGTTGTTTCCATATAGAAGTCTAACTAGAGATTTGTATTTTCATCTATATTCTCTATATTCTCCTCTCAGTAGCCTGAGAGGATTTTCTGAAACACAGAGCTGATCAAGTTACTTCCTCCCTTAAATTCTTTAAGTCAACCCCCTTGGCTCTCAAAAGGAAACTGATATTTCCTATTATGGCTACTTTAAGCTCTGCATGATGTAGCAGGGCTAGAAAATAGAGTTTTTAGACAACCCAAAGTTGGGAAGTTAAACAAGGGTGCCCCATGAAAAACTGGGACCTCAAAAGACTAAACCTAAGTGTATTTCTCATTAGTAAAAAATAAAACCACCAAGAAATTGTTTGACCAAGCTTGGATCTAGGCAAACCAAAATTTTCTCTGGAGAATTTGTAGTCACAAGAAAGACTGTGGCCCAAACTCATATGACCTGTGGTCTCACTAGAGCTACAAATGCCAGGTGAGGTTTCTGGGGACATCCTGAGAGATGAGAGCCATGCTGGGAAGTTCCCCCAGTCCATCAGCAAAAGAAAACACAAGTTCTTTTCTGGAGGAACTCAACTATAATTCAGACCTGAAAGAATTCCCACAGATAAAGTCCCAAGGAAAGTGAGCAGCTAACAGTCTAAAATTACAAATACACAAAGAAGCAAATCACCGTCACAGAGTGACAGAGGAAACACAGTAAGGTCAGGCACACAGACTCCAGCACTGGGGTTTTCAGATAGAGAGTTTTAAGACTGCTAGACTTCATACGGTTACAGACATAAAAGAGAATTGACAAGGTGAATCAGCATCAAGACCAGGCCAGAAACTGACCAAGCAAATATCGAAACAGAGTCTCAAGCAGATTATCTAGAAACTAATAATATAAAAATTGAATTTAAAATTCAGTGGATGGATTTAAAATCTGTGTCTAATCTTCTGTTTACAGAAGATTAGACACAGAGGAAAAGAGACTAGAAACCTAGAAGATCCACCTGTAGAAATTATCAAGAAGGCAGAAGAAAAGTTATGACCAACCTAGATAGCATATTCAAAAGCAGAGACATTACTTTGCCAACAAAGGTCCATCTAGTCAAGGCTATGGTTTTTCCAGTGGTCATGTATGGATGTGAGAGTTGGACTGTGAAGAAAGCTGAGTGCCAAAGAATTGATGCTTTTGAACTGTGGTGTTGGAGAGGACTCTTGAGAGTTCCTTGGACTGCAAGGAGATCCAACCAGTCCATTCTGAAGGAGATCAGCCCTGGGTGTTCATTGGAAGCAATGATGCTAAAGCTGAAACTCCAGTACTTTGGCCACCTCATGCAAAGAGTTGACTCATTGGAAAAGACTCTGATGCTGGGAGGGATTGGGGGCAGGAGGAAAAGGGGACAATGGACGATGAGATGGCTGGATGGCATCACCGACTCAATGGATGTGAGTTTGAGTGAACTCCGGGAGATGGTGATGGACAGGGAGGCCTGGCTTGCTGGGATTCATGGGGTTCGCAAAGAGTCGGACACGACTGAGCGACTGAACTGAACTGAACTGAACCTAGGAGCCAAACAGACAGAAAACAAGAAAGAGATGTTAAGGGATATGGAGAATAGAAAGAGAAACACTAAAATGTGTTGGATGAAACTTCTAGAAAGAGGTAATAATAAAAATGATTATAAGAGCTAGCAAGTATATAGTATTTACCATGTGTCCCTGTTCTAAAGGAAAGTGAAAGTGAAGTCGCTCAGTCGTGTCCAACTTTGTGACCCCATAGACTGTAGCGTATCAGGCTCCTCTGTCCATGGAATTTTCCAGGCAATAGTACTGGAGTGGATTGCCATTTCCTTCTCCAGCAGCTCTTCTCAACTCAGGGATGGAACCCAGGTCTCCCGCATTGTAGACAGATGCTTTACCATCTGAGCCACCAGACTGTTATGCAATTAACTCACTAATGTTCATGAGAAAACCTTTCTTTTTTACCTTTTCTACCTACTTTTATTTCATTACTAACTCTTTCTTTCTTTCCTATTTTGCATCTCTTATCCTCCATTCCTTGAAATACATTCTTCAGAAGTTCCTTTTGTGAGAGTCTTTGTGGGGTTAATGCCTAGTTAAAAAGAAAGGTAGGTAATAATGTCATCCGCACTTTATAGATGAGGAATAATATCATCCCCACTTCACACATGAGGAAACCGAAACAGAGAAGTTACAACATTTGTCCAAGGTCTCATAGAGATGCCAAGTAGCTTGGCTCCAGAGTTTGTGGTCTCAACCACTATGTAATCTATGAAGAAATAATAGCAGAAAACCATCCAGAAATACTAAATGACAGTAATCTTAAAGTCCAGGAAACATCATAAACCCAAAATGTGATATAAAGAGAAAGCCACTAGACACATTTTGATGACAGTGTACCACATGAGAGAAAAAAGAAAAGCCCTTAGGAAGGAAGAAGGCAGATCACTGAAAGTGATTGGCAACTTGATTGATAGCCAATCTCACAAGAATAACATTGGCAGCCAAAGACAGTGGATCTCCAATGTGCTGGAGGGCAGTGACTGTCACCCTGTGATGCCAGCCTGAAAAAAACCACATCCAGAAAATAAGGGTGAAACAATGACATTTGCAGACAGAAAAAAACTAGGGCATTAACCCCACAAAGACTCTCATGAAAGGAACTTCTGAAGAATGTATTTCAAGGAATGGAAGATGAGATGCAAAACAGGAAAGAAAGAAAGAGTCAGTCACTCAGTCATGTCCAACTCTTTGCATCCTCATGGTCTGTAGCCCATCAAGCTAATCTGTCCATGGGATTCTCCAGGCAAGAATACTGGAGTAAGTAGCCATTCCGTTCCACTGGGGATCTTCCTGACCCAGGGATCAAAGCCGGGTCTCCTGCATTGCAGACAGATTCTTCACTGCTGAGCCACCAGGGGTGAAATGAGAAGTTGAACAAAAACACACTAGTTTTATGGGGATACATTTGAAGAAACACTCACTATTTAAAACTTTTAATAAATATTTAATGTCTTGGAGGGGAGGAATACTGGAGCACAGTTGACTGGGAGGAAGGGGATAGAGGTTAAAGCTTTTAAGGTCCTGGTGTTGTTCATGAGGAAAGATGGTTGAACAGTTTGTCCACTGCACCAAACAAAGAACAGGGCAAAGCAGGGAATGAGGACTAAGACAGAACCCGCTGGTCAACCCTTGTGTCCAGGTGCAGGGCTCTGACTACAGAGATAGCAGCCTACTTCCAGACAAATTAGAAAAAAACATCTTCTGTAAAGCCAGTGACATTCTAGGCAGTACCAAAGAACTTCATCTTCTGCTCCCATCTTTTGAGAAATCTTTTTCAATGGGAAGGTTTAGAGACCTGTTCCTGCAAAGCTGGTGACTGTGATGACTGTTGGCCAGGCTCCCAGGGTTTCAGCCACGTCTCTAGCCAGCATAGATTTGTAAAGTCTGATAAGCAGCTTCCCTTGGGGGGCCAAGTTTTGCCTGGGAGTGCCAAGCACACAAGAGTGCCACTTTCCTTACTCACTCTCGAAGTGTCAAACTTTAGAGTACTTGAAAATGTGAAGGTGAAGATATCTTGGTAGAGTTTCTGTGAACATTCACCATCATGCGTATGACGTTTTTTCTCATGCTTGATTAAGAAACATGGGTTTTGTAGGAACTGAGTTGGTCATTTTCTTACTAGGCTGTGAAAATTCTCTCTTAGTAATGTGTCAGAAATACAGACATACACAATAGATAATTTTGCCCAAAATATGCATTATAAATACTTTTCCCCAGTTTGCTGTTTGACTTGCTTACAGTGACCTTTTCCATGAAGAAAAGTTATTTTTAATTTTCAATTATTTTTATTATTTCTGAGTTTTGTGTCATGTTTAGGAAAATCTTCCCCAATCCAGAGTTATAAAAGAATTTCCCTGTGGTCACCAAGGGGGAGAGGAGAAGGGAAAGCGATGGACTGGGAATTTGGGATTGATAGATGCAAACTATTACATTTAAAATGGATAAATAACAAGGTCCTAATGTACAGCACAGGGAACTATATTCAATACCTTGTTTAAAACCATAATGGAAAAGAAAACAAAGAAACCGAGTCACTTTGCTGTACAGAAGAGATTGGCACAACATTGTAAACCAACTATAATTCACTTTTTTTTAAAAAAGGACTATTCCTCCCCTACCAATCAGAGAATACCAAAGTATTTATAGTTAAAACAAAATTCTTTGAACACACACACAAAAATAATTTTCCCATGTCTTCTTCTGACTCTTTTTGCTTCTCTTATTTATATTTAAATACACAATCCATTTTAAAGTTAACTCAGGGAACTCAAACAGGGGCTCCGTATCAACCTAGAGGGGTGGGATGGGGAGGGAGATGAGAGGGAGGCTCAAAAGGGAGGGGATATATGTATACCTACGGCTGATTCATGTTGAGGTTTGATAGAAAACAGCAAAATTCTTTAAAGCAATTATCCATCAATTTAAAAAAAGTTAACAAGGTGTGAATATGAGCTATGGTCCCTAAGGCATTTCACTCTAGATGGCTTCTCAGTTGCCCAGTAACCTTTACTGATTTATTATTTTTATTATTTTATCTCTACCTGCTCCCATTCTAAATGGCCCCTTTATCATATCCTGGATTCCACATGCATGCGTGTTTGATTCCTGAGACTCTCGGTCCTGCTGCCTCAATCTCTCTGCCTATTTTCATGTTAGCACCTCACTGTATTCACCAAGGCTTTCAGGTATGTTCTAATCTGGTAGGGCTGACTAGTCCTCATTTCTTTCTTTTTCTCTCCAGAAGTAGTTGAGGTTTCCTTTGCCTTTTTTCTCACTTTTTTTCATACCTAGGAAAGCTAGTGTTTTCTGTGCAGAAATTTTGTCCCCACTCATCTTTCTGAGCAATCTGTCTTTGTGGTAGCATCTCAAGATGACTCTCTGAGGTTGTCCAGGTCTCCTATCACACCATTCTCTCCAAAACTCACGTTCTTCCAATTATCCAGCCTCAACATCCACAGGAACCATGCCTGTCAGGATCAGCCAGGACTCCCTATGTCAGTTCTTAGTCTTCATCTTAGTCAATCTCTTGGGGAGGATTGATGCTGTGGCTCACTCGCATGTTCTAGAATAGCCTCTCTGTTCTGTCTCTGGGATACTTTCCTAGCTTACTACTCCTTCAGCAGCTGCTTTTCACTACTGTGTTGGCCGAGTCCTCCTCTTCTTCTGGGTCTCTGGAGGTTGGAGGCCCCAGTGTTGAGTCTCAAACCTCTTCTCCACGAATACTCACTCCCAAGGAGGAGCTCCCCAGCTCCTCTGGAATGTAAGGGGCACAGTCTCGTGCATCACCATCATCACATCTTCAGGCCTGAAACAGTGCCCTGGCACAGCATATGCACACAACAGTGCTGGGTAAATGAATGAATGAGTGAATACACTTCTCTGGTTGCTTTAAATGCTTCATAGTTAAGTTTCCAAAGGAAACCACAAGTAACTCAATGTGGAGGCAGGATGGGCACATGAAAGGAAGTCACAGGAGCTAAGACTGAAAATACTGGCTGGGCTCTGCTGCTGCTAAGTCGCTTCAGTCATGTCCGACTCTGTGCAACCCCATAGACCGCAGCCCACCAGGCTCTGCCGTCCCTGGGATTCTCCAGGCAAGAACACTGGAGTGGGTTGCCATTTCCTCCTCCAATGCATGAAAGTGAAAAGTGAAACTGAAGTCGTTCAGTCGTGCCTGACTCCTAGCGACCCCATGGCAGTCTAAAAAAAATCTAGCTGGACTTCCTTGGTGGTGCAGTAGATAAGAATTTGCCTGCCACCCCGGGGACATGAGTTCGATCCCTGGTCAGGGAAGATCTTGCATGCTGTGGAGCAGCTAAGCCCATATGCCACAACTATTGAGTCTGTGCTCTAGAGCCTGGAAGCTGCAACTGCTGATGCCCACATGCCCTAGAGCCCATGCTCTGCAACAGAAGAAACTACCACGATGAGAAGCCTCCACACTGCACCTAGAGAGAAGCCTGCACAGCAACGAAGACCTAGCACAGCCAAAACTAAATACATTATTTCTTTTAAATAAATAAACTATATAGAACTAAAAAGATAAAAGCTTTTTTTTTTAAACCTTTAATAAAAAAAGAAATACAATCTAGCTAACAAATATCACGATGTAGAGGGAGAAAGGTGACAGAGTACAGGCGGTATGCTAAATTCCTTATCTTTTATAAGGGAACTCAATATACCCTGTTGTTGATATTCATAAATCAAAAATATAAATGTTTTTTTTTTTACTATATAAAGCTATAACATTTAATATCTAAAAGAATTAAGAATGGAAACTGGACCTTGTTTGCTACTGGGAAATGAGATTAGGAGAGATGTTACTTTTCATTTTTGCACCTTAGTCTGTGGCCACACAATGCTAAATGCACCCAATCTAGTAATTTTATGCACCTTGGTATCATTTGAAATAAAATTAACGTGCATTCACTACTTCTGTGATTAAGTTTTAAAAGATCAAGTGAGCCAGGCCACCCAGGGCCTTAAATGCCAAGCAAACCGTTCTTTAGCTACAGACGCTCATGTTACTTGGTAGGTCGGCGTCTTGCGCAGGCTCACAGCAAGCAGCAAAAGGCTTTAGGACAGCCCTTCCTCACAGGAAGGGGGACCGAAGACGGCAGGATGGGTACAGAGGCAGAGGTCACTGATTGGAGTCAGGGCAGATAAAAACATCTCGTGAGCTTTCTTGTCTCTCTCATCTCCAGGACCTCTCATTTGCCAGTTCCCCTCCGGCAGGAAATCGCAGGGCCCTTCGGCATCTTGCTGAGCCTCCCTGGGCCACCAGGCTTCTCTCCTGCTCCTGCAGGCAGCCACACATCAGAGGGTGAAAAGCATTGTCTGCCGTGTGTCAATCCCAGCAAAGCTATTTCTTTTCTACTCACTACCTCCAGCAAGAAGAATGGCGTCAAGGTAAGAATTTGCTCAAGAACTATCTCCCATCAAAGGCAGATTTGTCTCCTCTTGAGTCCACACTCCCATGAGTTCATGTCGGGGTAGGGCAGGCAGGGGGCACAGGCACCTGTCAGCAACAGTCAGGAGACAGGAAGCTCCCAGTGGAAGCTTTGGCTGCTGGTAGCTTGAACTATGGGAGAGCCCAACAGGGTCAAGCAGGTTCTTTCTGCTTCTGTTCCACTTCCCTATACACGCTTCTTCTGTCCAAACATTCAAATCTGCTTACGTAGAGAAATATTTTGTGAATTCTAATTTAGGGAGGGAGGTGGCATGCGGGCATTGAAAAGTTAAATTGCTGCTGATAACCTCAGGCGTCACTGATTTGCTTGCTGCTGCTGCTGCTGCTGCTAAGTCGCTTCAGTCGTGTCCGACTCTGTGCGACCCCAGAGGCGGCAGCCCACCAGGCTCCCCCGT
>NW_011494960.1:5841798-5846159 GCF_000754665.1 Bison bison bison
AGGCGGCAGCCCACCAGGCTCCCCCGTCCCTGGGATTCTCCAGGCAAGAACACTGGAGTGGGTTGCCATTTCCTTCTCCATGCATGAAAGTGGAAAGTGAAAGTGAAGTCGCTCAGTTGTGTCCAACTCCTAGCGACCCCATGGACTGCAGCCCACCAGGCTCCTCTGCCCATGGGATTTGCCAGGCAAGAGTACTGGAGTGGATGCCATTGCCTTCTCCAGATTTGCTTGCTAGTCAATGTTATTTTGTTTGTTTTATTTCTTGTATACTTGTATCTGGCCTTGTCCCAGCAGAAAATACAGGGCATAATCTAAGATGGTAATTTAGGAGAATTTAACGCAGGTGGGCACAGCTAAGGGATATTTCTAAAGGACGCTGAACCCCACCCCCCACCCCCAACCAAGACCAAGTCTTCATAGGGAGCTGTTACTATTGCTGGGCCTGATGGGGAAAAGGAAGAAGCTACCAGAACCCGGGGCAGGGGGCTCTGGCTGGAGCTGTATTTGTCACTGTGGTTTTAGGAAAGGGTCACCAGACAGGGGCTATATCCTCAAGTAGCATAACACTGCCAACTTCCATCTCACAGCCTGGCGGGGAGGCAGCCAGGGAGCTCAAAACCCCAATCACTCTCTTCTGCCTCCTCACTCTCCAGCCTCCTGTCAGCATGGCCCTTTCACTGGAAGCAAACGGGAGGCAGAGAGAGGGAGGCCATCAACTAGGCACTGATACATCTCCTCCCGGAATGCAGAGATGGGTACAGAGGAAGGAAGGGGGACGATGGCCAAGGGTGAAAACCTCTCTCTCCCAAGGCCTCCTCACGGTCCCGGGACTGGGTCAGTTTCTCATTGTATCTCCTCAGTTTGTTTCTTTGACCGTTGGCTTGCACCTCTATTTACTGTCACTTCTTTGGAATAATCTCTCACCATCATCAGAGATAGGCTTCCTGGGCGGTGCTCCCTATCTGTCAGTAAGGAATTCACCTGCCAGTGCAGGAGACACAAGAGACACGGGTTTGATCCCTGGGTCAGGAAGGAGGGCACAGCAACCCACTCCAGTATTCTTGCCTGGAAAATTCCATGGACAGAGGAGCCTGGCAGGTTACAGTCCATGGGGTCACAAATAGTCAGACACGACTGAAGTGACTTAGCATGCACATATCATCAGAAATGCCTTGAGAATGTATTCATTGGGTTTTTATTTTGAGGTAGGGGTACACAGGCACTTAAAAGTATTGAATTGGCCAAAACATTCGTTCAGGTTTTCCATACCATCTTATGGAAAAACTCTAATGAACCTTTTGGCCAACCCAGTATTTTCAGTTTGCAATTTCGGTTTCTCTAGAAAAAAATCCATAGTAAGAGTGACTTAACCCGTGTCCACCACAGAGAGCTAGGCACTGGGCACACACCAATGCATGGAGAAAAGCATTGTCTGTCCTTATAAAGCTCACACATGGGGCCATTTCTAGCTCAAGAGGCCTCCTGACCCACTCATACCTGTCATAGCAAGAGCTCTTCATGACCCTAAATCATGATCTCCTTTCTTCCTAGGGGGTGCATTCCTCTTAGTCACAACGATGGCCCCCACAGCATGACTTCCTGGCCCTAGAAGGTTATTTCAGTCCCAGACAGAAGGAACGCTGAGCTCAGAGTCCTTTGGTCACCCTCACATAATTTGTCCATACTTTTCTCCTCCTGCCTCTCTGCGGACATGACATGGCCTGGGAGGCTGACTGGAGGGGACATTCTCATGTCATTAGAGGGTCGTGTTGCAGTAGAGAGAGCCCAGGCAATAGAGTCAGAGAGTTGCTGTTGTTGTTCAGTCGCTAAGTTGTGTCCTACTCTTTCTGACCCCATGGACTGCAGCACATCAGGCTTCCCTGCCCTTCGCTATCTCCCTGAGTTTGCTCAAACTCATGTCCATTGAGTTGGTGATTGCTAACTAGCCAGCTCATCCTCTGCCACCCCTTTGTCTTTTTGCCTTCAGCCTTCCCCAGCATCAGGGTCTTTCCATTGAGGCAGTTCTTCGCATCAGGGGTCCAAAGTATTGGAGTTTCAGCTTCAACATCAGTCCTTCCAGTGAATATTCAGGGTCGATTTCCTTTAGGATTGACTGGTTTGATCTCCTTGCTGTCTGAGAGACTGTCACGAGTCTTCTCCAATACCACAGTTCAAAAGCATCAATTCTTTGGCACTCAGCCTTCTTTATGGTCCAACTCTCACATCCATATGTGACTACTGGAAAGACCATAGCTTTGAGTATATGGACCTCTGTCAGCAAATTGATGTCTCTGTTTTTTAATATGATGTCTAGGTTGGTCATAGCTTTTTTCCAAGGAGCAAATGTCTTTTAGTTTCCTGGCTGAAGTCACCATCTGCAGTGATTTTGGAGCCCAAGAAAAGAAAAATCTGTCACTGCTTCCACTTTTTCCCCTTCTGTTTGCCGTGAAGTGATAGGGTCAGATGCTATTATCTTAGTTTTTTGAATGCTGAGTTTTAAGTCAGCTTTTTCACTCTCCTTCTTTACCCTCGTCAAGAGGTTCTTTAGTTCCTCTTCACTTTCTGCCATTAGAGTGGTATCATTTGCATATTTGAGGTTGTTGATATTTCTCCTGACAATCTTGATTCCAGCTCGTGCTTCATCCAGCCCAGCGTTTCACATGATGTACTTTGCTTAAGTTAAATAAGCAAGGTGACAATATACAGCTCTGTTGTACTCCTTTCTCAATTTTAAACCAATCACCTGTTCCATGTCTGGTTCTAACTATTGCTTCTTGACCTGCATACAGGTTTCTCAGGAGGCAGGTAAGGTGGTCTGGTATTCCCATCGCTAAGAATTTTCCACAGTTTGTTGTGATCCACACAGTCAAAGGCTTTCATGTAATCAACGAAGCACAAGTAGATGTTTTTCTCAAATTCCCTTGCTTTCTCTATGATCCAGCGAATGTTGGTAATTGGTCTCTGGTTCCTCTGTGTTTTCTAAACCTTGTACATCTGGAAGTTCTCGGTTGTGTACTGTGGAAGCCTAGCTTGAAGGATTTTAAGCATAACCTTACTAGCATGTGAAATGAGCACAATTGTGCGGTAGTTTGAGTATTCTTTGGCACTGTCCTTCTTTGGGATTGGAATGAAAACTGACCTTTTCCAGTCCTGTGGCCACTGCTGAGTTTTCCAAATTTGCTGGCATATTAAGTGCAGCACTTTAACAGCATCATCTTTTAGGATTTGAAATAGCTCAGCTGGAATTCCATCACCTCCACTAGCTTTGTTCGTAGTAATGCTTCCTGAGCTCCACTTGACTTCGCACTCCAGGATGTCTGGCTCTAGGTGACTGACCACACCAGCATGGTTATCTGGGTCATTAAGCTGTTTTTTGTACAGTTCTTTTGTGTATTCCTGCCGTGTCTTCTTAGTCTCTTCTGCTTCTGTTAGGTCCTTACTGTTTCTGTTCTTTATCATGCCCATCACTGCAAGAAATGTTCCCTTGATGTCTCTAATTTTCTTGAAGAGATCTGTAATCTATTCCATTCTATTGTCTTTCTCTATTTCTTTGAATTTTTCATTTAAGGCCTCCTTTCTATTCTCTGGAATTCTGCATTCAGTTGGGTATATCTCTCCCTTTCTCTCTTGCCTTTCACTTCTCTCCTTTCCTCAGATACTTGTAAGGCCTCCTCAGACAACCATTCTGCCTTCTTGCATTTCTTTTTCTTTGGGATGGTTTTGGTCACTGATTCCTGTTCAGTTCAGTTCAGTCGCTCAGTTGTGTCCGACTCTTCGCGACCCCATGAATCGCAGCACACCAGGCCTCCCTGTCCATCACCAACTCCCGGAGTTCACTCAGACTCATGTCCATTGAGTCAGTGATGCCATCCAGCCATCTCATCCTCTGTCGTCCCCTTCTCCTCCTGCCCCCAATCCCTCCCAGCATCAGAGTCTTTTCTAATAAGTCAACTCTTCGCATGAGGTGGCCAGAGTACTGGAGTTTCAGCTTTAGCATCATTCCTTCCAAAGAAATCCCAGGGCTGATCTCCTTCAGAATGGACTGGTTGGATCTCCTTGCAGTCCAAGGGACTCTCAAGAGTCTTCTCCAACACCACAATTCAAAAGCATCAATTCTTCGGTGCACAGCTTTCTTCACAGTCCAACTCTCACATCCATACATGACCACAGGAAAAACCATAGCCTTGACTAGATGGACCTTTGTTGGCAAAGTAATGTCTCTGATTTTTAATATGCTATCTAGGTTGGTCATAACTTTCCTTCCAAGGAGTAAGCGTCTTTTAATTTCATGGCTGCAATCACCATCTGCAGTGATTTTGGAGCCCCCAAAAAATAAAGTCTGACACTGTTTCCACTGTTTG
>NW_011494960.1:5846441-5846648 GCF_000754665.1 Bison bison bison
AAAGCAGAAATAGATGTTTTTCTGGAACTCTCTTGCTTTTTCCATGATCCGGCAGATGTTGGCAATTTGGTCTCTGGCTCCTCTGCCTTTTCTAAAACCAGCTTGAACATCAGGAAGTTCACGGTTCACGTATTGCTAAAGCCTGGCTTGGAGAATTTTGAGCATTACTTTACTAGCATGTGAGATGAGTGCAATTTGTGCGGTAGT
>NW_011494960.1:5847072-5853898 GCF_000754665.1 Bison bison bison
TTCTTCTGTGTATTCTTGCCACCTCTTCTTAATATCTTCTGCTTCTGTTAGGTCCATACCATTTCTGTCCTTTATCGAGCCCATCTTTGCATGAAATGTTCCCTTGGTATCTCTAATTTTCTTAAAGAGATCTCTGGTTTTTCCCATTCTGTTGTTTTCCTCTGTTTCTTTGCATTGATTCCTGTACATTGTTACAAACCTCCATCCATAGTTCTTCACACACTCTATCAGATCTGATCCCTTGAATCTGTTCATGACCTCCACTGTATAATCATAAGAGATTTGATTTAGGTCATACCTGAATGGTCTAGTGGTTTGCCTTACTTTCTTTAGCTTAAGCCTGAATTTTGCAATGAAGAGCTCATGATCTAAGCCATAGTCAGCTCCAGGTATTGTTTCTGAGTCAGAGAGAACTGGGTTTAAATATTCCAGGTCTCCAGGGCTCTGTGGACTGCAGTAAGTATCTGAATCTCTGCAAGCCTCCAGTTCCCTCCTCTGTGACACAGGGACAGTAACTCCCACCTAGCAGGGTGGTTGTGAGAATGGATGATCACACGGCAGGTGCTTTCACATCTTTGTGTTCCCAGGAACACCAGCGGAGGGTTTCTGAGCTTGGATCCAACCATCACAGCCTGGGAGACAGAATTCACACTTATGAATCACACTGGTGAGGACCATCCTCAAACTTTCAGCACGGTGACCATGACCCTGTTCGTCCTGACGGCCATCATTGCCCTGGGAGGACTGGCAGGAAACGCGGTTGTGCTCTGGCTCCTGGGCTTTCACTTGCGCAGGAATGCCTTCACCGTCTACATCCTCAACCTGGCGGCAGCCGACTTCCTGTGCCTCTGCTGCCAAGTTATAGATTCCCTGGAGGCCCTCATCGCCTGCTGCAGCGCCAGCTCCATCCCCAGCTTTTTCACCTCTGTGATGACCTTCGCCTACCTGGCGGGCCTGAGCTTGCTCAGCGCCATTAGCACCGAGCGCTGTGTGTCTGTCCTGTGCCCCGTCTGGTACCGCTGCCACCGCCCCACACACTTATCAGCCATCGTGTGCACCGTGCTCTGGGCCCTGGCCCTGCTGCTGAGTATCCTGGAGGGGAAATACTGTGGCTTCCTCTTAACGGATTTTAGCCATCTTTGGTGTCAGGTGTTTGATTTCATCGCTGCCGGGTGGATGATGTTCTTATTTGGGCTCCTCGCTGGGTCCAGCCTGGCCCTGCTGCTCAGGATCCTGTTTAAGTCCCAGTACATACAGCTGACCAGGCTCTATGTGACCGTTGGGCTCACAGTGCTGGCCTTCCTGCTCTGTGGCCTGCCCTACGGCATCCTCTGGTTCCTCTTAATCTGGATTCAGGATGATTTGTTTGCCATCCCCTGTCACAACTGCCTGGTTGTCTTTGGTTTGTCCTGCATCAACAGCTCCATCAATCCCATCATTTACTTCTTCGTGGGCTCCTTCAGGCAAAGGCAGACAAAGAAGCGAGGGCGGCAGACCCTCAAGGTGGTGCTCCAGCGGGCCTTGGAGGACATATCAGAAGTGGGTGAAAGCGAAGGCTCCCTTCCTCAGGCAACCCTGGAGCTGAGAAACAGTCTGGTGTCCTGATTCAGAGTCTCTGCCTTGGTCAGACACACTATGGCTTTGAGCGACAACTTTCTCTCTATTACTTCGGGAGGATCTCTTAGGTTCTCTCAGCCTCTGGACCCACGCTGACTGTAAAACGGTTTAACAAATCATCTGGGTGGTGAGGATTAAGGGAGACGGTGCCTGTCACCCAAGCACTGCGTGCAGTGTCTTCCGGACTGTCTTACCCAGGGGTCTTCACCCCACCCCACGGGAGCTTCGCCAGCTCTGGGTTCCAGGACTGTTTCCACTTATGAAGAATCCCACCTTCATCAGAAGTTGAACGCAGTGCACGAAAGGTCTTAAATTTCTTTGGTCACTGCACTTGGTAGGGATTAAATATGACATTTTTGACCAGTTTCTTACAATCTGTTACTTTCTTACAATCAGTTTTTATACAATGAAAAGAATTCAATTTCCATCCAGCCCCAAAGAGTAGTCTTTGATTTTGCCAGGCCTCAGAATGACTCCCAAACTGAATAAATGTTTAATGAATAAATGACTTAATGAATGAAAAAAAATGATGAATTTTTAAGTCCAGCCTGTACTAAATCTCCATTTACCAGATTTGAATCCCATCTTTAAGTTTGTTGCTTTCACCATTTTCAACTTTTTCAAGCATGAAGTTTTATAACCAGATAAATCAATAATAAAGCATATCTGAGGTTTGAGGTGGGTCATCTTCCTGTGGTTTCCTTCTACTTACCATCCAGCAGAATCCGACACGCACACCTTCTCACTCCTATTCCTTCATCTTTGCCCTGGAGCTCACTAATCCTTCCTGCACATTTCCAATGTGTCTTAACTAGACTCTGTTCTCCGAGAACAGGATCTGTGTCAGATTTACCTCCTATTTCAAAGAGCTCACAGCACTGATTTTAGGAATCTAGTTACACACAAAATATTTTTGTTACCTGTTCTATAAAAATAAACTATTAAGCTTCAACATTGCATCTTTCAATAATTATTAACTGAAGTATAATTAAGACAGAGTGATTGCACAGATCATTAGTGGATACAGTTCAATGAGTTTGGCAATAATACACACCCATGTGATTGACATAGATACACTTCAATATATATAAAGTAGATAACTAATAAGTATAGGGAACTCAATACTCTGCAATGATCTATATGGGAAAAGAATCTAAAAAAGAGGGGCTATACACACATGCATAACTGACTCACTTTTCTGCACAGCAGGAACTAACACAATATTGTAAATCAACTATACTCCAATAAAAAAAATTTTAATAAATAAATATGCACCAGGTAACAAAAAGCTCCCATCAAAACATAACACATTTCCATCACCTCTGAAAGATCCCTCGTGTCCCTGCCCCAGAGGCAACCATCGTGTCTCCTTCTGTCACCAAAGATTACTTTTGCCTGAACTTTGACTCATACAATGCACTTTCTTGTTCCTGCCTTCCTTCACTCAGCGTAACATACGGGGGATTTACTTATGACATTGCATTGCACATACCCGTAGTTTGTCTCCTTCGGATTGGATGGGTGTCTACAGTTTATTTTCATATTGATAGATCTTTATGGAGTATTACACTTTTGACTATTGTGAATAAAGCTGCTGTGAATGTCCTTATTCAAATCCTTTTTGGGACAGAAGTTTTCATTTCTCTCGGGCAAATAACCTGAACTGAAATTGCTGGGTCTCATGCAGCAACTTTATGAGAAACTGTCGAACTCTTCTTAAGTGGTTGCGCTATTTCCCCTCCCCACCAGAGATGTGTGGAAGTTCCCGTTCTTGTGCACGCTTCCTGATAAACATGGTGCTACCAGTCTTTGGAGTTTCAGCCATTCAGATGAGTATGACATGGTATCTCATTATGTTTTAATTTGCAGTTCCCAAATGACTTAAGAAATTGAACATCTTTTCATGTGCTTATTGACTACTTGTTTTGAAGTGTCTGTTTACCTTTTGCCCATTTTCATTAAGTGTTTCCCTTTTTCAATATTTGTAGGAGTTTCTATGTGCTGAATATGAGTCCTTTGTGAGTTATGCATATTATAAATATTTATCCAGTTGGTTTTGCCTATAATAGATTTTATATTTCAAAGCACATTTAAATTTATAGAAGAATTTTGCAGAAAGTAAAGGGGGTTCCCACATCCTCCCTCTCCCCATCCCACTCCCCCACAGAGTTTCTCCTTTTACCAACATTTTCCATTAATGAGGCACATTTACTGAAACTTATGAGCTAATAGTATTAACTGAATTCCATAGTTTATATTCAGTTCAGTCCAGTTCAGTGGCTTAGTTGTGTCCAACTCTTTGCAACCCCGTGAATCACAGCACGCCAGGCCTCCCTGTCCATCACATACTCCTGGAGTTCACCCAAACTCACGTGCATTGAGTTGATGATGCCATCCAGCCATCTCATCCTCTGTCGTCCCCTTCTCCTCCTGCCCCCAATTGCTCCCAGCATCAGGGTCTTTTCCAATGAGTCAACTCTTCGCATGAGGTGGCCAAAGTATTAGGGTTCAATCTTTGTGTTATAAAGGTCAATGGGTTTTACAAATGCAGAATATCATGCATCTACCATTTGAGTATCATACAGAATACCTTCTCGGTCTCCAAAATGAATACATAGAACATTTATCACAGTTATTTTAAATTCTCACTCTGACAATTCCTCACATCTCAGTCAGATTCTAAATTCTTATATAGAGAATCTTACATGGAGTATTATATGTGGAATCAACTGAGTCTATTATTAATGCTGATAGAAATATATGTTTACTCTTCAAATGTATAACCATTACTAAGAGACAGGAGAAGGATTGAACCAAATGGTGAGTAACATCTCATGGGAGGTCATGACTCAGAAAACTCCACACTCATTTGCCAGCAGGTCCCTATACAGGAAATCACGGGATGGTACAGCATCCTTGATAAGTCTCATTCGGGTACCAGGCTTCACCCTTCCTCCTGCTGGCACCTCTCCAAGGCAGAGAAGTATCCTCTAGAGACTGTCAATCCCATGAGACTTTTCCCTTCAGCATGGGCCAGCTTGGCAATTCCAACAAGAAGAAAGGAGGAAAGGTACCTTTATCGAGTATTTATTTCCAAAGCCACTGTTGGGTTTTTCCTCTTAGTGCCTAATCACTAACTCTACCTGGGGTGGAATATTCAGGAAGCCATGGTGGCAGGGGTGGGGGGTGGGGGTGGGGTTAACAGAAAAGGGCAGGAGACAGGAAGCTTCCTCCTGGCAACTTTGGAGACTGTCAGGCTTGACCTTGAAGATCTGAACTGATGAATCAATATGGTTCCCCTTGATGAATCAAGACCTTATCCCCATTCTCCTGTCCTTCTCAACCACTCAAATGTCCTATCACCGTGAGAAATCTGCTTCTGTCCTTAATTCAGAGAGCAAGATAGAGCACATGCATGCATCCCAAAACTCAAGTTATGAGAAAAACCCAGGCATTTGTTTTACTTCCTTTTCGAATGTGCTTTTCCTTTCTGTAGCTCCCAGGCTTCCAGCAGACAACAGATGGCCTAATATGTGATGGTTAAAAAGAGTTTAATTAAGGGACAGTTTACTAATCTGAGCAGGTTAGGGAAAGTTACATGGGACAATGACCTCTTTCCATTGGGGAAAGTAAAAGAAGGGAGACTTAACATCACTAGGCTAGATAGACAAGGGAAGAAGATGTTACCAGAACTCAGGGAGGGCTCTAGCTATAGCTGTCATTGTGACTCTCTGAAAGGGCCACCAGACAGGGGCTCCATCCCTGAAAGTAGAGTTAGACCACCACTGCTGATGCTACCCGGCAGGAAAAAGCCAGGATGCTTAAAAAAAAAAAAAATCCCCCGATTGCTTTCCTCCTTCCCTCCAATCACCTGTCAATGTCTCCCTTTCACTGAGAGCATCCAGGAGCCAGAAGGAGAGGGAGGCCATCATGAGACACAGAGATGTCTTCTCCCAGGACAGAGAGAAGGGAAAAGATGGAAAACAGATTTGATGACAAGTCTTACAGCCTCCTCACAGTTGCTATTTCCTGGAACCTTCTCTATCTCAGCATGATTAGATCAATCTCTCATTGTATCTCACATTGTATTTTGTTTCTTTGCTTCATTGTACTTTGTTTCTTTGACTGCTTGCCTGTTTGCATCCCTATCTGGTATCACTTCTTTAGATTAATCTCTCACTATCATCATGAACTCCTTAAGCATGAAATGCAGACTTTTTTAAAGGATTTTTAAAGTATTTTAAGTTTGTGATTTGGGCTTCTCTAGAAAGAAATTCATTATAAAAGTGACTCAGGGACTTCCCTGGTGGTCCAGTGGTTAAGACTCTGAGCTTCCAATACAGGGACATGGGTTCAATCCCTGGTCTGCGAATTAAGATACTGCATGCCACACATTGCAGCAAAAAAAAAAAAAAAAAGAGTGACTCAAACAAGAAAGAAGTTACTATTAATGGGACTGGACTGATGCCTTCAAGGCCTTCAGTTCAGTTCAGTTCAGTTCAGTCACTCAGTGGTGTCCGACTCTTTGCGACCCCATGAATCACAGTATGCCAGGCCTCCCTGTCCATCACCAACTCCTGGAGTTCACTCAAACTCATGTCCATCGAGTCGGTGATGCCATCCAGTCATCTCATCCTCTGTCATCCCCTTCTCCTCCTGCCCCCAATCCCTCCCAGCATCAGGGTCTTTTCCAATGAGTCAACTCTTCGCATGAGTTGGCCAAAATACTGGAGTTTCACTTCAACATCATTCCTTCCAATGAACACCCAGGACTGATCTCCTTTAGGATGGACTGGTTGGATCTCCTTGCAGTCCAAGGGACTCTCAAGAGTCTTCTCCAACACCACAGTTCAAAGGCATCAATTCTTCGGTGCACAGCTTTCTTCACAGTCCAACTCTCACATCCATACATGACCACTGGAAAAACCATAGCCTTGACTAGATGGACCTTTGTTGGCAAAGTAATATATCGGCTTTTCAGTATGCCATCTAGGTTGGTCATAACTTTCCTTCCAAGGAGTAAGCGTCTTCCAACTTCATGGCTGCAATCACCATCTGCAGTGATTTTGGAGCCCCAAAAATATAAAGTCTGACACTGTTTCCACTGTTTCCCCATCTATTTCCCATGAAGTGATGGGACCAGATGCCATGATCTTTGTTTTCTGAATGTAGAGCTTTAAGCCAACTTTTTCACTCTCCTCTTTCACCT
>NW_011494960.1:5853998-5855823 GCF_000754665.1 Bison bison bison
TTCATCAACAGGCTCTTTAGTTCCTCTTCACTTTCTACCATAAGGGTGGTGTCATCTGCTTATCTGAGGTTATTGATATTTCTCCCGGCAATCTTGATTCCAGCTTGTGCTTCTTCCAGCCCAGCGTTTCTCATGATGTACTCTGCATAGAACTTAAATAAGCAGGGTGACAATATACAGCCTTGATGTACTCCTTTTCCTATTTGGAACCAGTCTGTTGTTCCATGTCCAGTTCTAACTGTTGCTTCCTGACCTGCATACACATTTCTCAAGAGGCAGGTCAGGTGGTCTGGTATTCCCATCTCTTTCAGAATTTTCCACAGTTTACTGTAATCCACACAATCAAAGGCTTTGGCATAGTCAATAAAGCAGAAATAGATGTTTTTCTGGAACTCTCTTGCTTTTTCCATGATCCAGCGGATGTTGGCAATTTGATCTCTGGCTCCTCTGCCTTTTCTAAAACCAGCTTGAACGTCAGGAAGTACACGGTTCACGTATTGCTGAAGCCTGTCTTGGAGAATTTTGAGCATTACTTTACTAGCGTGTGAGATGAGTGCAATTGTGCGGTAGTTTGAGCATTCTTTGGCATTGCCTTTCTTTGGGATTGGAATGAAAACTGACCTTTTCCAGCCCTGTGGCCACTGCTGAGTTTTCCAAATTTGCTGGCATATTGAGTACAGCACTTTCACAGCATCATCTTTCAGGATTTGAAATAGCTCAACTGGAATTCCATTACCTCCATAGCTTTGTTCGTAGTGATACTTTCTAAGGCCCATTTGACTTCACATTCCAGGATGTCTGACTCTAGGTGAGTGATGACACCATCTTGATTACCTGCGTTGTGAAGCTCTGTTTTGTACAATTCTTCTGTGTATTCTTGCCATCTCTTCTTAATATCTTCTGCTTCTGTTAGGTCCATACCATTTCTGTCCTTTATTGAGCCCATCTTTGCATGAAATGTTCCCTTGGTATCTCTAATTTTCTTGAAGAGATCTCTAGTCTTTCCCATTCTGTTATTTTCCTCTATTTCTTTGCATTGATCACTGAGGAAGGCTTTCTTATCTCTCCTTCCTATTCTTTGGAACTCTGCATTCAAATGATTATATCTTTCCTTTTCTCTTTTGCTTTTCACTTCTCTTCTTTTCACAGCTATTTGTAAGGCCTCCCCAGACAGCCATTTTGCTTTTTTGCATTTCTTTTCCATGGGGATGGTCTTGATCTCTGTCTCCTGTACAATGTCATGAACCTCCACCCATAGTTCATCAGGCACTCTGTCTATCAGATCTATTCCCTTATATCTATTTTTCACTTCCACTGTATAATCATAAGGGATTTAATTTAGGTCATACCTGAATGGTCTAGTGGTTTTCCCCACCTTCTTCAATTTAAGTCTGAATTTGGCAATAAGGAGTTCAGGATCTGTGCCACAGTCAGCTCCTGGTCTTGTTTTTGCTGACTGTATACAGCTTCTCCATCTTTGGCTGCAAAGAATATAATCAATCTGATTTCAGTGCTGACCATCTGGTGATGTCCGTGTGTAGAGTCTTCTCTTGTGTTGTTGGAAGAGAGTGTTTGTTATGACCAGTGCGTTCTCTTGGCAAAACTCTATTAGTCTTTGCCCTGCTTCATTCCGTACTCCAAGGCCAAATTTGCCTGTTACTCTAGGTGTTTCTTGACTTCCTACTTTTGCATTCCAGTCCCCTATAATGAAAAGGACATCTTTTTTGGGTGTTAGTTCTAAAAGGTCTTATAGGTCTTCATAGAACCATTCAACTTCAGCTTCTTCAGTGTTACTGGTTGGGGCATAGGCTTGGATTACCATGAT
>NW_011494960.1:5855923-5882016 GCF_000754665.1 Bison bison bison
AACAAACAGAGATCATTCTGTCGTTTTTGAGATTGCATCCAAGTACTGCATTTCGGACTCTTTTGTTGACCATGATGGCTACTCCATTTATTCTAAGGGATTCTTGCCCACAGTAGTAGATATAATGATCATCTGAGTTAAATTCACCCATTCAAGGTCTTAGATACCTTTTAAATTGCTGCTCCCCATCCCTAGAGAGATGACTTCATCCTTGAGGTTCTGAATGACTCCCGGACACATGAGCGTTCCATCCAGAGA
Source organism: Bison bison bison (assembly GCF_000754665.1). Taxonomy (NCBI): domain Eukaryota; kingdom Metazoa; phylum Chordata; class Mammalia; order Artiodactyla; family Bovidae; genus Bison; species Bison bison. The sequence continues at coordinate 5,856,182 of NW_011494960.1, forward strand.
AGCGGAGGAGGAAATGCACAACCCAGGAGTTGGTTACATAAATTCTGCTCACCTCCCACTGGCCAGTGTCTAATCACATCCTGCCATACAGCATTAAGGGAGGCTGGGACAAGGATCCTTTTTCTTCCCTAAAACTCTCAGAATTATGTGATAGAAGTAATGGATATTTGGAGCAACTATCAGTTTCTGCACCTCTGAATCTCTCACATTGCAAGCTCACATGAAGATTTTTCTTGGGGGCTCCTCCCATAATAAATGATGTAGTGGAGAACAGTAGGAAAGCCTCATGTAGGGCTTGAGGAGCCCAGAACTGGTACTGAGCCTGCTATTCAGGATGTCATCTCAGGGAAACCCTTTGACTCTTTAAGCCTGGGCTTCATCCTGTGTTAAATGGAGGCATTACAATATGTAGTCTCTAAGGGACATGTGCTACATGCTGGGGATACAATAGTGTACAATAACAACCACAAAAGCCCAGGCATGTCTAAGCATTATTTAGTTTTGATAACAGGGAGACAAAAGAAACCAAAAGACATACACTTAAAAGTTAGAACTGCAACTTACCTGTTCAGTGCTGAATAAAAAGCACATGGTGAAGAGAGGACAAGATGGCAAAGTAGAAAGACCCTGAGTTCACTTCCTCTCACAAGTACACCAAAAGTACAACTGTCTGCAGAACAACCATCAAAGAAAACGACTGGAACCTACCAGAAAAGATCTTCTACCGCTAAAGACCTAAAGAAGAGACCACAATGAGATGGGTAGGATGGGTAGACTCATGATCTAACCTAATCCCATGGTGACTGACCCGCAGACTGAAGAATAATTATATTGCAGAAGTTCTCGCACAGGAGTGAGAGTTCTGAGCCCATGTCAGGCTCCCCAGTCTGACAGTCTGGCATTGGGAAGACAGGTCTTCAGAGTCTTTGGCTTTCACGGCCAGCAGGGCTTAATTGCAGGCTTAACTGTTTTCAATAATCAAGACATGGAAGCAACCTAAATGTCCATTGATAGATGAGTGGATAAAGAAGTTAAAGTACATATATACAATAGAATATTACTTGCCCATTAAAAAGAATGAAATAATGCCATCTACAGCAATATGGAGGGACTTAGAGATTATCGTACTAAGGGAAGTAAGTCAGACAAAGACAAATATCATATAATATCACTTATATACTGAATCTAAAAAATGATACAAATTGAACAATAAAAATCATATGATCATCTCAATAGATACAGAAAAAAGCTTTTAATAAAGTTCAACATCCATTTACAACAAAAAACTCTCCAGAAAGTTGGATGGAAGGAATCTACCTCAAAATAATAAAGGCCATATATAATAAATCCACTGCTAACATCATACTCACTGTTGAAAAGCTGAAAGCATTTCCTCTAAGATCAGGAACAAAACAGGGATTTCCACTCTCACTGCTTATATTCAACATAGTTTTAGAAGTCCTAGCCACAGCAATCAGAGAAGAAAAATAAAAGAAATCCAATTTGGAAATGAAAAAATAAAACTGCAGAAAACCCTAAAGATTCCATCAGAAAACAATTAGAGTTGGTCAATTAATTTGGTAACACTGTATGATACAAAATTAATATACAGAAATCTGTTGCATTTATATACATTAATAACAAATCATTAGAAAGAGAAACTTAGGAGCAATTCCATTTACCATCATATCAAAAAGAAGAAAAAAAATACCTAGGAATAAACTTACCCAAGGAGGCAAAACACATGTATTCTGAAAACACTGATGAAAGAAATTGAAGATGACACAAATAGATGGAAAGATATATCATGATCTTGAATTAATTAATATTGTTAAAATTACCATACTACCCAAGGCAATCTATAGAGTCAATGCAATTCCTATCAAAATACCAATGGCATTTTTCACAGAACTAGAACAAAAAGTTTTAAATTTGTATGGGAATACAATAGACCCTGAATAGCCAAAATAATCTTGGAAAAAAAAAAAAAAAAGAACAGAGCAGGAGGAATCACACCCCCTGACTTCAGACTACACTACAAGGCTACAGCCATCAAAACAGATGGTAATGACATAAAAACTGACACACAGATCAGTGGGACAGGACAGAAAGCCCAGAAATAAACCCATGCATTTATGATCAATTAATCTACAACAAAAAAACTTTCTCTTTAACAAGTGGTGCTGGCAAAACTGGACAGCTACAGATAAAAAAATAAAATTAGTATATTCTCTAATACCATATACAAAAATAAACTCAAAACACACTAAAAGACCTAAGACCTAAAGTAAGTAAAACTGGACACTATCAAACTTCTAGAGGAAAACACAGGCAGAACACTCTTTGACATAAATATGTAATATAAAAGTAATATTTTTGACCCACCTCCTAAAGCAAAGAAAATAAAATCAAATATAAGCAAATTGGACCTAATTAAGCTTAAAAGCTTCTGCATACCAAAGGAAAATGTTGAAAAAAATGAAAATACAACCTATTGAATAGGAGAAATACTTATAAATGTTATGACCAAAAAGGGGTTAATATCCAACATGCATGAACATCTCATACAATTCAACATAAAAAAAAAAAACTTGATTTTTAAAACTGGCACAAGAACTGAATAGATATTTTTCCAAGAGAAAATGCAGACAGCCAACAGACACATGAAAAGATGCCCAATATCACTAATCATCAGGGCAATGCAAATCAAAACCACAATGAGATACCACCTCACACCTGTCAGGATGACTGTCAATCAAAAAGCCTACAAATAACAAATGTTGGCAAAGATGTGGAGAAGAGAGAACCCTCAAATGTTGTTGGTGGGGATATAAATCGGTGCAGCCACTGTGAAAAACAGTATGGAGGTTTCTTAAAAACTAAAACTAGAATTACCATATGACCCACTCCTGGATATATATCCAAAAAATTTCACCCCTGGGTATATATCTGAAAAAAAACAAAAACAAAAACAAACAAAACAAAACCAAAAGCACTGCCGCGGTCCAGCCCCGGCTGATCCAGGGTATTCGAAGGGGAGACAGCGTCGGCAACTATTTACATATTTATCAAAGATATAAAGAGTAATAGAATGAGGATAGCTCAGTAGGAAAATTCAGTGGAGAAAAGAGGCTGAGTAGCTTGGTTTACATGGAAAATCAATATAACCCGTGATACCAGGTTAGCTCTGACCACAGAGGCCGCAGGCACCCTCTCGAATAGCGGAAGGTGCCCCACCTTAGACACCTTCTCGAGTGGGTCTTAGAAGCCCAGGCAAATAAATGGTCGCAGAGGACCTCCGCGCTCCAGATGGAGACTTCAGCCAGAATGTGAAAAGAAAGAATGACATGGGGAGACCAAGCTCTGGTGAGCAAGGCCCGTAGCTTTATTTTCAACAGGGGCTTTTATACCCTAAGTTACACATAGAGGATAATAGGGGATGCAAAGTCAGCAGTTTTTGATCCTTATCAAAAATCAGGGTTTCTTTCCTGCAAATTTATCATATACAAATGGTTTAGGTGATTTACATCATCTTCTGGCCAGAAGGCCTATTAATATTTTATGACTCTTGACAAAGACTTATCAACAAAGACTTATTTTCTCTAAGAGTAATTATTTTAAGGTTCAGCACCATCTTCTGAAGATAAAATTGCATTCCTATAGGGCGGATGTGTAATGGGTTTACAACAAAGGAAAGAATTTATTACCTTAAGGGTCTAAAGTTACTAACACCAAGGCCACTACTTATTTTTTCTACATACCAACTATATTAATTAATACACATTCAAGGATACAATTCAGGGGATGTGAAAACTTGGCAGCAAGCATTGGCTCATCAATGAAATCTTTTACTAGTTTTATTCTGACAGTTTCTAACTCTCTGAGAGGCTCTAAGCTATTTGAATATCTTAGGCTTCCCGTGCCTCTCGAGGCGGGAGACTGTAAACAATCGTATGCATAGCTGTAGGAGTCCGGGTAAATTTGTCAGGCGAGTTAGAGAGCCATCTGAGGGGTTTGGATTTAAACACTCCTAATTGCCCAGGAACTGTATTAATTGGAGCTGTAAGTTAACTCTTTGACAGAGAGAGCGAGATGGTGGTGGGGGACAGCCCCCAGTAAAGTCAGAGGTGAGAGCACAAAGCAATAAAGTAGGCAGACTCTGGTTTTTGGGGGGGCAGATGCTGGAGAATATCCGGGGGGACTCCTGAGGCTCGATCTCGCCTTTGCGTATGCCAAGGCTCCTTCCTCATGACCTTTGTCACGAGTGGAATGTCTCTCGCCAGCTCCCGGCAAAGCACTAAGTCAAAAAGATATATGCAACTCAGTATTCGTTGTGTTATTTATAATTGCCAAGATATGGAAACAGTGTATGTGTCCATCAGCAGATGAACTGATAAAGAAGATGTGGTGTGTGTATATGCATATGTCTATTGGAATACTACTTGGCCCATAAAAAAGAATGAAAATTTTGCCATTTTCACCAACACGGATAGGCTTGGAGAGCGTTATGCTGGGAGAAAGAAGTCAGACAGAGAAAGAGAAATACTATATGATATCGCTTAGATGTGGAATCTAAAAAGTACAACAAACTAGTAAATATAAAAGAACCAGAACCAGCTAGTGGTTACTGGCAGGGAGGTTGGGAGAAGCAGTATAGGCATGGGGGAGTGGGAGGTACAAAGTGATGGGTCTAAGACAGGCTCAAGGATGTGTTGTAAACATGAGGACTATAGCAAATATTTTGTAGAAACTGTAAATGGAAAGTAACCTTTAAATTTTTTCTAAAAATAAAAAAAAATTTAAGAAGAAAAGATGCTTCCATTAAACATGATGCACCATCCACTGTAAAGTGAACAGTAGGTTGACAGAGATAAAAATGGTAAAGACTTAAGAAAAGAGAGAGAGGCACATAGAGACACACCTCTGCCAACAAGTGCTGACATCACTTGATATCTGTGGCTCTCTCCAGGGCCAGCCTGACCCTGCTAATCATATTCCTGTGTGGCTCCCACTGGATGCAGAGATGATACGCTGTATGTGACCATCCTGAGCACAGTGGTCGCCACCTTTTGGTGGCCTGCTTGCTGGCATGCACTCATTCCTTGGGTGGGGGATTGAAACCAGTTAGAATTCCTTCTCTTGCTGCCTCCATGGCATCATGCTGCCCTGTGCTAATGGCTGTGCCAGTCTCATTGTCTACTTCCTCACTGGCTTCTTTAGGTAGAATGGGAAACCCTCAAGTTGGTTCTACCAAGGGCTCTCCAGGATATTTCTGAGATGGATGAACACAGAGGAAGCTTTCCCCGGGAAACCCCGGAGAGGTCCGGAAGCAGACTGGGGCAGTGAGCAAGAACCTCTTACCTGTCAGTCAGAAGCGAATTTGAGAAGCGGTGCTGCCCTGCCAGACCTGGCAATCACCCACTCTTCTCTCAGCCTCGTGTCTCTGAAATGTCTCAGTGACTCCTCAGTGTTTCCAAATGGCGTTTTTTTTAATCTGGCTTTTCTGTTTTTCTCAGCTGAAAGCAGAGTATCTGTATCTCTCTGTACATTATAAATAAATTTCTCATGTTATCTTCTTTGAATCATCTCTATGCTTTGTACTTCTAGTTTCTTTTCAATAGGAAAAATATTTGCCTAAAATCATAAAACCCTGTTCATAATCATTTTCTATCTGATGATAGAGAAAAAGAAGAATCCTTATTTTCCCCTGAGACTCTGTTCCCCTAAGATTCATGTTTAGGCCTGCGTTTGGAAGCCTTCTGCACATAAAATGATTTAGTGAAGATGGTGAAGTATCTGCCTGCAATGCAGGAGACCCAGGTTCGATCCCTGGGTCAGGGAGATCCCCTGGAGAAGGGAATGGCTACCCACTCCAGTATTCTTGCCTAGAGAATTCCAAGGACAGACCACGGAGTGGCAAAGAGTTGGACATGACTGAGTAGCTAAAACACAAATGAGTGTCTAGAGCTCCCTGGGTTCTTTGGTCTTTGGGAAAATAATATCCTTAGAGTTAAACTCTGCATGCATAAGAACAGCCCAGGAAATCAGGTTTAGGAAAGGCCCTCTGGAGGAATTTGTCCCTAACATGGTGCCAAGTTTGCCATGGTTTCTAGGAATGAAAAACACGACCTTCACTTTTGAGAACTTATGAGTAGTTATTTAACTTTTGTTCCAATCAATGTAGAGTCAAAAAAATATGCCCACCAGTTCCAATTTGGCCACTGCAACTTCAGTATCGACTTCAAAATAGAAATTACCTTGGAAACCATTTACTGTTAGCTTACAGATATTCATTTTTGGAACACTCTGTAGCCTCAAGATTTGGTACCGATTGTTCTGGCTGTGACTTTTAGTCAGTTTCATGGTCAGTCCCCAGGAAGAGCAGGATTGAAAACATCTGAGCCTTCTATATTCATGTCAGTCATACTAATAAAAACTTTAGGTTCGATACAGAATTCTCAACTATTCTGTCAGGGGTTACTCATTCCCCATGGCACTCAGACAGACAGGAAGCGGCTGCCAACAGATGGCGTGACAACACCACAGGCTCCCCCTCAGACTGACTTGTCCCCTGAGAGGACGGTTGACAAATTCTTGATACTCAGGAGACAATACAAAGTAACTATGAAAATAATACCGTTCATAGTTTTCAGATTTTCCAGTCAAATATATTGATCATTCCTAGAATACAGTTCAATACTAGGAACTCAGATCCAAATGATTCTATATTCTACATGCAATCCCTGATTCCCAAGTGCCATATTAAGGTTTGGCTGTAGGTGAGGGCTTCCTGGGCTGGAGCACAGGGTGGTGGGAAGAGATAGGGAGACCACACTGGCAGCCTATGCACCAGGCAGGGTGCCTTGATGCCATGTCAGCAACTTAGACTGGGGCTCTTATGAGAGTCAGCTCTGTGAGTCCTGAGATTTTATCAACTGTACAGCCTTGGCTAAGGATTCCATACATCACGAAGAGCCCTGTGGAGAGAGTCAAAGACGGGAGAGGGAAAGATGGCTCACCTCTAAATTCCACATTTTAAGCCTTACATAAAATGTCAGTATTTTATGGATGACAGCTTAAGAGCTGTGTAACCAGCTATCAGAATTTGAAAGTAACCACTTTCAAATTCTATAAATCATGCTGCATCCCTTTTAAAATGTATTTTGTGCAGTATCTGAATATTTAGATATAATCTTCTATTTTGACATCCTATTATGCATATGAGAGAATAATACACATCAATTTCAGAAGACCTGAAGAGTGAGAGATCAAAGTGAGCTGCAGGGTTGAGCCACAGCCATATCTTTAGTTTTATTTATTCATTTTTAAAGAGTTTGGCAAGTATAATAAAATTTCAAGAAATGCCTGATTGTTGAGGCGGGTATATGACTGTTTATTATTTTCTGGTTTAAGTGCCTGGTTTATAGTCACTCAAGTACCACTTCATCCTCACTCCTGGAGACTTGAATATGGTCAATCCAACATTATAACCTCTCAGTTTTCTAAACACATCCTTCATTTAACCTTGTCTCCCATGCTTTTTAATCATCCAGTCCTGGATCTTGCCATCACCCACAATAGCATCACCTCCAAAATACGTCTCAAGTTTGCACTGCTTACCCCTCACTTCTGATCTGCCCTGTTTATTTTCCCTAATACCCCAAATCCAATGACTGGCAAATACTACCCTGACCTTCCATCGGTTGACTCAACACACATCATTGCCCACCATTTCCTCATGCCCTCACTTCCATTCTTGCCATGTTTAGATTCCATGATCTGTTGCTGTAATCACTACTTTGCACACACCCTCCTGGTCCTTGTCACACTTCCCTCGGCCACACTTGTCAGACAAAACCCGATTCTGGTTAAATCCATCTCTCACTCACTCCATAGAGATCTTCTCCTAGAGACCTAAGTATGGTTGGTATATGTGCTAACTTCCTTACTTTTGAAAGGGAATTAAATTTATCCAACTTAGCACAGATCAATCTCAAAGAAAGACAATGCCAAAGAATGTTCACACTACTGTACAACTGCACTCATCTCACACACGAGCAAAGTAATGCTCAAAATTCTTCAAGCCAAGCTTCAACAGTACATGAACCAAGAACTTCCAAATGTTTAAGCTGGATTTAGAAAAGGCAGAGGAACCAAAGATCAAATTGCCAACATCTGTTGGATCATCGAAAAAGCAAGAAAGTTAAAAAAAAAAACCTACTTCTGCTTTATTGACTACACCAAAGCCTTTGACTATGTGGATCACAAAAAACTGGATTATTCTTAGAGAGATGGGAATACCAGACCACCTGACCTGCCTCCTGAGAAATATGCATGTATGTCAAGAAGCAACACTTAGAACCAGACATGGAACAATGTACTGGTTCCAAATTGGGAAAGGAGTATGTCAAGGCTATATATTGTCACCCTGCTTATTTAACTTATATGCAGAGTACATCATGTGAAATCCCAGGCTGGATGAAGCACAAGCTGGAATCAAGATTGCCAGGAGAAATATCAATTGCCTCAGATATGCAGATGACACCACCCTTATTGTAGAAAGAGAAGAAGTAAAGAGCCTCTTGACGAAAGTGAAAGAGGAGTGAAAAATCTGGCTTAAAACTCAACATTCAAAAAACGAAAATCATGGAATCCGGTCCCATCACTTCATGGCAAATAGATGGGGAAACAATGGAAACAGTGAGAGATTTTATTTTCTTGGGCTACAAAATCACTGCAGATGGTGACAGCAGCCTTGAAATTAAAAGATGCTTACTCCTTGGAAGAAAATCTATGACAAACCCAGACTGCATATTAAAAATCAGAGACATTACTTTGCCAAAAAAGGTCCATCTAGTCAAAGCTATGGTTTTTCCAGTAGTATTGTATGGATATAAGAGTTGGATCTTAAAGAAAACTGAGCACCAAAGAATTGATGCTTTTGAACTGTGGTGTTGGAAAAGACTCTTGGACAGGAAGGAGATCAAACCAGTCAATCCAAAAGGAAATCAATCCTGAATATTCATTGGAAGGACTGATGCTGAAGCTGAAGCTCCAACACTCTGGCCACCTGATGTGAAGAACTGACTCACTGGAAAAGACTGATCCTGGGAAAGATTGAAGGCGGGAGGAGAAGGGGACGACAGAGGACGAGATGGTTGGATAGCATCACCAACTCAAGGGACATGAGTTTGAGCAAGCTCCAGGAGCTGGTGATGGACAGGGAAGCCTGGCATGCTGCGGTCCATGGGGTCGCAAAGAGTCGGACACGACTGAGTGACTGAACTGAACTGACTGAGCACAGATCAATTTTAAAAATACAAACCAAAGTTTATCATTCAAAGCTATCATCCTAACTAAAGAAAGATTAAAGAACAAAAGGTCTAACAAAGTACTGTTTTTGGAGAAATGGATGCAGAAAGACTTTCATTTTTTATTTGATACACTTCTGTGCTGTTTGGAAAGAAATTGTAAATGTGCACGCATTACAACTATGATAAAGAAAAACGGGAGGACAGGCCATGGAGGGCCTTGAATAAGTAAGGAGGGTGTGCTTTATTCTTAGTTATAAAGCCTTCCAGTGCAGGCTCATTTTGCTTGGCTTTGCTGCCCAGGCAGGCAGCATAAGGCTCCACAAGAACAATCCTTTGCAGGGACCGGCTCTGAATGGGGTGGGGGTGGACAGAGATTGAGACACAGGAGAAGAGCTGGATCAAACGTTGAGGAACGTCTCAGGAGGGGTCATGCCTCAGAGAACTCCACACACTCGTTTGGCAGCAGGTCGCTGTACAAGAAATCACGGGGCCTGTGCAGCATCTCGGTAAGACTTGCTTGGGCACCAGGCTTTACCCCTCCTCCTGCTGGTACAGAGAAGTGCCCTCTAGTGACCGTCAATCCCAGGAAGCTCTTCCCTTCATCACAGATCAGTTTGTCAATTCCAGCAAGAAGAATGGAGGAAACGTACATTTATCAAGTATTTATTTCCAAAGCCACTGTTGAGTTTTTCTCTTTGTATCCATTCATGCAATTCCACCTAGTGGTGGGGTATTCAGGGAACCATAAGGGCTCCAGCAAGAAGAAATGGGAAAAAGACATTAAGATCCCTCCTGGCAACTTTGAGTCCTGGCAGCCTCCACTGGGAAAGATCTGAATTGGGGAAACAAGGCTGCTCCCCCTTCTTGGGTCCTCTCCCTGTTCTCCTCTCCATCCCAACCATTCACGTTTGCTATCATAGTGAGGAATCTCCTGCTCTCCTTAATTTAAGGAGCAAGACAGGGAGTGCTTAAGCATCTCAATGCTAAAGTGCTGTTAACAACCCAGATTTCACTCATTTCTTTGCTTTTCAAAAGTTTGCCCCTTTGTGTATCTGGCAGCGTCCTCGCAGAAAATAAATGGCCCAACTAGATGGAAGAAATGAGGAGAGCTTAATTAAAGAACTATTTATGACAATGGGTAAGTTAAGGGAAGTTTAAAAGGAATGATGAGACCTCCAAAAATGATCAACTAAAAGGAGCTTTTACTAACCCTAGGCTGAAAGGACAAGGGGAAAGATGAGTTACCATAACTCAGAGAGGGCTGAAATTATATTAATAACTAGTTGTAGCTGTGACTGTAGGAATGGGCCTCCAAATGGACTATGTCCTTGAGTAGAATAACACTGCTATTGCCAACTCACAGCCTAGCAGGCAGAGAGCTGGGGTAGATTAAAAACCCCCTTATCCCTCAAAGGCTTTTCTCCAGTTTCTTGTCAATGTTTTGACAGATTTCTACAAGGAGCCACAGGAAAAGGCGCTCATTGTTAAGGAACAGAGATGTATCCTCCTGGAGTGCAAACTAGGGTAGAGAAGGATGGAAAGTAGGCCTTGATGGCAAGTGGAGAACATCCATCACCTTCTTATACCCACCACACAGCCTGTATTTCCTGGGACTTTCTCTACCTCAGTGTTCAACCTCTAATTTTATCTCTTCAGTGTCTTATTTATATCTCTTTGCACCTTCTCTCTTTAGTGTAATTTTATTGGAATGATCATACTATCAACATACATACCTTTAAATATGAGCCATTAAGAAGAGAGAAATATGTTCTTCTAGGTATTTTTTGGTTTATGAGCTAATTTTTTATTTTGGCTGCTCTAACAGAAACTCATTAAAACAGTGAAAAGAGAAAAGTTTATTTGCCCTGAAATAGTTTATAAATGGTGGTTTGGCGGTTTTAGACATGAGGGCTCCTTCCAATTTGTTGCTCCTCCATCCCTCAAGAGGTTCTCTCATCTTAATAGTCCTTAATGGCCTCAATCTTTATTGCCACATCTGCATTCCAGCTGGCATGAGATGCAAAATGACAGAAATAAGCCCTTCCTTATCAGTTACTATATTAAATTTAAATGAATTAAACTGTCCAATCAAAAGACAGAGATTGGCAGAGTGGATTTTTAAAAAGCTATTATTCAACTTTACACTTTCTATTAGAAACTCATTTTAGATCAAAAGACACAAATAGGTTGAAAGTAAAAGGATGAAAAAAGATACACTTTCCAGTTTTGGCTATAAGGAGCTTGAAAGTCACCACTCCATCCTAAAAACAAGTCAACATTGAACAAATTGAAGAATCAACAACCGTTTTGATCAGTAAGATGGAGGAAGACACAGGGCAAAGAGTCACTCCCAAGATTAAAGAGGCAGACAAGCAAATACAGGAAGTCACGAATTACTGGAGCAGAGAATAATGGGTAAAAAACACCACAAAATCCAGTGCCAAGGTAGAAAAACCTGAACTACAGCACGTGTCTGGCAACCAAAAAGTAAACGAGTTATAATACATACTAAAAGGAAACAACAACAACAACACAATTGAAAAGACAAAGCAAGCGTCAGAACCAGACATGGCAGGGATGTTGGCATTATCAAACTGGGCATTTAAAACAACAATGATTAACATGCTAAGGGCTCTAATGGATAAAGTAGACAGTATATCAGAACAGATGGACAATGTAAGCAGAGAGGTAGAAGTTCTAAGAAGGAACTAAAAAGAAATGCTGCTGCTGCTGCTGCTGCTGTTGCTGCTGCTGCTGCTGCTGCTGCTGCTAAGTCGCTTCAGTCGTGTCTGACTCTGTACAACCCCAGAGACGGCAGCCCACCAGGCTCCCCTGTCCCTGGGATTCTCCAGGCAAGAACACTGGAGTGGGTTGCCATTTCCTTCTCCAATGCATGAAAGTGAAAAGTGAAAGTGAAGTCACTCAGTCGTGTCCGACCCTCAGCAACCCCTTGGACTGCAGCCTTCCAGGCTCCTCCGTCCATGGGATTTTCCAGGCAAGAGTACTGGAGTGGGGTGCCATTGCCTTCTCCGAAAAAGAAATGCTAGAGATTGAAAACACTGTAACAGAAATGAAGAATGCCTCTGGTAAGTTTATTAGTACACTGAGCATGGTTAAGGGAAAAAAAAATTATCTGATTCTTGAGAATATATCAATTTTTTCTTGTTGCTCAGTCACTAAGTCATGCCTGACTCTTTGCAACCTGATGGACTGCAACATACCAGGCTTCCCTGTCCTTCACTATCTCCTGAAGTTTGCTTGAATTCATGTTTACTGAGTCGGGGATGGTATCATATCTAACCATCTCATCCACACTCGCCCTCTTCTCCTTTTGCCTTCAATCTTTCCCAGCATCAGGGGCTTTTCCAATGAGTTGGCTCTTTGCATCAGGTGGCCAAAGTATTGGAGCTTCAGCATCAATCCCTCCAATGAATATTCAGGGTTTATTTCCTTTAGGGTTGACTGGTGTGATCTCCCCTCTTGCGGTCCAAAGGGCCTTCAAGAGTCTTCTCCAACACCACAATTTCAAAGCATCAACTCTTCAGCACTCAGTCTTCTTTATAGCCCGGTTATCACATACACACACAACTACTGGAGAAACCATAGCTTTGACCTTTGTCAGCAAAGTGATATCTCCGCTTTTTATTATGCTCTCTAGGTTTGTCATAGCTTTCCTTCCAATAAGCAAGCATCTTTTAATTTCATGGCTGCAGTCACCATCCACAGTGATTTTGGAAACTGAGAAAAGAAAATCTGGCACTGCTTCCACTTTTTCCCTTTCTGTTTGCCATGAAATGATGGGATCAGATGTCATGATCTTAGTTTTTCAAATGTTGAGTTTTAAGCCAACTTTCTCACTCTCCTCTTTCACCCTCATCAAGGGACTCTTTAGTTCCTCTTCATTTTTTGCCATTAGAGTGGTATCATTTGCATATCTGAAATTGTTGATATTTCTCCCAGCAATCTTGATTCCAGCTTGTGCTTCATCCAGCTCAGCATTTCACATGATGTACTCTGCACAGAAGTTAAATAAGCAAGATGACAAGATGTCATGCTCCTTTCCCCATTTGGACCAGTCACCTGTTCCATGTCCAGTTCTAACTGTTGCTTCTTGACCTGCATACAGGTTTTTCAGGAGACAGGTAATGTGGTCTGCTATTCCCATCTCTTTAACAATTTTCTGCAGTTTGTTCTGATCCTCACAGCCACAGGCTTTAGCATAGTCAATGAAGCAGAAGTAGGTGTTTTTCTGGAATTCCCTTGCTTTCTCTATGATCCAACAGATGTCTCTGCCTTTTCTAAACCCAGCTTGTACATTTGGAAGTTCTCAATTTACATACTGCTTAAACCTAGCTTGAAGGATTTTAAGCATAAACTTACTAACATGTGAAATGAGCACAAATGTATTGTAGTTTGAACATTCTTTGGCTTTGCCCTTCTTTGGGATTAGAATGAAAATGGACCTCTTCCAGTCCTATGGCCACTGCTGAGCTTTCCAAGTTTCCTGACATATTGAGTACATCATTTTAACAGCATCATCTTTTAGGATTTGAAATAGCTCACCTGGAATTCCATCATCTCCACTAGCTTTGTTCATAGTGATGCTTCCTAAGGCCCCCTTGACTTTGCATTCCAGGATGTCTGGCTCTAGGTGAGTTATCCAGGTCATTAAGATCTTTTTTGTATAGTTCTTCTGTGTATACTTGCCACCTCTTCTTAATATCTTCTGGTTCTGTTAGGTGCTTACTATTTCTGTCCTTTATCATGCCTATCCCTGCATGAAGGGTTCCCTTGATATAGCAATAGAATTTCCAAAACTGAAAAGCAAAGAGAACTAAGACAAAACACACAGAGAGAGACTATCCAAAGACTTCAGGACAACTACAAAAGTGCAACATACACATAATGGGAATACCAGAAGTTGAAGAAAGAATTGAACAGAAGAAATCATTGAAACAATAATGAAAATTTTCCCCCAATTAGTGTCAGACACCAAAACACAGATCCAGGAAGATCAGAGAGCACCAAGCAGGACAAATGTCTCAAAAACATACATTTGGAATATTATTTCCAAACTGTAGAAAAATCAAAGGCAAAGATAAATATCTTGACAGAAGCTAGAGGAATAAAGAACTTTACTGCAGAGGAACAAGGATAAGAATCACATCTGACTTCTCAAAAACCACTAGCTTTGAACTCTGCATCCTGTGAAATTATCTTTTTAAAGTGAAGGAGAAATAGACTCTCAGACAAACGAGACTGAGGAAATTTCTTACCCATAAACCTAACTTGTTAAAAGAAATTATTGGGAGAGAAGAAAAACAATATAGGTCAGAAACTTGGATCTTTATAGGAAAAGGGAGAGCATTTAAGAGGAGTAAGTGAAGGCAAAACAAAATCTTTTATTTTTTTTTTCTGGCTTGCTCTAACACATCACAGTTTATTCAAAACAATAATACAACATTATGTTCAATTTTGTATGCATAAGTATATGTCATCGTGCATACATGTTTATATATGCTTATAAATAAGTGAAGTGAATGGCAGCAATGATACAAGGGACAGGACTGAAGAACTGGAATTATTTTGTTATTATAAGCTATTCAAACTAGCTGTGAAGTGGTATAGTGTTTTTATAAAGTGGACTTGGATTAGTGGGGGTGTGTATTGCAAACTCTGTAGCAAGCACTAAAAAGGTTTTTTAAAAAAGGAAAGAAAAAAAGTATCACTGCTATGCTAAGAAAGGAGAGAAAATGCTAAGAAAGGCATGCTAACTGACATGCTAAGAAAGCAGAATCACATAAATGCTCCACGGAAACCACAAAAGTTTGAAAAGGCAGTTAACAAAAATAGGAACGAAGAATAAGGGCAACAAATAGAAAATAGTAACAAATATGGTAGATATTAACCAACTACATTGATAATCACCCTGAACGTCAATGATCCAAATGCACAATTAAAAGAGATTTTCATATTGTATCAAAAACAAGACCCAACTATCTGTTGTCTGTAAGAAATCTACTTTAAATATACAGACACATGCAGATTCAAAGTAAAGAAATAGAGAAAAATATACCATGCTAACACAAATGTTTAAAAGCAGGAGTAGTTATATAATTTCAGATCAAGCAGACTTTAAAGCAAGGAAAGTTTCAGAGATAAAGAAGGGCATTACATGATTATTATAAAGGGGTGAATTCTCCAAGAAGACACAAAAATTCTTAATATCTATATGCCTAAAAACAGCATCAAACTACATGGGGCAAAAACTGATAGAACTTCGAGGATAAATAGCAGAATCCATTATTACAGTTGGATACTTTCACACCCCTCTATCAGAAATGGAAAGATTCAGTGGGCAGAAAATCAGTAAAGACATAGCTGAACTCAACAACATCATAAATCAACTTGCTATCATGGACATCTATAGACTACTTCATCCAACAATAACAGAATACACCTTCTTTTCATGCTCACATGGAATATTCGTCAAGACAGGTCACATACTGGGCCATGAAACACACCTTAACAAATGTAAAAGAAGAGAAATCTTTCAGTGTCTGTTCTCAGACCACAATGGAATTCAGCTAGAAATCAATTAACAGAAAGATAACTGGAAAATTCCAAAATATACAGAGATTAAATAATACACTTCTAAATAACACATGGGTCAAAGAAGAGAACTCAGGATAAAGTCTGAAATATTTTCAATTAAAATATGATTTATCAAAATTTGCAGGATTCAGTAAGAGCAGTGCTTAAAGGGAAACTTAAAATGCTGAATGCATATATTAGAAAAGGGGGGGGAAAGGCAAAATAAAGTAAGCAGAAGAAAAGGAGTAATAAAAATTAAAGCATATATCAATGAAATTGAAAATAGAGAATCAATAGAGAAAATCAATGAAGTCAAAAGCTGATTCTCAGACTCACAGACATAGGGAATAAACTTACGGTTGCCAGGTTTAGGGGGGAAGGGGGAGAGATGGATCAGGAGCATGGGATTAGCAGATGCAAATTATCATATAGAGAATGGATAAACAACAAGGTCCTACTCTGTAGCACAGGGAACTATGTTCAATACTGTGTGATAAACCAAAATGGAAAAGAATATGAAGATTAATATATATATATGTATAACTAAATCACTTTGCTGTACAGCAGAAAATAACAACATTGTAAATCAACTATATTTGAATAAAATAATTTTTAAAAAGATGCTTTTTTGAAAAGATTCATAAAATCAATGTCTCCAGTTAAGCTAACTAGAAACATAAGGAGGACACAAATTACTAATATCAAAAATAAAGCAAGGGACATCACTACAGACTCCATGGACATTAACAGGACAATAAAGGAATATTATACAACCCTATGCCCACAGATTTGATAGCCTACCTGAAATGGATGGATTCCTTGAAAAACACAATCTACCAAAACTCACAGAAGAAAGAGACAATATGAATATATATACTGAATATATATTTTTAACAAAATTATATCAGTAATAATAACCTTTCAAAACAGAAAGCACCAGGCTCCAATGAGTTAACTGGTGAATTCTACCCAACATTTAAGGAAGAAATTATACCAGTTCTCTACAATCTTATTCAGAGGATAGAAGAGGGACTACTTTCTAACTCATTCTATGATGTCAGCATTGCTCTAATACTAAAACCAGACAAAGATGTTACAAGAAAAGGAAACTACAGACCAATATCTCTCGTGAACATAGTTGAAAAACCCTCAACAAAATGTTAGCAAATATAATCTTAAGAAGGCATTAAAAATTATGTACCATGTCCATGTGGAATTTATTCCAGATATGCAAGGCTGGTTCAGCATTTGAAAATCAGTTAATGTAATTCATAACATGAACAGAGCAATAAAAGAAAAATCACAATCATTTCTGTAGATGCAGAAAAAGCATTTGATGAAACAGCCATTCATGATAAAAATTCAGTTAAATAGAAACAGAGAACTCTCTCAACTTGTTAAGATGTACTATAATTCTACAACTAACAGCATACTTGAAACTTTCCCACAAAGATACTTGAAGCTGTCCCACTAAAATCAGGTATGAGGCAAGAATGTCCCCTCTCACCATTTCTTTTCAACATTATACTTAAAGTTCTTGCTAATCCAGTAAGAAAAGTAAGTAAAATGTATATAGACAGGAAGGAAGATATAAAACTGTCTTTGTTTACAGATAGACATGTCTACACAAAAAATCTAAAAGAATAAAAAAAAAATCCTCTGGAACTTAGAAGCAATTATAGCAAGGTTACAGGATACAAAGTTAATATACTAATGTCAATTGTTTTTTTATATACCAACAATGAACAAGCGGAACTTGAAATTAAAAACACATTATTTATTTATATTCCCTGGTGGCTCAGATAAGAGACCTGGGTTTGATCCCTGGATTGGGAAGATCCCCTGGAGGAGGGCATGGCAATCCACTCCAGTATTCTTGCCTGGAGAATCCCCATGGACAGAGGATACTGGTGGGCTACAGTCCATGGGGTTGCAAAGAGTTGGACATGACTGAGCAACACACACATTTATATTAGCATCCCTCAAAATGAAATATCTAAGTATAAACCTAATAAAATATGCTTTATTATTTTATCTGTAAAATCTATACAAGATTTTATAAAATCTATACAAGATCGCAAAGAGTCAGACACGACTGAGCGACTGATCTGATCTGATCTGATACAAGATCTATATAAGAAAAACTACAAAGCTCTGATGAAAGAAATCAAAGAACTAAATAAATGGAGAGATAGTCCCTGTTCATTTCTTAATATTAAGATGTCAGTTCTCCCCCAAGTTTACTTATAGATTCACCTTTCACAGTTCAGTACTCAGAACTCAGGTCCCCTAACTCCAGATCCAGTGGTCTCCCAATCCAGCACTCTGCTGATTCAATATCCTAGATGCGCCTCTTGATTTCCAAATGCTGTAGTAGGGTTAGGTTGTATGTGAGGTCTTAATCAAGCTAGGATGCAGGGCAATGAAAGCAGCAGAAAGACAGTGCTTGTAGCCTAAGCACCAAGCAGGATGCTTTGATATGATAGACAAATTTAGACAGAGGGTTCTTAGGAGAGTTAGATTTCCTAACTCTGAGCTGTGAGCTGTGATTTCATCAAATGTACAGTTTTGGCTGAAAATGTCCTTTATGAGGAATCTTGTAGAGAAATGTCATGTAGTGTTTAAACCAAAGACTATTGGGTTTCATGTGGGCAACTGGTTATTTTGAAGTCATTGGCTTTCCTCTTCATGTTGGCTGCAAGATAACTTAGAGATGGATGCTTAAGCTCAGTCCCCGCAGCTCTAAACTCACAGAATTCACTCAGTTCCAACATTCCTCTATTACAGCACTTATAATACTATACTGTAATGATTCATTGACATGTGTCCCTTCTTCATCACACTGTGAGGTCTTCAAAGAATAAAAGTATGCCTTTGAATCCATAATGTATAGGATGGGACCAATGACTATTCTCGGTTATTAATAGCTCCCCTTCTGAAACTCATGGTTGCCTAGCATCTTGAAAAGACCGGCTCAGTCACCAGGTATCCTTCAGGCACCTCCCACTCCAGAGGACGGAGAGTGTCCCCCGGAGCTGGTCAATCTGAAGAAGGTGCTTCCCTTTCATTGCAGGTTTGCTTGCTGCCTCTGGGGAGGAGAAGAAAAAGAAAGGATTTGCTCATGAGTTGCCTTCTTTCCAAAACCAGCAATGGTTTTTCCACCTAGCTTCACCTTAGGGTGGCTCCTCATGCTTGATATTCAGGAGTTTTCTTCAGGAAGAGAAAAAAGATATGAAAGTCCCTCGTGGCACCTTTTGGGAGCTGTCACCTACGACCGTTTATTTATGCATGAATTTGACAAACGTTATCTAAACCTACTTGATAAAGCACTATGCTATTTCTTTATGGAGCAAACACTTTTTATGTAAATCTCTGGTTAACAGACTCTTATCTGTTTAACCAAGCCTGTCCATTCCACTAAGAAAATATATTGATTGACGTCCAGTAAACACTGAGTCCTCAGGACCATTCATTGACTGTCTAGTACACCTGGACACTACAGCCCTGAGTTAGCTGGTTCACAGGAAACAATTGGGCCTATTTCCAACCTTTCTTATGCCAGTTAGACTTTTTCATGTAATTACCTGATTTATCAAGTTTATCAAAACACATTATAAATCAATGAAATATGAATATAGAAAGAGAATTTTTGATCGAAATTAATGAGTGCTTAAAAGGGCAATAAAAGCCAGTCTCAAGATTATTGTAATTTAATTAGGAATGAGCCTGACAACTATACAAAACTGAAAAAAAATTAGCAATATTGAAAAACATCATCAAGAAGAATGCTATATACATGATGTTAAGATCTCTAATAAATACAACTGCAAATCATAGACAAGGCTGAATAGATGTGCTCTCTGCAAGAAAGACTAGAACTATATTTTATGACCATAGTCAAAGGAAAGTCCTTCTTGGTCCTTTATTTTGGTGAATGAATTCTGGGTTAAAATAAAATATTTCTATTACAAATGTGTCCTTTTTTATAATTGCCTTTTAACAGACTGTTGCAATTAACCTATCTACTTCTACTACTCTTAATGATATCACTAAACAGGCTTCTCATAGCAGAGTCACTCAATATTCTTCTGTTCTTTCCATAAATAATAACTGAACATCTTCAATGTTCCCGTCCCTGTGCCAGGCACTAGAGGTTCAAAGACAACATATTCATCTTCAAGGAACTCACAGTCTGTGGAAGGAAGGAGCCTAGTGTGGGACAGACTGCCACACAATGTGATCCCTGCGATCACAGAGTTGTTCGGGAGTCAAGGGTCCCCAGAGAAAGAATCATTTAAAAATTCCATTTTTTCTCATTTACAATTTATTATCAAAAATAATAAAATAGTTAGGAATGAACTTAATCAAGACAGTAAAAGATGTGTACACTTAAAACTACAAAGCATTGATGAAGAAATTTAAAAGTACCCAAACAAAAGGAAAGACATTTTATGCTCAGGAATTGGAAAAGTTAATATTGTTAAAATGTCCATGGTATTCAAGGAGAACTATAGATTTGATTCACTCTTCAGCAAAATACAAATAGCATTTTTTTGCAGAAATAGGAAAACAATCTTCTTAAATCCGTGTAGGTCCAAAAAGACTCTGAATAGTCAAAGCAATATTTAGAAAGTAGAACAAATCTGGAGGCAACACACTTCCTAACTTCAAAATATACTATGCAAATACAATGGCAAAACAGTGTAAATTGCTTCAATCCTGAAGAAGAATGTCATACCCAACCACCCAGGAAAAGCATGGCAATATGAATCCAGGTGGCTCCCATGATTGACAACATCCTCAGGAAAAGGTCTATAATTGATTAAATCACTAGACTCACTATGCTGAATCTTCTAGCAGTCCACACTGTGACATCACATCCAGGCAAAATTCAAGAAAGCGCTTCTAAGAAGGGTCCCTGCAGGTGCTAAGGCATAGGCATTGCACATCTACTTATTCTCATTACCCTGTATTCCAGCAGAGAAAGTCCTTGCCTCCAGCCAAGCCCACCTCAGCATCCAAATATCCTGGGATACGCAGGAATACGGGTTTCAGTAGTAAAAAATCCTCCTGCCAAGGGATTCCATCCCTGGATCGGGAAGATCCCCTGGAGAAGGAAATGGCAACCCACTCCAGTACTCTTGCCTGGGATATCTATGGACAGAGAAGCCTGGCAGACTACAGTCCATGGGACTGCAAAAGAGTCAGACATGACTTAGTAACTAAACAACAAAGAAAATGCAGGAATACAGAACCTGCGAGTGCTAGGCTGGAAAGAGCACTGGACCTGGAGTCAGGGAATCCAGATTCTCATGAGCAACTTGGGTCACAAGGCAACTCAAGCAGATAGTGAGGTAACAGGATTGCACCATTCTGAGTTTTATGCCATTTGTTGTTGGACACCTGTTTTCAGAATAAGGCAGTATGGTTTGACTTCACCATAGACAGGAAGGTAACTTCGGTTACAAGTCAGGTGGCCTCAGAAGTTTATGTCTCTGTACTCTGACTATAATCATAAGCACATATATTCTCATCTGAAGCTGTATTTAGCAGCTACCTGGTGGGCTTCCTTGGTGGCCCAGAGAGTAAAGCATCTGACTGCTTGCAATGAGGGAGACCTGGGTTCTATCCCTGAGTTGGGAAGATCCCCTGGAGAAGGAAATGCAACCCACTCCAGTACTCTTGCCTGGAAAATCCAATGGACAGAGGAGCCTGGTAGGCTACAGCCCATGGGGTCACAGAGTCAGAGACGACTGAGCAATTTCACTTTTTGGAATTCAGGAAGGTTGCTTGATGCTCTTTCTGTATGATGGTAGGGTATGTATTAGACACCAATATTGTCAATGTTTACCAATGCTAGCTATACAAATAGATGAGATTTGATTCTTGTTCTCCAGGAGCTTATAATAGAATGTGGAAGAAGGACTCTTATACATATTTAACATACTGTTATGACTGGCTCTGAATTCTTCCAGGATAACAAACACTGAGAGGGATATGACCTCATTAATAAGGATGTACATGGTGGTAAGTGGATCAGGGAAGGCTTCCTAAAATACTTGGAGTTACAGTTGATGATTCTACAATTTACCAAGCAAGTAACCTATGTCACTTTTGCCAACCACACCAATCTTTAAAGGTAGGGAAGGAAAGATCAATAGGATCTGGACACACGAAAATGGGAGAAAAAGCAGTTCATAGTGGCATTGCTAATAAAAGCACAGAGGTTGGTTTAGAGAATGGTGATCAGTATGCAAACAAGTTTTATTCCCTGTGACACCCCAAGTATTTGGTCTTGGTTGCTAGATCCCTCTGAGAGAGTCAGTTCCTAGGCAGGTTGATAAGGAGTCTAGGGGTCCCCAAGGAGAGAGGGGTCTGGAATTCTCAAGGAGGAAGAAAGGACAAACTTTTTTTTCTTTCTCTACATTCCTTAGGATTATATAACAATAATGTATCCTGCCTGAGGACAGTCTCTGGATTAAACCTTCTGGCTAATTCTGTTATCTTAAAATGTAAATTATGGAAGTAGGTCTGGTGAGGTCTTTACAACCTCCAGACCTTCTTTGGATTCATTGGAGAGGATATAACTTCATTGCTAACACTAGCAAGGGGGTACTCTTTCTGCCCCCTTCTGATGCCTATGTCAGAAACTTTCTTTATCTCCTTTATACTTTAATAAAACTTTATTACACAAAAGCTCTAAGCGATCAAGCCTTGTCTCTGGCCCCGGGTTGAATTCTTCTCCTCCGGGGGCCAAGAATCCCGGTGTCTTCGCGTGATTCAACAACAACCTTTCATCTTGGGGGCTCGTCCGGGATCCTTCAGGACAAGGTAAGGATGCTTGGAGCTTTAGTTCTTTGTTCTCTTGGTGAACACTTTTTCTGCTGTGCTTTACTAACTCTACCGTGTGCTTGTGTGAATGAATGACATGCCCTGCGTGAAGCAAGTAAGGAGCCCTGCTCTGCGGTTCCACGGTGATCTCATACGGCTTATGGCAGAAACCTGTTGGGGGGTTATACCGACCTGCCAATGCCAAGAGGCACCCAGTGTCTCCTTTGGGAACCGACCAGAAATATGCAAAGCGTGTGGACCGAACTCTCCTTTCTCGGTCAAACTTTTCGGTCTCTTTGACCATTTCCTAACTCCTTGGGAATTAGAAGCACTAACCTAATCTATTGGATCATAGACTTTCAAGGGACTTGTGATCTACACTGTTACTGTGTACTGTGGCTTAGGTCCCAAACTTGGATTGATATTCAAGAAAGCACCTAGCCTCGCTAGGAATCGAAAGTTCGGAAGCTAGATAGAGCTCTAGCTCCAAGAACATCTCTGAGGTTAAAGGTTACTCAGATTGGGACTGCAATGGGTTTTTTTTTCTTTGGTAACGCCAGCTCTTAGTGGATCAGAGGAGGCTATTATACTGGTGTGGTGATGCTTGGAAAGAACATCTCAGTTTTATGTTTGCGTCGGTCTTATTGTGGTCAGGAAATACTCAGGATTGTGCACAGGCACTCAGGTGACAAATGTTTCCCCTAGTAGTCTTAGCTTGGGAGGCATTCCTAAAGGTTAGTCTGATTCACCCCGGGTGACATCAGAGGCAAGCAAGGTTAAAGGTGAAGAGCTGGACGTCAAGTAGGGATGCTATCAGGTCTACCCCTGGTACGTCTCCACCCCATCTCAGTGGTAGAACCGGGAGGGACACGGACTGCGCCTGTCGGTAAGGGACAGACTAAGTCCGACCAGGAAGGAAAAGCTTTTGGTGTAACGTCTGTCTACACCCCGATCTACAGCAGGGAGGGACGCCTCCAGTAGAAAAATGGCACTGGTTGCTTTTTTTCTCTCTTACAGATGGGAGCTAACAATTCCAGCCTCACTCCTTTGAACTGTATCCTGAAAAACTGGGATAGATTTGATCCCCAGGGCTTAAAGAAGACACACCTGGTCTTCCTATGTGATACTGCATGGCCACGGTATCCATTGGAGGACGGCGAACGGTGGCCAGTTGGAGGGTCTCTTAAGTATAATACTGTTCTACAATTAGACCGGTTCTGTAAGGAACAAGGGAAATGAGTAGAAGTAGCATATGTGTTGCCCTTTTTCTCTCTGTGAAATATGCCAGACTTGTGTCCTAAGGGTATAGATTTGGGCGTGAAACCTTCAGCTCCCTCCTATCCTCTTACTTTGCCCTCGTACCTGGAAATCCAAACTGAGATTCAAACTGCCCACATGGAGGTCCAAACAACTCCTGTCTCAGTACGACCTCAGACTACTCTGGTTTCAGTAGAAACTCAGACCATCGAAGTAAGAGATGAAATGGAGGACAGGAGACAAAGAGAAGAGGAAAAACAGGTTTCTCCAATCTATCCCTGGGATCATATGCGCAGAGCAGCCAGAGAGACTGAGGAACAGCCACACAAGCTGTTGCCTCTTTATGAAACACCCACTGGGAGAAATAATCAGTCTGTGAGAGTTAATAAACCTTTTTCTTATCAAGAAATACAAAGAATCGAGGAGGATCTGGGAGATTATCTAGAGGACCCAGAAAAATATATTAGAGCTTTTAAAGGTGTTACTCTGCTTTATGACCTCATTTGGAAGGATGTGATGTATATCTTGGGACAAACGCTGACTCCTGAGTCAAAAACTCGAGTTTTGGGAAAAGCAGTTGCTTATGGAGATGAATGGCTTGGTAATGAATCAGTAGGGAAGAGGGAAAACGAGATAGCGGCCCTCCCCACTGGGAATCAGGCGGTCCCAACTATAGAACCAGACTGGGACTACAACACAGCTAAAGGAAGATGGGATCAGAGTCATTTTGTTAGATGTATTCTTGAAGGACTTAGGCAGGTGCATTCTAAGCCTTCAAACTATGGCAAATTGGCAGACATAGAACAGGAGGAGAAGGAAGCTCCTGGAAAATTCCTATATAGACTGAGAGAAGGCCTTCGCAGATTCACTGAGATTGATCGCGAAAGTGAAGAGGGAAAAGTGATCTTAAAGGATAGATTTCTCACTCAGTCGGCTCCAGATATCCGCCGTAAGCTATTAAAATGGGCGTATGGACCAAATCAGTCTTTAGATAACTCTGTTACAACTGGCTCAGACAGTCTATTATGGTAGGGAATATGAGGAAAAGAAAGAGGGAAAAAAAGACAAAGGAAAAGGCAGAAGCTTTCGCCATAGCTATGAAAAACGTTCTTAAACAGCCTGAGAAAAATGCCCAGAGGGGCCCAGGTGAAAAGGGATGGGCTTGCTATTACTGTGGAAAGGAGGGGCACCTCAAGCGGGATTGCCCTCAGGCATCTAAGCCGCCCCCAGCTCCATGCCCTGTCTGCAAAGGACCACACTGGAAGAGAGACTGCCCCCAGAGGCATAGGTCTCCGGGATCGGACTCTCAAGACAATCAGGACTGAAGGTGCCCGGGGGCCCCCACACAAGCTCCCGTCCTAGTTACACCTGAGGAACCCCGGGTATTAATAATTGTGGGGGGCCAATCCGTTGATTTCCTTTTAGATACTGGGGCAACTTATTCTGTGCTTACTGAAGCCCCTGGCCCACTTTCTTTCCAATCCGCTTCCATAATGGGACTGTCTGGACGAGCCAAAAGGTATTACTTCAGTTATTCTTTATCTTGCAACTGGGATTCTGTGCTGTTTTCACACGAGTTTCTGATCGTGCCAGAATCTCCCTCACCCCTTTTGGGAAGGGATATACTGAGCAAGGCCCATGCCTCTGTTTTCATGAATATGGAGCTCTTCCTTTCTCTCCCTTTAGTTGAACAAAATGTAAATCCTAGAGTATGGGCTGATGGAAAATCTGTGGGTCGAGCACAAAATGCTATTCCTGTAGTTGTTAAGCTCAAAGACCCACACGTATTTCCACATAAGAAGCAGTATCCACTGAAACCTGAAGTTAAGGAAGGGTTAA
>NW_011494960.1:5882874-5883127 GCF_000754665.1 Bison bison bison
ACTCTAGTAAAGTAATGCTCAAAATTCTCCAAGCCAGGCTTCAGCAATATGTGAACCGTGAACTTCCAGATGTTCAGGCTGGCTTTAGAAAAGTCAGGAACCAGAGATCAAATTGCCAACATCCGCTGGATCATGGAAAAAGCAAGAGAATTCCAGAAAAGCATCTATTTCTGCTTTATTGACTATGCCAAAGTCTTTGACTGTGTGGATCACAACAAACTGTGGAAAATTCTTCAAGAGATGGAAATACCAG
>NW_011494960.1:5884104-5886913 GCF_000754665.1 Bison bison bison
GAATGATGCTAAAGCTGAAACTCCAGTACTTTGGCCACCTCATGTGAAGAGTTGACTCATTGGAAAAGACTCTGATGCTGGGAGGGATTGGGGGCAAGAGGAGAAGGGGACGACAGAGGATGAGATGGCTGGATGGCATCACTGACTCGATGGACATGAGTCTGAGTGAACTCTGGGAGTTGGTGATGGACAGGGAGGCCTGGCGTGCTGCGACTCATGGGGTCGCAGAGAGTCGGACACAACTGAGCGACTGATGGGATCTGATCTGATGACTTTAAGACAACTGAGAGGATTTTTGGGAATCACAGTTTACTGTCGCATTTGGATTCCGGGTTACGGGGAACTTGGCCCGGCCTTTATATAAACTTATAGCTGAAACTCAGCAGGCCCAAACTGACAAACTGGTTTGGTCTCCAGAAACTCAAAAGGCTTTTAAGGTTCTTCAGACTGCTCTCCTGCAAGCTCCAGCTCTGAGCTTGCCCACAGGGTCAGAATTTAATTTGTCACTGAAAGAAAAGGCGTGGCACTGGGAATTTTGACACAACCCCAAGGGCCTCATCAGCAACCTATTGCTTATCTAAGCAGAGAATTAGATGTAGTTTCACGTGGGTGGCCCCACTGCCTAAGAGTAATTGGGGCAGCGGCTTTATTAGCACCTGAAGCTTTAAAAATAATTAATGGAAGAAACCTTACTTTACTGACTTCTCTTGATGTGAGTGGAATCTTAAATTCTAAGGTTAATATTTGGATGACAGACAGTAGGCTTCTTAAGTATCAGTCGTTGTTAGAAGGACCAGTAACTAAGCTTAAAGTTTGTGGAAATCTAAATCCTGCCACTTTCCTTCCTGAGGAGGAAAATGAAACACCTGATCACGATTATTCCCAATTCCAAACTTTTATCTATGCCACTCAGGAAGATCTAACTGATACCCCACTAGACAATCCTGACATGGAAATATTTACTGATGGCAGTTCTTTTGTTCGGGATGGAAAGCGTAAAGCAGGTTACACCATGGTGACTGCTTAACAGGTTTTAGAAGCAAAATCTCTCCCCCAGGGAACCAGTGCTCAGTTAGCTGAGCTTGTGGCTCTGACCTGAGCTCTAGAGTTAAGCAAAGGGCAGCGGGTAAATATCTACACTGATTCTAAGTATGCTTATTTGATTTTACATGCTCATGCTGCAATATGGAGAGACAGTTTAAAACAGCAACAGGAGAACCTATCAAGCATTTCAGAGAGATCGAGAGACTTTTAACTGCTATATATTGTCCTAAAGAAGTAGCTATTATGCACTGCAAAGGGCACAGCAGGGATGGGAGTAAAATAGCCGAAGGTAATCAGCTGGCTGACTGTCAAGCCAGAAAAGCGGCACTTTACGAAACCCCTTCACTACAGACGCCTTTGATCTGGACAGGTCCTGTGGAACAGGAAAAACCCCAATATACTGAGGAAGAATTAGAAAGATATGAGAAACGAGGAGCAAAGATTACTGATAAAGGATGGTTACAGTCCGAGGATGGACGATTAATAATTCCTGAAAATGCTCAGTGGAAAATTCTTAAGGGTTTACATCAGAGGTTTCATTTGGGTGCAGAGAGTACTTACCAAATGGCTTCTCGTTTGTTTGAAGGTAAAAATGTAATGAAAACTTTGAAGAATATTATCAAAAGGTGTGAGATTTGTCAAAAAAACAAACAAACAAAAAAAAAACCCAAAGACTGAAAAGCTAGCAAAATCTGGATTACAACGAAGTGGGAAGTATCCTGGAGAGGATTGGGAAATTGATTTTACTCATATGCCAAAAGCTAATGGATATTCTTGCCTACAAGTTTGGGTAGATACCTTTACTGGATGGATTGAGGCTTTTCCCTGTTGTAGTGAACAAGCTAAGGAGGTTATAAAGAGTTTAACCCATGAAATTATCCCCAGATTTGGGCTGCCACGGAGCCTTCAGAGTGACAATGGCTCCGCCTTTAAAGCTGCTGTAACTCAGTGGGTATCTAAAGCTCTAGGAATAGAATATCACTTACACTGTTCCTGGAGACCCCAATCCTCCGGAAAAGTTGAAAAAGCTAATGACATTATCAAAAGACATCTGCACAAATTAACTCAAGAGACGCAGGACAAATGGATTAAAGTCCTACCCATAGCTTTAATGAGGGCTCGAACTGCCCCCAAAAAGGACGGACTGTCCCCCTTTGAATGTATTTATGGAAGGCCTTTCTTATGCACAGACATTGTTATAGACCCTGAAGCCTTGGAATTAACTAATTATGTAACTCAGCTCTCAGCTTTTCAACAGACATTAACAGAACTCCGGGAGACGACTCCTGACCCAGCCTCCGAGACAAGCAAACCTCTATTTGAGCCAGGAACCGAGGTCCTAATAAAAACATTGGGATCTGGGGGCCCATCCCTCAAACCTCTCTGGGAAGGTCCTTACCAGGTTATTCTTTCTTCTCCCACAGCTGTCAAAGTGCCAGGAATTGATTCGTGGGTACATCATACTCGAGTTAAGAGGTGGCACCCTGACCAAAAATAAGTGACTTCATTTTATGTCTTTACTTTCTATGCTCTGACTTTGTACCTTTTAGATGGACCTGATAACCTATGTGAGCTTACTTCTGCTGACTCCAAATATCCTGAGTCTGCCGTTGGATCCTCAAGACAATGTCTTCCTGTCCTGGGCTCACTCCTATGCTGCATTCCACAATCGGTCTAACTGCTGGTTCTGCGGAGTGCTCCCCTCTTCATCAGTGGAAGGCTTCCTGTGGTGGACATCCCCACTTCAAGGAAAAGACTTTCTCCA
>NW_011494960.1:5887013-5929975 GCF_000754665.1 Bison bison bison
TCCTTTATACTTTAATAAAACTTTATTACACAAAAGCTCTAAGCGATCAAGCCTTGTCTCTGGCCCCGGATTGAATTCTTCTCCTCTGGGGGCCAAGAATCCCGGTGTCTTCGCATGATTCAACAACAATCTTTCACCTCTTAAGACTGGAATGCCATGAGCAATGAGCAATGCTTCTCATGATCCTGAAGGGATAAAGGTTGGCGTAAGTTTTGCACAATCAGTTGGAATCAACTCTACAATATTGTTAGGTCCAGAGAGAGCCAACAAAGTTACCCCAACAGGATAAACCATAAAAAGCAAGTCCTCCTCTCCTGATCTTCCTCCCTGGAATATGCCCAACCCTCCAGGGTCAGAAATCACAACTAGAAACAGAGGGAAGGCAGAACAAGGAGAAAGTGGGAGAGGGAAAGAGAGAAGCAACAGAGAGCACCCGCTTCCCTGCTGCAGTCTTCTCACCTGCAAGAGTCGAACTGGGAGCAGGGGAGATGGTTCATCTTTAAATTGAATTTGATGTTTTATTCCTCACATAAAAATTCAACTCTAAAAATTTTAACAACTTTGACATGGATGACGATGTAAGACTCAGTAAGCAATTATCAGAAATTTTCTACCTAAATTCTGCAAATCATCCTGTGCAGCCAAGTGAAGTTGCTTAGTCATGTCCAACTCTTTGCAACCCCATGGACTGTATCATACCAGGTTCCTCCATCCATGGAATTTTCCAGGCAAGAATACTGGAGTGGTATTTCCTTCTCCAGGGGATCTTCCCGACCCAGGGATCGAACCTGGGTCTCCCGTATTACAGGCAGATGCTTTACCATCTGAGCCACAGGGAAGCCACATTTTCCAAAAGGTAGTATCTATAGTATCTTGTCTTTTTATACAGTTCATAAGGTTCTCACAGCAAGTATACTGGGGTGGCTTGCCATTCCCTCCTCCAGTGGATCATGTTTTGCCAGAACTCTCCACTATGACTTGTCTCGTGTTGCCCTACATAGCATGGCTCATAGCTTCGTTAAGTTAAGCAGCCCCTTCGCCATGACAAGGCAGTGATCTATGAAGGGACTTCCTCTTCTCGGGCTCTAAAATCACTGTGGATGGTGATTGCAACTATGAAATCAGAAGATGATTGCTTTTTGGCAGGAAAGCTACGACAAACTTAGGGTGTTGAAAAGCAGAGACATTACTCTGTCAACAAAGGTCTGTAGAGTCAACACTATGGTCTTCCCAGTGGTCATATATGGTTGTGAGAGCTGGACCATAAAGAAGGCAGAGCATCAAAGAACTGATTCCTTCTAACTGTGGTGTTGAAGAAGACTCCTGAGAGTCCCTTAGACTGCAAAGAGATCAAACCAGTCAATCTTATGGGAAATCAACCCTGAATACTCATTGGAAAGACTGATGCTGAATCTGAAGCTTCAGTATTTTGGCCACCTGATGTGAACAGCCAACTCATTGGAAAAGACCCTGATGACAGAAAAGATTGAGGGCAGAAGGAGAAAAGGGCATCAGAGGATGAGATGATTGGATGGCATCACCAATGCAATGGACATGAACTTGGGCAAACTCCAGGAGATGGTGAGGAACAGGAAGGCCTGGCGTGCTGCAGTCCATGGGGTCTCAAAGAGTGAGACATGACTGGGTGACTGAACAACATCATAGCATCTTGATATTTAGAGCAAAACTTCTGTTTTAATATCCTGTTACACAAATGAAAGAATAACATATGTCTTCTTCGGAAGTTCTGAAGAGATCAATGTAAGAAGACATACAGGTTTGAACCACTAGTTATATCTGTAACATTTTGTTCATTTTAAAGGAGAGATTGGAAAAAATATGACAAAATTTTAAATATATGCTTAATTTTAACAGTGGGTATGTGAATGCATATTACATTATCTTCTAGCTGTACACTTGGCTTATAGACTTCTCCGGAGCATAACCCTGTCCTCACCGTGTCTTCAGTATCCACCTAGGGAGTCAATCCAACAAACTAACCTTTTAGCTTTTTCACTTTTCTGAATTAATTATTGACTAATGAGTTGCAAAAAATAGTACAAAGAGTCCTTTGCATCTGTCATCAAGCCTCAGCCAACAGTGACATCCTCATAAAGTACATTATCAAAACCAAGAAATTGATCATAGTAGGATACAACGATCAACATTACAGATCTCACTTAGATTTCACCATTTTTGCATGCACTCATTTTTCATGCCATTATATATAATTCTAGGGCATTTTATCACATCTTCTATTGTATAACCACCAACACTTTCATGATATGAAAGTCTTCACCACCAAAAAACTCCCTTCAGCTCTGTATTTATAGTCAAACCCACTCCATCCCCCTTCTCAAACCCCTAGCAACCAGCAACCGCTGATCTGATCCCCATCTCGATAGTTCTGTCATTTCAGAAATGTTATATAAATGGAATTGTACAACATCAAACCATTTGATTTGGGGTTTTTTCACTGAGCATATGTCCTCAACCCAAGTGGTTGTATGTTTCAATACTGTGATGTTGTTTTTTTCATTTTTGAATAGTATTCCATGGTATGCATGTACCACATTTGGTTTCAATATTCACAAGTGGAAGGATATCTAGTTTGTTTTTGGTTTCCTATTATAAATAAACCTGTCATGAACATTTCTCTATAGGTTTCTATGTGAACATAAGTTTTCCATTTTCTAGGATAAATGCCAGGAATAGATTGCTGGGTTATATGGTTAAGTGTATGTGCAACTTTTAAGAAAACGCAAAAGAGTTTTCCAGCAAGGCTGTACCATTTTACGTTCCCATCAGCAACATAGGATATGAAAGATTCAGTTTCCCAAATCTTTATCAATATTTGAAACCATCAGTATTTTTTTTTATTTTAGCCATTCTGAGAAGTGTGTAGTGTGTGGTGGCATTATGGTTTTAATTTGCATTTCCTAACGGTGAGGAATGCTGAACATCTTTTCATGTGTTTACCTGCCTTCCATATGATGTGACAAGTCTTTTGCCCTGGTTGAATCTGACTCCCACTAACGCCATGCCTGTTGCCAGGGAGCTGAGTATGGGTTTGAAGAACAACATCCAACCACACCCAGAGGTTTCACTTTCAATGTAGGTCCCCACACCTCAGGTATCCATTTGGCTCTGCTGAGTGATTATGTAATGTTTCCATAATTACCCTTCTCCAAGGGAAACATTTCACACCATCTCTCCCCTGAAACCTCCTCTTCACTCTTCTAACACTCACAGATGATGCTCTGCTGAAAACTTCTCCATCTCCTCACACCCAATCTACCAGCCAGTCTGCCTCTGAGCTCATTTCTCTGCCTTTCCTGCCATGCCAGGGAATAGTTCTGCACACTCGTATCTGAAGCCGTCTTTTCTACCCGAGTGCCAGCTCCCACCCCTCTCCTACACAGAAACAGTGTAGACAGTGATTACCTCTCCACCTGCCTCTGCAATGATCCTTCTCTACTGGATCACCTCCGCAACCACAAACATGGTCTTCCATCTCCTAACTTAAAGACCATCAGGTCTCCATTCCCCTCCATCCACAGCCTGCTCTCTCTACTTGCCTTTATCGCGCATCTCTTTTCTCAATCTCTCTCCTCCTCTCTCTCCTCCTTCTCCTCCATTTCCTCTTCTTCCCTCACCTCCCCCTTCACATCTCTGTCTCACCCTCTTGGCTACATCATTAAATTTATTTTCCTTGTTCTAGAATTTTATTTTTGAAATAGCAATACATTTGTAGCTTTAAAAAATTTTAAAGCATTCATTAAAAATGGTCATTCCATTCCAGGCCTTCAGGCATCTGTGCCTTATCCACAAAGATGAATACAGTTATTATGGTTATTAGTTTTTTAAATCTTTTCAGAGATACTTAATGTTAAAACAAGTGTATATAGATATATTTTTATGAGAAGGAATACTATATATAATACATGTATTATATGTACATATATGTATAATATATATATTCCTTTTCATACATATATTGTTCTGCACACTGTCTTTTTTTTTTTTTAACTTGATATATCTTGGAGGTCCTTCCATATCAGCTTTGTTGTTCTCTTTATACAGTTACACAGTATTCCATTGTATGGATGGACTAATAACCACTACTTTACACAGATTGATGGCCATTTTGGCTGTTGCCAATCTTTTTTATTGCAAATAGTTCTACATTTATGAACTTATATTTGTACATGTGCAAGAGACAAATATCTCTAGGATAAGTTGCTAGATGAGCAATTACAGGTAGAAAAACTTTGACACTTTACACATGTTGATCTATGTTGCAAGTTGCCCTTCCTGGGGACTCCATCAGCCTTCACCCCCACCAGAAACAGATGAGAGTGCCTTGTCCCCACACTATCTCCCACACAGCACACTACCAGACTGTGGAGTCTTTCATATTTCAATGAGTAAAATATAACTGTGTAATTTTAATTTGCATGTTTCATTATGTGTTTGGCTTCTCATTCTTCTATATGTTTAAGAGCCATTTTTATTTTCTAGAAATTGTGAATTTGTGACCCACAGTCATTTTATTATTGGCTTATTAGACCTAGAATTATAATTTTATGGAAGCTTTTGCAATTAGGAGAAATTAGTTCTTCATCTTTGATATGAGTAATATTTTCTCAACTTACTACTTATCTCTTAATTATGGTGGTTCATGCCATGCCAAAATTTTTCATTATGTTGTCTTCATTAATCTTTTCTTTAATATCTTCTGAATTTTGTGCCATACTTTGAAAATCTTCTCCACTTTGAGTTAAAAGGAATTTTCCTAGAGTTTATCCAGATACTACTCAGTTCAGTTCAGTCGTTCAGCTGTGTCTGACTCTCCATGACCCCATGGACTGCAGCATGCCAGGCCTCCCTGTCCATCACCAACTTCCAGAGCTTACTCAAACTCATGTCCATTGAGTCAGTGATGCCATCCAACCATCTCATCCTCCATCGTCCCCTTCTCCACCTGCCTTCAGTCTTTCCCAGCATCAGGATCTCTTCAAAGGAGTCAGTTCTTTGCATCAGGTGGCCAAAGTATTGGAGTTTCAGCTTCAGCATTAGTCTTTACAATGAATATTCAGGGCCAATTTCCCTTAGGATGGACTGGTTGGATCTCCTTACTGGGAGACTCTTACAAGGGACTCTCAAGAGTCTTTTCCTACATCTCAGTTCAAAAGCATCAATTCTTTGGCGCTCAGCTTTCTTTATAGTCCAGCTCTTACATACATGACTACTGGAAAAACCATAGCTTTGACTAGACAGACCTTTGTTGGCAAAGTAATGTCTCTGCTTTTTAATATGCTGTCTAGGTTGGTCATAACTTTTCTTCCAAGGAGCAAGCATCTTTTAATTTCATGGCTAAAGTCAACACCTGGAGTGATTTTGGAGCCCCAAAAAATAAAGTCTGTCACTGTTTCCACTGTTTCCCCATCTATTTGCCATGAAGTGATAGGATTGGATGCCATGATCTTAGTTTTCTGAATGCTGATTTTTAAGCCAGCTTTTTCACTCTCCTCTTTCACTTTCATCAAGAGGCTCTTTAGTTCCTTTTCACTTTGTGCCATAAGGGTGGTGTCATCTGCATATCTGAGGTTATTGATATTTCTCCCATCAATCTTGATTCCAGCTTGTGCTTCTTCCAGTCCAGCATTTCTCATGATGTACTCTGCATATAAGTTCAATAAGCAGGGTGACAATATACAGCCTTGACGTACTCCTTTCCTGATTTGGAAACACTCTGTTGTTCCATGTCCAGTTCTAACTGTTGTTTCTTGACCTGCATACAGATTTCTCAGGAGGCAGGTCAGGTGGTCTGGTATTCCCATCTCTTGAAGAATTTTCCAGTTTGTTGTGATCCACACAGTCAAAGGCTTTGGCATAGTCAATAATAAATCAAAAGTAGATGTTTTTCTGGAACTCCCTTGCTTTTTCGATGATCCATCAGTTGCTGCCAATTTGATCTTTGGTTCCTCTGCCTTTTCTAAATTCAGCTTGAACATCTGGAAGTTCTTGGTTCATGTACTGTTGAAGCCTGGCTTGCAGAATTTTGAGCATTACTTTGCTAGTGTGTGAGATGAGCACAATTGTGCATTAGTTTGAGCATTCTTTGGCATTGCCTTTCTTTGGGATTGGAATGAAAACTGACCTTTTCCAGTCCTGTGGCCACTGCTGAGTTTTCCATATTTGCTGGCATATTGAGTGCAGCACTTTCACAGCATCATCTTTCAGGATTTGAAATAGCTCAACTGGAATTCCATCACCTCCACTAGCTTTGTTCATAGTGATGCTTCCTAAGGTCCACTTGACTTCATATTCCAGGATGTCTGGCTCTAGGTGAGTGATCACACCATCTTGACTATCTGGGTCGTAAAGATCTTTTTTGTACAATTCTTCTGTGTATTCTTGCCACCTCTTCTTAATATCTTCTGTTTCTGTTAGGTCCATACCATTTCTGTCCTTATTGTGCCCATTTTGCATGAAATGTTCCCTTGGTATCTCTGATTTTCTTGAAGAGATCTCTAGTCTTTCCCATTCTATTGTTTTTATATTTTATTTATTTTTAAGTATTTAGTATACTTGGATTTATCCTAACATTATTGCAAAGTTTGTTTTCAACTTTATTTTAGATGATTATCAGTTGCCTCAATCCCATTCATTGAATAGTATATGTTTTACCCCCTACTTTAACATACACCATTTGTCATATAGTAAATTTCCATATGTATTTGTGTCCAATTCTGAGACTTTTCCACTGTAAGTTGTTTTATGTATGGATCAGTACTACAATGTTGTCCTCATTAAAGTTTTGTATTAATATAATGTTTCAATTGCCCTCTGTACTCTTCTTTCCAGAAGATGTATTTGTATTTGTGTGTGCACACTTAGTCGCTTAGTCATGTCTTACTCTTTGTGACCCCATGGACTGTAGCCCACCAGGGTCCTCTGTCCATGGGATTCCCAGGCAAGAATACTGGAGTGGGTGGGTGGCCATTTCCTTCTCCAAGGCATTTTCCTAACATGGGGATCGAACCCGAGTCTCCTGCATTACAGGCAGATTCTGAGCCATGTGGAACTCGGTAAGTATCTTAATCTCTGCAAGCCTCCTCCCCTTCTCTGTAACGTAGGGACAGTAACTCCTGCCTAGCAGGGTGGCTGTGAGAATGGATGGTCACACAGCAGGCGCTCACATTTTGTTTGTGTGCCCAGGAGCACCAGCGGGGAGTTTCTGAGCTTGGATCCGACCATCCCAGCCAGGGAGACTGAACTCATACTCAGGAGTCGAAGTGACAAGACCCTTTCTGAATATGACATACTGACCCTGACCCTGCTCTTGCTGAATATCCTCTCTGCCATGGGAGGCTTGGCAGGAAACGTGGTTGTGCTCTGGCTCCTGGGCTTCCACATGGGCAATGATATATCTTCACCATCTACATCTTAAACCTGGTGGAAAGCCAACTTTCTCTTCCTCTGCTGCCAGATTACAGACCACACACCTGGTCCAGGAGACACACATCACTTCCTGCCACAGCCACAACCCCATTGTTCTCAACTTTGTGCCTATCTTTGCCTATCTCTCAGGAGCTTTCTGGAGAAGGAAATGGCAACCTACTCCAGTACTCTTGCCTGGAGAATCCCATGGACAGAGGAGCCTGGCAGGCTACAGTCCATGGGGTCGCAAAGAGTTGGACATGACTGAGCAACTAACACACACACACACACACACACACACACACAGGAGCCTTCTCAGTGCCGTTAGCACCAAGTGCTACTTGTCTGCCCTGTACCCCCATTTAGCACTGCTGCCACTGCCCCAAACACATGTCAGCTGTCACAGGTGCCCTGCTCTGGGCCCTGTCCCTGCTGCTGAGGATCCTGGCAGGGAATTCCTATGGTTTCTTGGTTAGGGATTTTGACCGTGTTTGGTGTTGGATGTTTGATTTCATCATTGCTGGGTGACGGATGTTCTTATTGGTGGTTCTTGCTAGCTCCAGCCTGGCCCTACTGGCCAGGGTCCTCTGTGAGTCCCAGCAGGGGCGGCTGACCAGCCTCTGCATCCTGCTCATGGTGCTGGCCTTCCTCCTCAGCAGCCTCCCCTCAGCCATCCAAAAGTTTCTGCTGTACTGGCTTCAGGAGGATTTCAGTATGCCTTGTTTTAGGATGGGGATGGTCCTATAGAGCAGTGCCAACTCCGCTACTGACTTTTTTGTTGACTCCTTTAAGCATCAGAGGCAGGGGCGGCTGGCCCTCAAGTTGGCTTTTCTGAGAGCTTTGGACAACACAGCTGAGGTGAAGAAAAGCGGAGGAAGCCTTCCTCATGAAACCAGGGAGGTGTCAGTAATTTCATGTAGTGATTCTGTATTAACCAGGGTTCAGTCAGAGAAGTAGTACTTACAGAAGATTCTCTGTATCATTGTGTAAATATATATATGTATATATATTGGGGTAAAGAATCCACCTGCCATTGCAGGAGGACCCAGGAGACATGGGTTTGATCCTGGGTGGGGAATATCCCCTGGAGGAAGAAATGGCAACCCACTCCAGTATTCTTGACTGGGAAATCTGATGGACAGAGGAACCTGGTGGACTACAGTCCATGGGGTTGTAAAGAGTCAGACACAATGGAGTGACTGAGCACATGTATATATATTTGACCCTACACAGTTTAGGTTCTGGTTAGACTGTCTCTATAAGGCTGTTGCCTGTTTGTCTGATGCTAGAGCTTGGAGCCCACAGGACAAGCCAGAACTCAGGAGCATGACATAAAGCCCATGAGAACCAGCCAGAACTTGTGTCAGTCTCTCTCAGCACCTGCAGTTTTGCTGAAGTCTGCAGAGGTTGGCTCCCTTCCTATGGAGCTAACCACACACCTGGTCCAGGAGTCAGAGAAGCCGCAGGAGTGTCAGGGGAATGTGGAGCAGCTGTAGGCCCAGCAGCTGCCTTGTGCCAATGAGATGAACCGAGAGAGAAACCACAACGCTCATGAACGTCCTGGTCCCCCAGCACCGACCTTCCACACATAGACACAGCAGGACTGCTGCTTCCTTTCCAACCGCCGCATCTTGTGCAAACTGGCTCTTGATGCCCATTTTAAGTAGAAGCATAAAGGGAAAGGAGTTGTGGGAAATGTAGTTCAGCCTAGCCAAGCTGACACTTCAATTTCAAACCCATCACGGTCCACTTGTTGTCACTGTGGCACCCATAACCACCTCCCTAAGCTATAGTTAATTTCAAATAAAGACAATAAAGCAAAACGAAGCTTCCCCTTAACATGACAGACTTATCCCGTAATACCTGAAATATACTAACTTTTTCTCCAAAAGAAGATACACCTTTTCATGGACTGTCAATCATTTATTTCTCTTTTCTTTCTAAGTATCTTTTCTATTCATTTTTATTAGGTCGTTTAGCTCTTTATATTGATTTGCTCAAGTTCTTCACATATTCTTAATAAACTTCTTTGTTGAATTCATGTCTCACAAATATTTTTCCTCAGTCTGGGATTTGCCTATTTATTGTTTAAATATCTTTTGTGGGGCAGTGAATTTTGTTTTTCATGAAATCTAAGTTATCAATTTTTACCTTTTACGTTTAGTGCTTTATGCTTTCTAAGACATCTTTGCCTACTCTGAGGAAACAAAAGTATTCTTCACATACTCTGTTTTCTTCTAACAGTATTATAATTTTTGCTCTTTCATATATTAATTTCTGTGCAGAGTTTGAGGAAGGGGTCAAGGTTCATTTTTCCCTATCAGTTATCTGGGTGTTCTAACTTGTTTGTTGAAAAGACCTTCCTCCCTCCCCATTAAATTATTTAGCCCCTCTGTCAAAAACTATAAGTATGGGTCTGTCTCTGGATGTTCCGATCTATTCGTCTATTCCAACAGTCAGCAAACTGCAGCATATGTGCCAAGCCCAACTGAGTTCTGTTTCTTGTAAATAAAGTTTCATTGGAACATAACTATGCCTATTCGTTTATATATTTCCTGTGGCTGCTTTTGTGCTAAAACAGCAGTGTTGAATAATTGTAACAGAGACTATATATGGCTTCAAGACTGAAATATTTACTATCTAGTCCTTTCCAAAACAAATTTGCTGATCTCTGGTCTATTTTTAAACCAACGTCCACTGTTCTGATGACTGTAGCTTTGCAGTAAGTCTTAATATCAGGTGGTGTATGCCCTCTAAGTTGGGGGATGCTTATTTTAGCCCTTGCATTTGCATATAAATTTTAGAATGCTAAGTCACTTCAGTCATTTCTGACTCTGTGCGACCCCATAGACGGCAGCCCACCAGGCTCCCCCGTCCCTGGGATTCTCCAGGCAAGAACACTGGAGTGGGCTGCCATTTCCTTCTCCAATCTATGAAAGTGAAAAGTGAAAGTGAAGTCACTCAGTCGTGTCCGATTCTTAGCGACCCCATGGATTGCAGCCTAACAGGCTCCTCCATCCATGGGATTTTCCAGGCAAGAGTACTGGAGTGGGGTGCCATTGCCTTCTCCGAATTTTAGAATAAACTTCTCAATTGCTATAAAAATCCTGATGGGATTTTGATTGTGTTTAATCTATTAATTAATTTGGATGTAAATGATATCTTAGAATAAAGAGTCGTTGAATTCATAAACATGGTATATATTATGTAAATTCATAAACAAGGTATATGGATATATCTTTCTTCATTTTTCTCACCAACTTTTTATACTTTCTACCATAAAAGTCCTGCATATCTTTTGTCAAATTAGTAGTTTATGATTCCTGATGCTATTACATATGCCATTTTTTAACTTCATCTTTCTGATTGTTCACTGCTAGAATACAGAAATACAACTGAGAGCAAAATGGCTGGATGGGAGGCCCCTGACTTTGGCTCCTCGCACAGAGGATCTGTTCCCTCTGAGAGAAATCCAGAGGTGAGTTGAGTGACTCCTACACATCAGGCAACTGAGAAAATGTGAAGAGTTTATTTTCGCTTATGAGGAAGAAGGAAAGAAAAAGAAAAGAAAGGTGAGGAGAGCTACAAAGATGGCAGATGCCTGGCTGGGTACCTGGAAGCATAAAACACCAGTGAGAAACCTCTAGTGTGGAGGGCTAAAAGGGTACTTGAATATTTACACATAGATGATTTGTTTATGTGATATATTAATAACATAGGGCCTCTTTCCATGACCTCAAATCTTCAATGATGTCTATACCACACTTACAAATATAAATGTGGGTAGGGTTGTAGGTGGAGAGGGGAATTGTGTGTGTGTGTGTGTGTGTGTGTGAGTGTGTAAATCAAGTTAGACAAACCCTCCCTCTAAGAAGACACACTAGAGGAAAAAAGAGATCAGCTATAAACCAGATCTGGAAACAGAGGTTTTTAAGACCCAAGATGATGGTTCGTCCATGGCAGTATGAATGAAATACGTGGGGAAAAAAGACATTTAGAGTTGGGAACAAAATGACGCCAGAAATGAGGCTGAAGTGCAGATCATGCAAATCCCTTGGGGCCAATCCCACAGGACCGAAGTCTCGTCAGTCACACATTCATGATACAATACAGGTCATCATCCCAAGGGAACTGCAATTGTACTTAGATCAGATGTACTCAGCCCCAAGGACACTCTCCTAACTGAACATTCTCAAGCACATCTTGACAAAAGACGCACATGTGAACTTCCGCAATGACTTCTGACACCAACTATCTGGAGTCAGGCTAGCCCCACAGGTGAAGGGCACAACCCTCACAAAACTGCCCTCACTTCTGACACCAGCCACAAGTTCGGGGGACCCCTGGCCAGCCTCACTTCTGGGCAGCTGGCTAGAAATTCAGTAGTTTGGACTATCCCTTCAGCTTCGATAATTCTCTGGAATAATTCACAAAACTCAGGAAAATACT
The DNA here is from genome assembly GCF_000754665.1 of Bison bison bison. Lineage (NCBI taxonomy): Eukaryota > Metazoa > Chordata > Mammalia > Artiodactyla > Bovidae > Bison > Bison bison. Next base: position 5,898,909 of record NW_011494960.1, read on the forward strand.
ATGTTTATGACTGCATTTTTTATAGCAAAAGGAAACCAATCAGAATCGGCCAAAAGGAGAAGCACATAGCAGGACATTTGGGACAGTTTCAAACATGAAGCTTCCATTCCCCTCAAGAATGCGTCACCATCCTGGCACTCAATGGGTGGCAATATGCAGAGTGTTGCCAACTAGGGAAACTCACATGAGTTCCAGTATGCAGAGTTGTTAACAGGAGCTACATTATGTAGGCAGGATTAATTTTATTTTCTTGGGTTCCAAAACCACTGTGGACAGTGACGGCAGGCATGAAGTTAAAAGACGCTTGCTCCTTGGAAGAAAAACTATGACAAACCTAGACGGCATACTAAAGAGCAGAGATATCACTTTGCCAACAAAGGTCCAAATAGCCAACCTAGTAGTCATGTATGGATGTGAGAGCTGGACCATAAAGAAAACTGAGTGCTGAAGAACTGATGCTTTTGAACTGTGGTGCTGGAGAAGACTCTTGAGAGTCCCTTGGAAAACAAGGAAATCAAACCAGTCAATCCTAAAGGAAATCAACTCTGAATATTCACTGGAAGGACGGATGCAGAAGATGAAGCTCCAATACTTTGGCTACCTGATGCAAAGAGCCAACTTACTGGAAAAGCCCCTGATGCTGGGAAAGATTTGAGAGCAAGAGGAGAAGGGATTGACAGAGGATGAGATGGTTGGATGGCATCACTGACTCAATGGACATGAGTTTGAGCAAACTCCAGGAAATCGTGAAGGACGGGGAAGTCTGGTGTGCTGCAGTCCATGTGATTGCAAAGAGTCAGATATGACTTAGGGACTAAGCAACAACAATTGACTCATTGACCATGTGGCTGAACTCAATCCCCAGACCCCTCCCACTCCCCAGGACTCGAAACCTCAACTCTCTAATAACATGGTTGGTCTTTCCAGCTTGGCCAGCCCCATCCTGAGTCATCAAATTAGCATAAATTATCCAGGGCTCACCATGAATCACCTCATTACCACAAACTATCAAGTTTAGTCTGAAAGACCCACCATGAATAGTAAATTCACTCTCATCACACTGGAAATTCCAAGCATTTAAATGCTGCCTCCCAGGAACCAGAGGCAAAGGCCAGTCAGATTCTTTTTAACACCTCTCACTGGTTACTTGGGGCTTCCGTGATAGCTCAGCTGGTAAAGAATCCACCTGCAAGGCAGGAGACCCCAGTTCTATTCCTGGGTTGGAAAGTTCCCCTGGAGAAGTTCCCATGGGTTGGGAAGTTCCCCAGTATTCTTGGGCTTCCCTGGTGGCTCAGCTGCTAAAGAATCCTGCAATGCGAGATACCTGGGTTTGATCCCTGGATTGGGAAGATCCACTGGAAAAGGGAACAGCTACTCACTCTAGTATTCTGGCCCGGAGAATTCCATGGACTGTATAGTCTATGGGGTCACAAAGAGTCAGACACGACTGAGCGACTTTCACTGACTGACTGGTTACTTCTAACAACAGCTCTCAATCTAGACTACTAGGGCCAGACCAAAGTACAAATCAGAAAACAAAACAAAAACATTCTCAATGGAGAACTGCAGCTGTCTGTTTATGCTGGAACAACTGAAAGCCTCTCTCTTTAAATTCTAGGGAGAATATCTCAGCCCAGCCCCAGAATAGCATCTCAAAGGTAAAGTAGGAGCAGGGTTCAAGGTTAGTTCAGTGAAAACGCACTAAGATCAAATATTGGCTATAAGGGTACGGGATTAAGAGGAACAAACTCTTTTACATATAAAATAAGCTACAAGGATATATTGTAAAACCTGGGAAATATAGCCAATATTTTATAATAACTATAAGTGGAGCAAACCTGTAAAAATTGTGAGTCACTATATTGTACATTGCAATGGTACCCCACTCCAGTACTCTTGCCTGGAGAATCCCATGGACAGAGGAGCCTGGTGGGCTGCAGTCCATGGGGTCGCTGGGAGTCGGATGCGACTGAGCGACTTCACTTTCACATTTCACTTTCATGCACTGGAGAAGGAAATGGCAACCCACTCCAGTGTTCTTGCCTGGAGAATCCCAGGGATGGGGGAACCTGGTGGGCTGCCATCTATGGGGTCTCATAGAGTCGGACATGACTGAAGCGACTTAGCAGCAGCAGCAGCATATTGTACATTAATTCTACCATACTTCAATTAAAGGAAAAAAGATCAAATATTGGCCCCTTGTACATAAACTGTTTGTGTAAAGTTGGGTTCACCCCTTCTCTCTTTGGCATCAGCATCACCTTCCATAGAAGGAGGGGTACGGACCATAGAGCCTCCACATACCTTCCACTCAGGGATTAAATGGCTCTGTGCTTTCTGTGCTGTGAGCGAGATCTTAGTTTATGTTGACAGCTTAGGCCTTCTGTCCCTTTGCCTATCATCCAAGTGTCCTCGGCCTGCAACGGCTTGAAGCAGGGCTTGGGTTCCCAGCTGGCAGTAAGAGCACCAAATCCCGACCACTACACCAGTGGTCAGTGACAAGGGCCCTGGCTGTTCAGCACCGCAGATAAGAATGTCCACAGAGACAGAAAGCAGTGAAACAAAGTATTTACTAAGAAGGAGTACACTAAGTGTGGATAGACACACAGGCAGACTCAGAGAGAGAGGGTCGCCGAGTCACGCCATCATGGCAGTTTGAATTCCCTGTATGGGACATTTCTTCCAGGTTTCCTAGCCAATCGTTTCGATCTGCATGGTTCACAGTGCACATGTGGTATATCTGGATCCTCCCATGTATGCCCATCCATCTCTTAGCCAAGGTGGATCCTACTGAAGAGGCATATGGGTAGAGCATCCCTTGACATCGTTCATCTTTAACCTGCTAGGAGCCTTTATGCATACGTGTGGTTGGGAGGGCTCCTCACTTTGAGAATGAGAAATACATGGTCTGGGCAGGGCCCGGCCTCCTCGCTTAATTGTCCCACTATTCTCATTCAGAGTTTTGGTCCACAAGGAACGAATCTCCCATCATTTTACCCGGGGATGGGGGGCAACTACCTCCTGCCTCACCAGAAGCCTCTTATTGTTCTCCACTCAAAGCAGCCCCCTTCTTGAACATACACTTCACTTACTTCTCCTGTTGTTGAACATAATTTTCTTTCTGGGTGGTTCCCCCTGGTTCTAGGTTTTATCTGCAAGGTCAAGCTGGACTACAAATAAAGCACACTCAGAATGCCATTGAAAGCTGCCTTTGTCTGGTCTCCCCAGCTTCCCCAACCTTAACCTCCCAGATGATCACAGCCTCCAGTCACCGCATCCTCAACTCAGCTCAGCCAGGTGTGACCTGTAACAGCTAATCTTCTGCCCTCACCTCTACCTCAAACTAAATTTAATCTGTCTTCATCCTTTATTCTAGTGCAGGAATCAACATTTTCTGTAGATGGTCAGATAGAAAATGGCTTAGGCTTTGTGGGACACAGGATCTTTGTTGAAATGACTCAACTCTGCCTCTACAGCATGAAAGCAGCCATAGACCACACCTAAGCAAAGGGGATGGGGCTGTGTTCCGATGAAACTTTATTTACAGATACAGTTTTGGGGCTGGATCTGGCCTCCAGGCTGTCATTTGCCAACCCCTGCTTTAGTGAAGCAGGTTCTCCAAGGATCGTGGAACACACATCTGTGTGAGGGGAAATAATGGTAACAGTCACCGCTTAGCTGAATTGTATGTGTCATCTCATCTCATCCTCGTCATCACCCAGATAAATAAGCGATGGGGACTAGAGGAGGCCTTGAGCTCTGCTGCCAGGTTGGTATGAGTGAAAATCAAGAATACAGGGAGACCCAGGGGCCAGAGGGCAAAGGCACAGCTGATAATAACAGATAACAATGGCTGTGCCTCCAGTGTGTGCCGTGCACTATGTACCTTGTTCTTATCTCAACTATCCTAAGAGGCAGTTTCTAACACTATCTTCTCTTTCTAGACAAAGAACTAAGGCACAAGCATTAACTGAGGCCATAAAGCTTTAAAGTCAGAACCCAGGGACTTCCCTGGTGGTCCAGTGCTTAAGAATCCATCTGCCAATACAGGGGACATGGGTTCAATCCCTGGTCTGGGAACTAAGATCCCACAAACTACAGAGCAACTAAGCCCACACACCACAACCACTGAGCCTGGACACCTAGAGCCTGTGCTCTGAAATGAAAGAAGCCACCACAATGAGAAGCCCACACACCGCAACTAGAGAGTAGCCCCTGCTCATCACAATGAGAGAAAGCCCATGTGCAGCAATGAAGACCCAGTGCAGCCAAACATAAATAAATAGTTTTTAAAAGATCTGCTCTACATTCAGACCCCAGATTTATTGCCAAACAGCCTATTTTTAGAATCCCTGATGGTCAGCATGAATCTCTCTTGATTCCCCAACAACCTTTCAGCTAGGTTACACATAAAAGGAAAAAAGTTATCATTTCTAGTCCACGATAAAACAAAATAGACAACCACAAGTTACATGGTGTGTATGTATTTGAGTGTTTATGAGGATCTGTGTGTGAGTATGTAAGCACGTGGGGGAGGGTAAGAGAGTGGAGGGAGGACATTGAATCTACCAAAAGGTAAATTTCAGACGCACCTCGGAAGAATGGTCAATTAAGTCTTGAGCTAGAAACAGAAATAGGTGAATGCAAGTGATCAGGAAAAGAAAACAGTGTCCAAGACTCTCAGTTCAGTTCAGTTCAGTTCAGTCCCTCAGTCATGTCCGACTCTTTGCAACCCTATGAATTACAGTATGCCAGGCCTCCCTGTCCATCACCAACTCCCGGAGTTCACTCCAACTCATGTCCATTGAGTCGGTGATGCCATCCAACCATCTCATCCTCTGTCGTCCCCTTCTCCGCCTGCCCCCAATCCCTCCCAGCATCAGAGTCTTTTCCAACGAGTCAACTCTTCGCATGAGGTGGCCAAAGTACTGGAGTTTCAGCTTTAGCATCATTCCTTCCAATGAACACCCAGGACTGATCTCCTTTAGGATGGACTGGTTGGATCTCCTTGCAGTCCAAGGGACTCTCAAGAGTCTTCTCCAACACCACAGTTCAAAAGCATCAATTCTTTGGCACTCAGCTTTCTTCACAGTCCAACTCTCACATCCATACATGACCACAGGAAAAACCATAGCCTTGACTAGACGAACCTTTGTTGGCAAAGTAATGTCTCTGCTTTTGAATATGCTATCTAGGTTGTTCATAACTTTCCTTCCAAGGAGTAAGCGTCTTTTAATTTCATGGCTGCAATCACTATCTGCAGTGATTTTGGAGCCCCAAAAAATAAAGTCTGACACTGTTTCCACTGTTTCCCTATCTATTTCCCATGAAGTGATGTGGTCCACTGGAGAAGGGAATGGCAAACCACTTCAGTATTCTTGCCTTGAGAACCCCATGAACAGTATGAAAAGGCAAAATGATAGGATACTGAAAGAGGAAGTCCCCAGGTCAGTAGGTGCCCAATATGCTACTGGAGATCAGTGGAGAAATAACTCCAGAAAGAATGAAGGGATGGAGACAAAGCAAAAACAATACCCAGCTGTGGATGTGACTGGTGATAGAAGCAAGGTCCAATGCTGTAAAGAGCAATATTGCATAGGAACCTGGAATGTCAGGTCCATGAATCAAGGCAAATTGGAAGTGGTCAAACAGGAGATGGCAAGAGTGAACGTCAACATTCTAGGAATCAGCGAACTGAAATGGACTGGAATGGGTGAATTTAACTCAGATCACCATTATATCTATTACTGCGGGCAGGAATCCCTTAGAAGAAATAGAGTCGCCATCATGGCCAACAAAAGAGTCCGAAATGCAGTACTTGGATGCAATCTCAAAAACGACAGAATGGTCTCTGTTCATTTCCAGTGTTCTTGCCTGGAGAATCCCAGGGACAGGGGAGCCTGGTGGGCTGCCATCTATCGGGTTGCATGGAGTCGGACACAGCTGAAGCGACTTAGCAGCAACAGCAGCAGCAGCAGCAGCCAACATATATAAACAGCTCATGCAACTCAACATCAAAAAAACACACACCTGGATTAAAAATTGGGCAGAAGAACTGAATAGACATTTTTCTAAAGAAAGGTAGATGGTCAACAGGCAGAAGAAAAGATGCTCAACATCACTCATTATCAGGGAATTGCAAATCAAAACCACAATGAGATATCATTTCACACCTAGAAGAATGTCTATCTTCAAAAAGAACATACATAACAAATGCTGGCAAAGATGTACAACAAAGGGAACTCTTGGACACTGTTTGTGGGAATAGAAACTGGTGCAGCCACTGTGAAAACCAGTATAAAGATTTCTCAAAAAACTAAAAATAGTACTATCCTTAAGACTCAGCAATTCCACTCCCAGGTATATATCAGAAAAAAACAGAAACAATAATTCAAAAAGATGCATTGACCCCAAAGTTCCTAGCAGCATTAATTATAATTGCTGAGATAGAGAAGCAACCTAAGTGCCCATTAACAGATGACTGGATAAAGATGTGATATATCATGGAGCATTACTCAGCCATATAAAACAAAGAAACTTTGCTAACTGCAGTAACATGGATGGACTTGGATGGTATTATGATAAGTGAAATAAGTCAGAGAGAGAAAGACAAATACTGTACGAAGTCACTTAAATGTGGAATCTAAAAAATGCAACAAACTAATGAATACAACATAAAAAGACGCAGACTCACAGATATAGAGAACAAACTATGGTTATCAGTAGGGAGAGGGAAGGGGGAGGGTAAGAGGGGCAGGGAAGGGGTAGGGGGTAAGAGGTACAAACTATTATGTATAAAGTAACATACAAAGATGTACTGTAAAACGCAGGGAATACAGCCAATATTCCATAACAACTATAAATGGAGTATAACCTTTAAAAACTGTGAATCACTATATTGCACACCTGTAACATATAATATTGGACGTCAGCTGTACTTTAGTTATAAAATTTTTAAAGCTAATCTCAGAAGGCTATTTATGATGCCATCTATATAATGCTCTTGAAATGACAAAATTATAGAGGTAGATAATAGTTCTGTGGATACCAAGAACAAGGTTCAGTTCAGTTCAGTCACTCAGTTGTGTCCGACTCTTTGCGACCCCATGAATCGCAGCAGGCCAGACCTCCCTGTCCATCACCAACTCCCGGAGTTCACTCAGACTCATGTCCATCGAGTCAGTGATGCCATCCAGCCATCTCATCCTCTGTCGTCCCCTTCTCCTCCTGCCCTCAATCCCTCCCAGCATCAAAGTCTTTTCCAATGAGTCAACTCTTCGCATTAGGTGGCCAAAGTACTGGAGTTTCAACTTTAGCATCATTCCTTCCAAAGAATAAGGTAGGGGGCAGTGAAGGGGAGAGTTGTGACTACAAGGATAGTACAAGGGACCTTTCTGATGATGGAATAGATCTGTATATCGATTAAGTGGTGTTCTGCCTCTTTATTGTACTTTTAATTTCTGAGTCACACTGGGCTTTTGTTCTCATGATTACATTGTCCTGGGAGCACTTGCTTTCAATTTTTTTTTCCTCTGGCTTTCACACATCAACTCACATGCGTAATAAGCTATTACAAAATTTTGGTTAGTATAACAAACTTTAGTTTCGGTGTCTCTGGGGATTTGTCCCATTATTCATCAGGTAGCAAAGAGCTGCTGCTGCTAAATCACTTCAGTCGTGTCTAACTCTGTGCGACCCCATAGACGGCAGCCCACCAGGCTCCCCCGTCCCTGGGATTCTCCAGGCAAGAACACTGGAATGGGTTGCCATTTCCTTCTCCAATGATGAAAGTGAAAAGTGAAAGTGAAGTTGCTCAGTCGTGTCCAACTCTTAGCGACCCCGTGGACTGCAGCCTATCAGGCTCCTCCATCCATGGGATTTTCCAGGCAAAAGCACTGGAATGGGGTGCCATTGCCTTCTCCGAGCAAAGAGCTAAGATGTATCAATAACTTGATGTTGACAATGGTGATTATGGTGATCATGATGGTGATAATAAACACAGCTGACATCTGTGCATCACTAGTAGTGTTAGATAGTGTCACTAGTATCACCATATAGATGAAGACATTTAATTCCCTAACAACTTTCTGAGCTAGTATAAAATGAATGAGTTATACATCTGTGACATTATTTTTTGTTGTTCAATAAAACTGTATTTAGTCCATTTAAAGGACAACTTTTATCCTTAGTTTGTCCTTTCCATATTTTTCTAATCAACATTATTAAACTAAAATTTATATATCAAAAATGCACCCATTTATGTATATATGTATCATCAAAATGAACTTTGACATGTATCACCACCACCAGTCGAGATACAGAACTTTTCTATTACTCCAAAAAGTTCCCTCATGCATTGTTGTAATCAATCTTCCAACTCCGTCCATTGCCCCAGACAACCACTGATCTGTATTCTGTTATCAAAGAATAATTTTTCCTGATTTAGAAAGGACAATTACATTGTGTGGTGTCAGAGAAGACTCTTGAGAGTCCCTTAAACTGCAAGGAGAGCACACCAGTCAATCCTAAAGGAAATCAGTCCTGAATATTCATTGGAAGGGCTGATGCTGAAGGTGAAGCTCCAGTACTTTGGTCATCTGATGTGAAGAGCTGACTTCTTAGAAAAGACCCTGATGCTAGGAAAGATTGAAGGCAGGAGAAGATGAAGATGAGATGGTTGGATAGCATCATCAACTTGATGGACATGAGTTTGAGCGAGCTCTGGGAGTCGGGAAGCCTGAGTACTGCAGTTCATGGAGTAGCAAAGACACGACTGTACGACCGAACTGAACTGCTTACACTGTGTGATCTTCTATGTCTTCTTCGTTGAATGCATCTAACTTCATTCCTTTTATTCCTAAGTTGTGCTTCATTGTATGTACCAAAATTTGTGTGTATATTTACTTGCTGTTGGCCTTCCCTTGTGGCTCAGATGGTAAAGAATCTGCCCACAATGCAGCAGACTGGGTTCAATCCCTGGGTCAGGAAGATCCTCTGGAGGAGGAAATGGAGACCCATTCCAGTATTCTTGCTTGGAGAATTCCATGGACAGAGAAGCCTGATGGGCTACAGTCCATGGGGTTGCAAAGAGCCAGACACAACTAAGCCACTAACACTTTCACCTGCTGTTGAACATTTGGAAATATTTGGAAATGTTCAAATCTTTGGAAATTGTGAAGAAAGTGGCTTTGAACATTCATGAATATACATATATTGAATATGTTTATATATGAACATATATATTCAAACATACATACAGTTTCACCTCTCTTGGGTAAATACCTAGGAATGGGATTTTAGGGCCAAGTGCAAAGTATGTGTTTATCCTTATAAAAATGTGCCAGTCTGTTTTTCCAGGTAGAGCAGACATGGGTGGTGAGCTGTCCAGATCCCTGAAGCTTCTTTTGTGGTCTTGGTTTCATTTGTCCATCCGCCAGCTGGTGCAGTAGCCACTGCTAGCAGCTCATACCTGCAATCTTCTCCAAAGGTTTGTCTTCCGGTGACTGGGGCCACCTCACCAGGAGATGCCTGGCTAATGGGGAAGTTAAAAACCTTTCTTTCTTGCCTCAAGATGGGACAGACTCCGCATAATAGCTTACACTCAAGGTCAAGATCAGATTTGACTTTGCCTAAAACCATTGCCATATTTAGCTCTGCCCCTTCCCTATTCACTTCCCTCGCTCTTACAGATTACTCCTGAGAACACTCCACTAACGAATCCCAGGAATCCCCATTTCAGGCTCTGCTCCTCAGAACAGCCTATAGGATGCTACCTCTACCAAAGTGAGAAGAAGTGAATGAGGAGGATGACATCAGGTAGCTGAGAAGCTCCATGGAGGCTGTCCTCTGGAGGCTAGAGTTGGCAATGGGAGATGCTGTCACAGAACTGAGTTCCCTGCTTTCAACAAGGACAGTAGGATTCTGCAGTAGTAGAGACCAAACAGCGGCATTAATCTTTAGAGACAAGAGAGCCTTAATTAACCACAACGAGCAACATCATCAGAACAGCAGCCAGGGGACCTAACCTGGGGACTCTATGGAGATGGGCCCGACCTGAAGGACTCTAGGGCACAGTATTCCCTGGGGCAATAAAGACCTTCAGGCATCAAAGATATCACTTACTATACATAACCAAAAGAAATCAAGAATGAATGAGTAGAAGGCTGAGGTCAGTCACCTCAATAGAGTGTCATGATACCTCACCTTGTTTTCAGACTATGAGCTCGGTCTCAGACCCAGAGCTCATCAACTGAGAGGCTGATGAGCTCATGCAAGGATGACACCAGAGCAGGGGGTGAGGCAGAGCAGCAGGATCAGGGCTCCATGAGGAGGGGTCCAGGCAGAGAGCTGGCCCAGTGGGGTCAGGTTATGGGTTATATTCCAGAGCTTTAGCAAATAAGTAAATATATCAAGCTTAATGAGAGCCAGCTATGAATACTGTTGGACTGATGCTGGATTGGAATTGGAGGTATAGATATAAACTAATGGTTTTCAATACATACAAATGGAAATGTCCATATTTATCTGTGTGTATATGCATACACACACAAATGCACATACACACAGATGTATATATAGACATACACACACACACACATATACATGTATGCATGTATGCAGGTACATAATTTCAAGGTGACTGCAGCCATGAAATTAAAAGACACTTGCTCCTTGGAAGAAAAGCTATAACAAACCTAGACAGCGTGTTAAAAAGCTAAGACATCACTTTGCTGACAAAGGTCTGTCTAGTCAAAGTTATGGTTTTTCCAGTAATCACATACAGATACAAGAGTTGGACCATAAAGAAGACTGAGCACCAAAGAATTGATGCTTTTATACTGTGGTGTTGGAGAAGACTCTTGAGAGGCCCTCAGACTGCCAGGATATCAAACCAATCAATCCTAAAGGAAATCAATCCTGAATATTCATTGGAAGACTGATGTTGAAGCTGAAGCTCCAATACTTTAGCCACCTGAAAAGCTGATTCACTAGAAAAGGTGCTGATGCTGGGAAAGATTGAAGGCAGAAGAAGGGGACAACAGAGGACAAAATGGTTGGATGGCATCCCTGACTTAATGGACATGAGTTTGAGCAAGCTCCAGGAGATGGGGAAGGACAGGGAAGCCTGGTGTGCTACAGTCCACGGGGTCGCAAAGAGTAGGACATGACTAAGCGACTGACCAACAACAAAGGCAGGTACATGTCTGGTTCTGACAACTGAAGGGGCCTGGAAGCAGTAATACTCTAATAGGTATTTCAAAATACCACTGTCCATTTAGAGAACGTAAGACTGCTTGGGGGGAAAAGTGGCTGATTTCAGGACTAAAACAGGAAAAGAACAAAGTGACCCTGGAAAAGTCTTACTATTCTAGAAAGTAAGAAAATGTTCAAAGAATGATGGAGACATGTAAAATGAACACAGAAGCCAGTTCGATGGAACTCTCACTGGAAATATCCTGTACAATTTGAAATCACCGAAATAAATAATTGATAGTACCAGATTATAATCTGTGAATAATAAACATCAGTGAGTCCACAATGACACAAATAGATAAGTTAGTGAAATAAACAGGGAAAGGAAAAAGTGTTTCCTTTCAGTCGAATGCCAAGTGAAAATTGATGGAATTAGAAAATCAACATTTGGCAACCACTGAAGTAATAATTAAGGCAAGAAATAGCAAAGGATGCTAAAACTAGTGTGCTAAAATGGGATGAGGAGCGGAGTTTATGACAGCTGCAAAGTGTTTCCCAGCAAAATCCTTACTATTTACAAAAGGCAGAAAAGTAGCTACAGTGGAGAAACACAGCAGACACTATCTTGATCAAGTGATCAAATCAATACCACCAGTGACAGGACAAATCCACACCATGTGGGGTTGCAATCAGAAAAACACAGCATCAGAAAAACACAGCATCACTTCTGCGGTATTTTGGCCCAAACGGATAGCCCAGGTCTAATCATATGTAACTATTAAACAAAACCATTTTGAGGGGCCTTTGACAAAAATACTGGCCTGTGCTCTTCAAAAAAGATGTAAAAGTCATGAACGTTAAGGGAAGATGGGGAAGCTACTGCAGGCTGGAGGAGACCACAGAAATCGGTCATGTGAATGGGACATGTAATCCTGGACAAGATGCCGTAAAGGATGTTCCTGATGAAATCTGAATGGGGCTTTCGTGAGAGAGTATGCAAAATTCCTGTGTACTAGTCTTGAAACTTTTCTATAAGTTTGAAATTGCTTCAAAATAAAACCTTTAAAAAAAAAAAAAAAAAAGAACAAAAACCTGTTATTTTTTCTTTAAAAGAAAGGCCGACTTCTCTTGGGAGAAGTACCCTGAAACACTAGGTATGTGGTGCCTACCTACTCAGTCAGTTCAGCTGTGTTCAACTCTTTGTGACCTCATGGAGTTATAGCCTACCAGGCTCCTCTGTCCATGTGATTCTGATTCATGTTGAGGTTTGATAGGAAACAACAAAATTCTGTAAAGCAATCATCCTTCAATTAAAAAATAAATAAACTAAAAAATTAATTAGTTAATTTTTAAAAGAAAGTGAAAAAAAAGAATACTGGAGTGGGTTGCCATGCCCTCCTCCAGGGGATCTTCCTAACCCAGGGATCATGTGTGTGTATAGTAGTAATTGCTCCAATCCTTACATAAAGTATTTGGATAACTGTAATGCCAATGTTTCAGAGAAGGCGATGGCACCCCACTCCAGTACTCTTGCCTGGAAAATCCCATGGACAGAGGAGCCTGGTAGGCTGCAGTCCACGGGGTCACAAAGAGTCGGACACGACTGAGCGACTTCCCTTTCACTTTTCACTTTCATGCATTGGAGAAGGAAATGGCAACCCACTCCAGTGTTCTTGCCTGGAGAATCCCAGGGACAGGGGAGCCTGGTGGGCTGCCATCTATGGAGTCGCACAGAGTCAGACACGACTGAATCGACTTAGCAGAAGCAGCCGCAGTGCCAATGTTTGGATAAAAACAAATACCTAGATCTTTGAGGGCTGTTATTTACAGCATCTGAGCTGACATAGAAGCCCAGGGACCCATTCCTGTCCCGTTAGAGAGCCGTCAGATTAAGATCAAGTAATAAATACAGTCCTGGGCCAAATCCATCTCACAGTGAATCCACCGTGTCCACAGACTAACTGGAGCCATCTCTCCAGCTCTTAAATATATAGTTGGAATGGTCTTACTTAGCAGTTAGCAAAAGCCCATATTGGTTCCTTGACTCATGGAGTAAAAGTTACTGTGTATGAAAGATCAAGTAGAAGTCCCTAAAACTATACCTTCTTCTAGACAAAAAATAATAATAATAAAAACACTGCATTCCAGGAGGAACAGCAGAGATTAGTACTACCCTCAAAGATTTAAATGATGCAGAGGTCATTATCTCAACCATACGTTCATCTAGTTTACAAGTTTGGCCCTTGCAAGAAGCAAATGAATACAGTAGACGACAGTGGACTATTCATATCTACCAAGAAATCGTACCAAGGGCAGCTGCTGCTCTACGTTAACATCTTTGCTGCTGCTGCTGCTGCTCTACATTTAGCATCTTTACTAGAACACAATGACGTGGTGTCTGGTACATGGTGCTGCGTTGGATCTGGCATTATTTTTAATATCCCTAAGGAAGGAGAACTGGAAGGAGTTTGCTTCAGGTGGGATGGTCAAGAGTAGATAACTATTACACTCTCTGTTGCAAAATATTCTGAAGGGACCTGGGCCATCTGGACATTCCAGAAAGTACTGTACTGGTCCACTATATGGATGACAGCATATTGATTTGATCTGGTGACCATGAAGTGGCAACTACTCTGGATATCCAGGGGATAAATATTACAAAAATTCAGGGGTCTGCCTCTCCCACTGATGCAGTTTAGGGATTCAGTGGTTTGCCAGGACATTCCCTTCAAAGTAAAATATACGTTATGCCTACTGCTACCAAGAAACAGCATTGATAAGCCTCTTGGGGTTTTGGAAGCAACATATATCACACTGCTGTGAACTATTTATTGAGTGATATGGAAGGATGCCAGTTTTGAGAGGAACTCTCTAGGATCTGGCTACTGCTGCTGCTGATGTCCAGCGTGTCAGCAACAAAGACCCACGCTCAGGCCCCCAATACGGTACCATCCTTCAAGGAGGCCAACCAGCCACCTATTGCCATTTGGGCTACAAATGGAACCCTCCATCCTGGAAATGGCAGCAATTCGTCCCTCTAGGACTGGCACACATTCTGGGTATATCGTTTGCCTTTCCTGCCTGGAGTGTCCTCAGTAGCAGCCTTATTTTAAGGCTCACAGAGTCAGGGCCAGCACCAAAGTGCAGCAGTACAAGACTTCCCTGGTGGTTCAGTGGCGAAGGCTCCATGCTCCCAATGCACAGGGTCTGGGTTCAATCCCTGGTCAGGGAACTAGATCCCACATGCTGAACTAAAGCTCCTGAAGGCCACAGCTAAGACCCAGTGTTGCCAAATAAATACATGTTTAAATAAATAAAGACAAGACTCAAGATATTTTTTTAAAAGGAGTGACTATCATCTGAAGGTTTGCACCCTAGGCAACTCATCTTTGTCACTCTTGTCCTATTACTGTAGAGTATCTGGTTTACCAGCAAGAAATCATGGACAATATTGCCTTGGACCAAGGAACCCTATCAATGACCAAAGAAGAAAGCAATGGGCACACGGAATCCACTGATCTTATCATACACCACATCATCCAAAAGAGGCTAATCTGATATTGGTTAAATGGCCTCTTAAAGACACAGGCAAGGTGCCAGGCATCCTTAAACCAATGGTTATTATAGATGAAATATCCTCCAAGGGCAGAATATTCCATCCGGGAACCAGGAGATAGAACTAAGAGAGTCTCTGTTCACCTTGATTCCCTGTGACCCACTTAGGGAATTTGAGCTTCCCACACCTGCAACCCTGGACTCTGGGAATCTAGAGGCCCTCGTCTCCAGAGCTTACACCAGGGGACAAAATAAGAGTCTCACTGAACCTAACGCTATGGCTGCCTCCTGGACACTTTCTGCTCCTTGTGCAAATATAGCAGCAGTCCAAGCAAGGCCTCACCTGACTTCCAGGAGTGACTGACACCTACCACCATGAGGAGGTGGGGGCAGGGAGGAATGTTTGCCACTGGGGTGTCTCTTCTTACTCTCATGTCAAGTTTAACTGTAAATGAGCAAAAGAGAGCAACAAGGCCTGATAAGGACATGCTAATAAGGCATTCAGACCCCCTAAGGGTCTAGTCAAGCCACCTGGACCAGCAGAAACGCTAAACAGAGGTGAAGAGACTCTCTAACGGGTGGGCAAGAAGGGAGATGGCGTCAATGGCAGTCTGAGGGCCAGACACAGAATGGGGGGGCTATAACTCATCCCATCCCTCTCTTGTAACTTTCACTACAAATTGTGGCTCCAGACTGCTGGAGAAGCTGGGACAGAACAAAGTAAATTCAACCTGAGATGCAAGGGGATCTGAGTAGTAGAGGAGGTAGACGACAGTAGAAGTTACTGCTGCCCTCAAGATCCCCTTTTCCAGTCTGGTACACGTATTCCCCAACTACCAACTGAATTCCTGCTAAGAGATCACCAAACTCCACCCAAAGATTGTCTTTCAGTGACTGCAGTCACCTCACAATTTACATGACCCCCAACCCAGTCACTGGCTGGGGGCCAGTGACCCCAGAGTCAGGGTGGGGATAGTGAGCCGAAGCCCGGCTTTCCCTGCCTCAAGGTTAGGCAAGCTCTGTGGTACAATTTGCACATCCAAGCTCTCTGCAAGATTCGGCTGAAGCTCGACTTTGCTGAGATATATTCTTGCTCTGCTTCTTCTCCTCCCCTGCCTGGTTTTCCCCATTCCTGTACAGGCTTATCCTGAGAGCACGCCTTAATAAATTACATGCCCAGGAATCCCCGTCTTGGATTCTGCTTCTAAAGACTCTGACCTGCATTTACAAAAGTGATTTTAGTTTTAATGTGAATACAGAATTTAAATAAAGCTCAGTTTGAAGTAATGGCAAATGCAATTTGGAAGTCATCCTCGAGACCAGTAATTCTCAAGTTTGTGACTGAAATCACACAGCAAAATTCTGAAAATGACATGTCTAGGTCCTACCCTAGACCTCCTTAACTAAAATTCCACAAGTGTGACTTAGGAGTCTCAATTTTTTTACAGTTCTCCCAATATAATATTTCAGGCTTCCCAGGTGGTGCTAGTGGTAAAGAACCCACTTGCCAATGCACAAGATGTAAGAGATACATGTTCGATCCCTGGGTTGGAAAGATCCCCTGGAGAAGAGCATGGAAACCCACTCCAGTATTCTTGCCTGGAGAATCCCATAGACAGAGGAGCCTGGCAGACTGCAGTCCATAGGATCACAAAGAGTCGGACATCACTCAGGCAACTGAGCATGAGCACCATACAATATTTCAGCTCACTAAGGTTTTGGAAAGATGGGAAATAGATGGGAAAAAAATGGAAACAGTGACATCCTTTATTTTCTTGGGCTTCAAAATCACTGCGGGTGGTGACTGCAGCCATGAAATTAAAAGATGCTTGCTCCTTGGAAGAAAAGCTATGACAAACCTAGACAGCATATTAAAAAACAGACATTACTTTGCCAACAAAGATCTGTATAGTCAAAGCTATGGTTTTTCTAGTGGTCATGTACGAATGTGAGAACTGGACCATAAAGAAGGCTGAGCGCCAAAGAATTGATGCTTTTGAACTGTGGTGTTGGAGAAGACTCTTGAGAGTTCCTTGGACTGCAAGGAGATCCAACCAGTCAATCCTAAAGGAAATCAACCCTGAATATTCATTGGAAGGACTGATGCTGAAGCTCCTATGATTTGGCCACCTGATGCAAAGAGCTGACTCACTGGAAAAGATCTTGATTCTGGGAAAGACTGAAGACAGGAGAGAATGACAGAGGATGAGAAGGTTGGATGGCATCACTGACACAATGGACATGAGTTTGAGCAAACTCTGGGAGATGGTGAAGGACAGAAAAGCCTGGTGTACTGCAGTCCATGGGGTCGCAAGGAGTAGGACATGACTGAGTGACTGAACAACAACAACGAGGTTTTAGAACGCCACTGGTTTAGACAACTTACTTGTTTTGGATGGTTGCTATACACCTCTCTATACGAACTTGTGGATGTACAAGATAAAATGTTTAGGTCCCTCCCAATACTACATGTCTATGATTCAACTAACTTTTCATTACAAACCAACATCCCTTAATTGAAAAAAAAAAAGTGTGCAAATTCCCTGGAGGTCCAGTGGTTAGGACTACACGCTTCCACTGCAGGGGCCACAGGTTCAATCCTTGGTCAGGGAACTAAGATCCCACATGCCAAGCGGCAGCCAAAAAAAAAAAATCAGTGATTTTGATTTTAAATCAATCTTAGTGACTCAGTCATGTCTGACTCTTTGCAACGCCATGGACTATACAGTCTGTGGAATTCTCCAGGCCAGAATACTGGAGTGGGTAGCCTTTCCCTTCTCCAGGGGATCTTCCCAACCCAGGGATCGAACCCAGGTCTCCCATATAGCATGTGGATGCTTTACCAGCTGAGCCATAAGGGAAGCCCATTAAAACTTTAATTCAGTATAAAACTGGACATAAACATTTCTGATTATGGTATATGTTTGATTACTTTTTGTGAAATGGTAATAATTCTTTTTAGTACATAAGTTATATAAGGTATATGAATGATACATGCTGCTGCATTAGTCAAAATAGACTAACTTCCATTGTAGCTCAGTCAGCAAAGAATCTGCCTGCAATGCTGGAGACTTGGGTTTGATTCCTGGGTTGGGAAGATCTCCTGGAGAAGGAAATGGCAACCCACTCCAGTATTCTTGCCTGGAGAGTCCCTTGGACAGAGGAGCCTGGTGGGCTACAGTCCATGGGGTCACAAGAGTTAGATACGACTTAGCAACTAAACCACCAATGCCGGGGCAACAAACACCACCAAAATCTCAGTGCCATAACCCAGTAAAAGTTTATTTCCTTTTCATCAAAGTCCACAGCATGTCTGGGCACCTCTTCAGTGCAGCTGTCCTCCTGACCCACTCCTCAGCAGCGTAGGAAGCTTCCCATCTTAAGGCACTTCAACCTCAACACAAGACCTGGAGTTCCTTGGTGCTAGAAAGGCTCATGCTGGAAATTAAATGCGGTGGCCCTCAGGCAATCCTGACTATTCTGATCACATGGGTCCCTACTTATTGGCCAAAATTAGTCATAGGATCCTACAATAAGTGCTAGAGCCAAGGAAGAGTAGGATAATCCTACTATAAGCAAGGGTAATCCTGCTATATGGCCAGAGGAGAGAAGAACTGAATAGGGGGAAGAGTACCAGTTTCTACAGCACTTACTTTTAGAATGTGGAAAATTCATGAAAATGGAAAAAAAAATTGTGTGTGTGTGTGTTCTACTGCATTTTGGGTTTTGGTTTATTTCCTTTGAGTCACTGAAAATACAAGTTCTTTTGAATAATTTTTTTTTTTACTTTGCAATTCTGCATCCTCACTAGAAAATATTTTAAAAATATACCACCACATACAAAGAAAAGTTAATACCCTTGCAATCTCACCTCCAAAAAATAATCACATATGATTTTTAGTCAAAATTAGAATCATGCTATTCACACTAGGTAATATGTTAGTTCTCCTGTCAACACATACAGATTCAATATTTAGTTTCCATTTGCTAATGATCATTGATTATGATTTCAGGAAAGGTATTTCTCTCTGGGGCTGAGTTACTCCCTCTCTAAAACGAGGATATTACCATTAATTTTCAGAGAAATGCAAAGCAAAACTACCATGAGGTACCACCTCATACCACATGATTAAGAAGTCTACAAATAACAAACGCTGGAGACGGTGTGGAGAAAAAGGAACCCTCCTACACTGTTGGTGGGGATGTAGCCTGGTACAGCCACTGTGGAAAACAGTACAGCGGTTCCTCAGAAAATTAAAAACAGAATTACCATATGATCTAGCAATCCTACTCCTGAGCGTGTATCCAGACAAAACTGCAATTCAAAAAGATATACACCCCTCTGTGTTCACAGTAGCACTATGCGCAATAGCCAAGACACGGAAGCAACCTGAGTGTGCATGGACAGATGAGTGGATAAAAAGATGTGGTGTATATATATTTATATGTATATATATAATGGAATATTACTCAGCCATTAAAAAGAACAAAATAATGCTATTTGCAGCAACATGGATGCAACCAGTGGTTACCATACTAAGTGACGTTAAGTCAGAAAGAGAATTACAAATACTATGATATAACTTGTATGTGGAATCTAAAATATGACACAAAAGAATCACAGACACAGAAAACAGAGCGGTTGTTGCCAAGGGTGGGGCTGGGGGACAAATGGAGGGGAAGGTTGGGGTTAGCAGGTGTAAGTTTTTATATATAGAATGGATAAACAACAAAGTTTTACTATATAGCACAGAGAACTATATTCAATGTCCTGTAATAAACAACAATGGGAGAGAATATTTTTAAAAGAATGTACACATATATATGCACATGTGCTGTGTGTGTGCTAAGTCGCTTCAGTCGTGTCCAACTCTGTGCGACCCTATGGCTGTAGTTCTCCAGGCTCCTCTGTCCATAGGATCCTCCAGGCAAGAATTCTCGAGTCGGTTGCCGTACCCTCCTCCAGGGGATCTTCCTGACCCAGGGACTGAGCCTGCATCTGTCGCTTTGACAGTCAGGTACGTTACCACGGAGCCGCCTGGGAAGCCCATTTTGTATGTATGTATGTGTATGTATGTATATACATATAATATATACAACTGAATCAATTTCCTTTATAGCAGCAATTAACACAACATTGTAAACCAACTATATTTCAATTTAAAAAACTAAAAAAATAAATGAGGTGTTAAAAGAGATCATCTCAAACATGCTTCCAGCTCTAGAGAACTATAAATATATGTATCTCCTGATGTCTCTACAAGTTCCTCTCTTTCCTCTCCTCCCATCTACAGGCTGCATCCAGGATTGATTGCACCTTACAGAATGAAAACCTTGAACCAGCTTCTCCACTTTCAGGACCCAGAATAGCTCCAAGTGGTAGGGCTCCTGTTTGTCAGCATGATGTCCAGAGGCCTCAATTGCTCTCAGTCTGATACACAAAATTTCCTTAGGGCCCTAAGTCCCTGGCCAAAATCTGTTACCAACGTTTGCCAAACCAGACTACTATTCCTTGGAATTATGAATCTTAAAATTTCCGATTAGAAAATAACACTGGGGTCTATTTTCCCCAATAAAATGTAAGCTTGTAAAACAAGAACTTTGTTTTGTTTACAACTTGTACATCCTGTCTTTTAGGAATTTTCTGGGATATAGGAGGTACTCAACAAATATTTGCTCATTTAGGTCAGTGGATCTAACCTCATCCATACCCTTTTCTAACAACTGCAAGAAGGACAAGAAGCACACCCACAACATCTGCTTCTGTATCTCCAACAACAGAAAGCCGATCATCTCCTGGAGTAACCAATTCCACTGTTGCACAGAGAGACAGGTGTAACTAAAGGATGGCCACGTCAAATTCAATACATCCTCTACCCGCAACTGCAAAGTCAAGAACTGAAAGGCAAAAGCGTGGAAGTGCCAAATGGGCAAAAGTTGGTTCTGAAAGTAGAAATACAAGCTTCACATATATAACCTTCTCATTTTTAAACTATGTATTACTTTACAGGACATGATATATCCACTTTTTAAATCCTGCCTTGAAGGCTAGGGAGAGGCAGGATTTAAGTTCAGTATTTGTTGAATGGCTGAGTCTTTTTGCAATTTTCACAAAGGTCACCAGGGGGCGACGTGTTACTTAATTCGTCACAATCGTCGCTGACGCTGGAGACCTGCAGGGTCTGAAGTGCGATACTGGACTTGAAAAATAAATAACCAGAGACATTTAGATTCTGTCACTGTCCCTTTATATAATAAAGGATTGATGATAAACGTTAAGATGCTGAAAGGCAGCTGCCTGGGGCACATCACATCTACTGAGAAGGGTGGATAGAAATCCTTCCTTTACCACTGATTAAATAACCAGAGGAGAGAAAGCCAAAGACCTACAGCTGAATACTATGGTTTCAAGGTGAAGGGGTGCCAGAGCCTTGTTAACCTGGAAGGAGACTCAGAGAGACATTACCTGATGGTGCTACCTTATTCTCTGAATCTCTGGCAGTCTCCTAAAATATTAAGGCTCGCGTGGAAATACAAGAGTGTCCAGGCATTTCTTCCAACCTATTTTACAGAGGAGGAAACTGGGGCCCAGAGAAAAATTACTTACTTACCCAAGGTCAGACGACAAACAAGTGGTAGAATCAGAATTAAAACCCTGAAGGTCATTTCACTGAGTATTCAATATTTGGCTGGTGGGGAATGGTCTTTAGAAATTACCTTTTGGTTTCAGGGCAACCTAAACTCTACTAGTGATTAAGACTGGTCTTTTTAGAAGGGATTATTGATTTTGACAGGGTTTCCTTGGTGGCTTAGTGGTAAAGAATCCACCTGCCAATGCAGGAGACATAAGAGACCCAGGTCTGATCCCTGAGTCGGGAAGATCCCCTGTGGGAAGAAATGGCAACCCACTCCAGTATTCTTGCCTGGAAAATTCCATGGCCAGAGAAGCCTAGCAGGCTATATTCCATGGGGTAGCCAAAGAGTCAGACATGACTTAGTGACTAAACAACAACAAATTGATTTTGATATCTTTGCTCAAAAGATAAAAAGAGAGCAAGAGAATGAAAGAGGGAGGGAGGCAGAAGGGAAGTAAGGCAGGGAGACTGGAGTTTTCTGATGGCCTTGTCTCCAGGCAGCCTCTGTGGCTGCTCGCCCTTCCTAGCAACTGCAGCTATGCGGCATCGTTTGAAGTACTCAAGTTTTTCCCCAAATCAAAAGATGAAGGATAAACTCCCAAAACAAAAGGCATTTTTCTTCTAAGGGCTTAGATAAATCATAATTCAAGGACAAAAGAGTCAAGGGTGAGCAATCCCTCAAAAACCATCTGCAGAACAATTAAGCATTGTCAATAGCACAACTCATTTCTGAAGTGCAGACTTGGAGAGCCTTGCCAGCCAGAACTGGAAAGGACCTTGGAATCATCATATTCAAATGCCTCACTTTACACGTGAGGAATCTGTGGTTCACAGAGGGAAAGTGTCATAATTCAAATGCTCACAGACACCAGGGAAATGGAGCAAGCTGGGGTCAGATAAGAGATCCCTTCGATAGGTTCCAGGAAATATGTGACTTTCCCCTTTAAGAAAAACAACAGAGCAAGCTTCCTGACAAATGGCAAATAACACAGGCCCTTAGGCAAGGGAGTAAGAGTGGAGACCACAGCAAACTGGACAGGCTTGCCTCAGGGCTCAGTGCTGCCCCATCCACTGGCCAGTGTCATGCAGGCAGTGAGCCTGAAGTTCTCGGATCTGTTTTGCTGTTGTTGTTTTTTTTTTTAATATGGATTTGTACTTGCAATGTCCTCATTTTTTTTTCATGATGACAACTAATTTGAATTAGCGACAGGCCAAACAGAGCCCTTCCGGAGTCTGAATTGGGCTGCAGGTTTCCGTGTACACAATCTGGACCAGGGCACTGTGGGCGGCAGGGAGGAGGAGGCCTTCAGCTCGGCCTCTCACTCACTTTGTGGTCTTCCAGAAACAACTTTTCTTTGGCCTCCGTTTTCTCATCTGAAATGTGAAGGTGGTCTCTGAACGTTGATCTGACGGTCTGCAGTTTTCCAGTGTTCTTTACAGATGGAGAGTCTAAGTTAGCAAGGGATCGCGGGCAGAGCGTAATCTGGAGGCAAAAGGCCCACAGACTCCCATCTCTCTCCACATCCCTGGTCCCCTGGAAATGCCAACATCACTTGTCCAAAATGGAGCGTATTGTTTCCCCCACCCAAATGGCCCCTCACCTGGCTTTACCCGCAGTATACAGCACCACTCCCCACCTGGTTGCCCAAGTCAAACACCTTGCCCTCACCTTAAATCCCTCCCACCCCTCCCACCCTCCCCGCCACCATCATCCAATCAGCAAGTCCTGTCAATCCCACCGTATCAGCCCCCTAACTATCTCTCTCCCTTTATTCTTACCCCCCTCCAGGCCAGTCTTCATACTGCAGTCAGAGTCGTCTTCATAAAACACAAGTTCCCAGTTTTAAAATCCTTCCACGGTTGCCTCCTTAAGACGAGGCCCTTGGTTTGGTTTGGCTCCTGACCCTCGCCCATGCTCTAGCCTTTTCTCCTGCCCCTGCCCCTGGAGTTGGCAAACTCATGGAGAGTAGACACTGCAGCTGTTCACCAGTGAGCTCCCAGAACTCAACCTAGTCCTGACCCCTGACAGTCACTTCACTTGCTATTTGATGAATGAGGGAATGAATAACTATATGACTCCAAAGATTCCGCTACTAACTAGCGGTGTGACTCTAGAGCACGCGCTCACACTCTCCATCTGTGAAATTCCCTATCCTTACAGGCTGTCGTGAAGAGCAAACTAGACAACAGGTATAAATGGGCTTTGGGACCTATAAAAGCAAGATCTAGGCATTAGTTGCTACATACGTTCTCTGCTCCAGTTTCCCAGCTCAGTACCTGCCCCACAGCCTTAGGGTATGAGTTGATTGAGTTAATAAATATAGCATGCTTTGAATAGTACTTGGCACACTATAATTACCAAATGAGTAAGTATTACTATGATCCCAGCAATGATGGCAATGACGACTGGTCATTACAACTCGCTGAGGTGCCAGAGGTAGAGGACATTTTTGGCTGCTCTTTTGGTAACAGCCTTCTGACTTCCTTTTGGATGAAATCTCGGTGAAGTTCAGATGGGACTCTCAATCAAGGTGTGCCCTCCCGCTAGCCAGTGGGGTGAGCCTGCAACGAGAACTCAGCCAATCCACCTCTCACTCTCCCAGGACTCTGAGAGGTAGGAAAGGCAGTACATGCATCCTTGGTGGTACCACCTCGATGTCACTGTGGAAAGGCTCCCAACCCTGCAAACTTCCAGAGCTTCCTGACCACTCTCTCTTCCCAAGCATGCTTCTTCAGCCTTCCCTTCCAGCCATGAACTTCCCCATGGCCTTCCAATGAATCCCTCTTTGCCAAATGGATACTTCTATGACTTATTTCCAGAGACCCCATCCATGCACTGCTCTGCGGTCAGGACACTGGTCAGCCCTGAACTCACCGTGTGCCCTGGAGAGGCATTTCTTCTCTCTGAACCTCAGTACCCTCCTCCTAATGTGGGAGCCTTGACCAGAAGGGTGGTCCCCAACCCTGGCCCATCAGCCAGAAGCATTTGGGGGAACTTCCTTAAGGCTGGCCCTCTCCTCCATCCTACTGAACCAGATTTTCCAGGGAAAGGCCTGAGAATCCATATTTTTTTAAAACAGTTCCCCCAAACGATTCTGGGACACAGTGAGTTCAGAGTCCACAGCCTCTGGGGGGCCCTCTGAGAACAGAAGGGCCAGGAGTCTCGGCACTTCTATGATGCTGCTGCTGTCCCAGACACACACGATCCGAGTCCAGATCTCATCACTCTCCCCACTTAGAAACTGCCAGTACCTTCTCAGCACATCACAGTAAAACCCAGAGTCCTCTCAGCCTTCAAGGCCCCTGCAGCCCGGCTCCTGCCCTCCTCCCCGACCTGATCTCTCAGTCTGGCCTTCTTGCTGTGCCCGGAGGCTAAAGTCCTGCCCAGGTAGGTCCTCCCCTTCCCTGCTCAGCGGGCACCTTCTGATAACTCAAGTCCCTGTTAAAGGGTTATCTCCTCTGAGAGGCCTTCCCTGAACCCCCAAAGTCCAAAGTCTGTCCCCCGTCCACCTGTACTCTCCATCACCCCAACTCTCTTTTCTTTTTCTTCACTACACTTACCACTGTCTGAAGTTAGCCTCATTCATTGTTTTCACCCAGCTCCCTGGCAGTGTGTCCCCACCAGAAAGTAAATTCCGTGAGGGCAGAGAAGCTGACTATCCTGTTCTCTAACATGTACTCAAGCTTCTGAAACAACGGCTAACTCAGAGTAGGCATTCCTGAAAATATCTGTTGAATAAATCTGCTTTGCAGGTGCCCAGAGCAGGGACCATGAGAAAGCCAAAGCTCTGACTCTCACTCCTCCTGACACAAGTGTTTCTGATGTTTCTTCCTGGGGTTGGCAGCCAGGTGCCCTTGGCCTTCACCTTGAGATGACACCGGTGTTTGTGGCTCCCAGAGGCTTGGCTGAGTTCTGTGGCCAGCTCCTACGGAAGCTCACATCATACCTCCACCCGCACGCACCCCAGCAATTGGTCTCAGCTCAGGTTCTCCTCTGATAAACCTCACTAATGACCTTGGCTTTTCACCCTTCAGGCTTGCAACCAGGAAATACGACTCCAGAGGTGAGCTCCTAGGAACACAAAGGATGTCCTCTCTTTAAATAATTGTTTCACACAAAAACTCCACTTTTTATTTTCCCATCTCCATCCCTACAGGATCTGCTATAAAACCTTAATCGTTGGGAATGGTACTTAGACACTATTCTTAGACCCCTAAAAGGATTGCCTTTGCAGACTTAGATGTCAGGAAAATGTCCATTTTTCTTTGAAAGAGTCCATCAAAATCAGCATCATGAAACCCCCTTGACACATTTGCTATACCGATGACAGTAAGATCAGGATCTACAGTCAGAAAACCCTCCTGAAGACTTGCTCTGAGCATTAAGTGCTAGAGCTGCCTCGAGTTCATCATGGAAATGAGTAGAGAAAAAGGAAGAAAATGAGAAAAGAAAGAAAGAGAAAGAAAACATGAGCCGGTAAAAAATTGACCTACTTTACCATTTCAGATATATGGTTCTGTCCTTCCTCTCTGAAATTATCATTTAAGTGTTCGACAAAACTGTTATTGAGTATCTGCTATATATCGGGCACGGTCCATGACACTTGGGATCCAACAGTAATGCAAACAGAAAACGATGCTCCCCATGGTATTCTAGTGGAAGAAGACAGACAATTAAACAATGAACATATTAAACGAAGTATCTAATTTGCAATTCATAAATGAATTTATTGCTATAGACTATACTGTAGAACCTCCTGTGTGCTGCAAAAAGTATGTAATATTTGAAATACATAATATAGTTAATAAAGCATCCAATATGTTAGAAGATAAAATGTGCCATCATAAAAGCAAAGATAAAAGGAGATTGGGATTGCTGAAGGGAGCAGGAAGAGGCAGGCTCCAGTATGAATTAGGACGAGGAGTCAGGGTAGATCTCATTGAGACTGAGCGACATTGAGCAAAGACCTTGAAGGCTGTGAGGGTATTAGTGCTATTTAACTTGCTGTTTCCTTTCCTTTTTGATATCCAAGAAAATCAGAACCAAATATGAGACTCAAATCCAGTACACTAGAGGAATCCAGGGTGGTCAGCAAACCTGTAGTCTTTTGTCCCTTGGAGAGGCAGGACAGGACAGTGATTAAGGACATGAGTTCCAAAGCCAAACTAGATTTCAGTACTGGCTCCATAACTTCTCTGGTGGCTGAGATGGTACAGCGTCTGCCTACAGTCTGCGAGACCCAGGTTCAAAGATCCTCTGGAGGAGGAAATGGCAACCCACTCCAGTACCCTTGTCTGGAAAATTCCATGGACAGAGAAGCCTGGTAGGCTACAGTTCATGGGGTCGCAAAGAGTCGGACACGACTGAGTGACTCAACTTTCACTTTTTCTATGACTGACTAGCTAAGTGACTTTAGTCATCATATTTAATCTCTGAGCCTTGGTTCCCTATATCCCCAAATAAAGATAATAAGAGCACCCACTTTGTAGGACTCTCTTAAGGACTAAATGAAATAATGTGCACAAGTTCCTCTGCAGACTGGAAGAACTCAATAAACATCAGCTGCAAGGATTAAGCCTTGGTCTTGTCTCTCAAAGTTTATTTACATCTTCCCTGGTCCTGCTTCTCTGTCTCTATTGATATTTTAACATTGTTTTATGGTTTCTACTCCAGTGGTAAGCAACCTCAAATCCTTTGAGGATTGGGGCGGGTTATAAATAAGTAAGTAAATAAATAAAAATCTGGATAGGGGAACATTTTCACCAAAGCAAAACATTTCATTACTGATAGAGTGAATTGGAAGAGAAGTCAAAAGCAAGAAATATTGACTCTAACAGTCCATCAGAAACCACCAGCAAGACACTCTTTGGTTACTCAGCCCATCTTTCTCTCTCCCAAACCCCTCTTCCTCTCTCCATCAAGAGAGGGTAAGTGAGTCACACAAAATGACTCAGGAAGCCTAAATCCTCCCAAGCTCACAACTACTTCATTGCTGGGGACCTCAGAAAACACTCCTTCTTCCCCATCAGAGACGAGAAAGGAAATTGATGGAGTTGTTTTTCATGGTGATGAGATCGAAGAAGACAGGTGGTGGCTAAGTGCAGCATCAGACGCAGGTTAGAATCTCTTTACTGCTATTAATTAGTGAGGGCTGTAGCCATAGGGAAGTCCTCTGAGCTCTCTGTGCCTCAATGTCCTCACTGGTAACAACAAAACCTCCCTTTTCAAGGGTTTGCGAAGAAGAAAGGAGAGTGCGCACAAGTCACATGGCTAGCCCTCAATAAATGTTGCTTTCTTTCCTTACCTGTACCCCAGGGCAACGCTCAATGGACTACAGGAATCTGGAAAATTTAAATAAAAGGATGCACAGGAGAGAAACGGGGTGAGAAGACAAGTTTGGGTATGTCTCTAAGTGACAGAAACTCCCTACAAGAAGCAGAGGAGAAAGACCATTTTTGATCCCCTCCTATCCTGTAAGTATATTATCATGCTCCTTCCTCACCATAACCCTTTGACATGGGCATTGTGAGCCACACCTGACAGCTGAGGCTGGGCTATGAACCCAGGGCACACAGGTAGGAATGCTTAGGAGGCAGTTCTGGCCTTCCAAAGCTGACTTTATGAAGGGCAACAACAAGCCTCCACCATAGGACATCCCAGGTACCACAGACAGCAAGGTCTCCTCTCACCCCCAGAGCCACGGCCCTGTGATTCCCGAGCTGGCTTCAGCAAAAACCTGAGCCATGGTGACCTTGCTGAGGCTCCCTCATGCATTAGCCACCAGGGTCTCTGCTCTATGAGCTTGGGCTTTGGAATCAGCTAGATCTTAATTTGAAACACACACCCCTCATATAGCAACTGTGGGACTGACTGTAAGGAAGTCATTTCTTTCCAGTTCCTCTTCTGAGAATGGTGATATCAAAATGCCTGCCTCACAAAGTCACCATGAAGAGCATTCAGTCCAGTTCAGTTCAGTTCAGTCATTCAGTCGTGTCTGACTCTTTGCGATCCCATGAATCGCAGCATGCCAGGTCTCCCTGTCCATCACCATCTCCCAGAGTTCACTGAGACTCACGTCCATTGAGTCAGTGATGCCATCCAGCCATCTCATCCTCTGTCATCTCCTTCTCCTCCTGCCCCCAATCCCTCCCAGCATCAGAGTCTTTTCCAATGAGTCAACTCTTCACATGAGGTGGCCAAAGTACTGGAGTTTCAGCTTTAGCATCATTCCTTCCAATGAACACCCAGGGCTGATCTCCTTTAGAATGGACTGGTTGGATCTTCTTGCAGTCCAAGGGACTCTCAAGAGTCTTCTCCAACACCACAGTTCAAAAGCGTCAATTCTTCGGCGTTCAGCTTTCTTCACAGTCCAACTCTCACATCCACACATGACCACTGGAAAAACCATAGCCTTGACTAGACAGACCTTTCTTGGCAAAGTAATGTCTCTGCATTGGAAGCATACAAAACAGTGCCCAGCACATACTAAACACTCAGTTATGGTAGCTGCTAAGGTTACACTGACACTGTCTGGGGAAAATCAGCCTCATGGTGAATGACAGAGATGATGCTTTCTGGAAGAGAAAGAGGGTCGTTGAGTACCGGCTGACACATGCACCCATGCCTTCAGACAGACCAAGCATCGTGGCCTGCTGATCTGACATTTAATCCTTCCCCTTGTCCCATTAGAAACTACTTGAGGATAATAAGACCCAGCTGGGCTCTGTGCCCCTCCTAGGAAAAAAACAAAAAGACAAGGAACCGTTGGTACAGCAAACAGAGGAATGAGGGCTGCATACTTGGAAATATGAGAGACGCCTCCACGGAGAAGGAGGCATTTGAACTGGAACTTAAAAATTAGGTAAGACATGGAGGGGACGGCATTCCATACAAAACAGTGCCCGGCACACACTACACACTCAGTTATGGTAGCTGCTAACATTATACTTGGAGAAGGCAATGGCACCCCACTCCAGTACTCTTGCCTGGAAAATTCCATGGACGGAGGAGCCTGGTAGACTGCAGTCCGTGGGGTCTCTAGGAGTCGGACGCGACTGAGCGACTTCACTTTCACTTTTCACTTTCATGCCTTGGAGAAGGCAATGGCAGCCCACTCCAGTGTTCTTGCCTGGAGAATCCCAGGGACAAGAGAGCCTGGTGGGCTGCCGTCTGTGGGGTCGCACAGAGTCGGACACGACTGAAGTGACTTAGCAGCAGCAGCAGCAACATTACACTGGCACTGTTTGGGGAAAATTAGCCTTATGCTGAAGGACGGAGAAATTCCAGGCTGAAAGCACAGCCTGAACAAAGGCTAGAAATGGGAAAATGCAGTCTGTTTAGAGAAGAGTGTGGTAAGGCTGGAGAACTAGGATGCCAGAGGACTAAGGTGAGAGCTGGAAGTGAAGGGCCAGCGAACCTTACGGGCAGGGAACACAAAACAAAGGTCATGACTACCATGGAGAAAATGGAGGGAGTGGGTGTGCATTTAAAATAGAGTGGTCACAGAAGCCTGTTTGAGGCAACACTTTTAAGAGGTAAAGGAGCAAGCCATGTGACTATCTGGGGGAAGTTTCCAGGCAGAGAAAATAGCAGTGCAAAGGCCCTGAGGCCACAGGGTGGCTACCATGTTGGTGATGCACTAAAAAGGCCCCTGTGACTGCAGCGGTAGGAAGTGAAGTCTCAGAGTTAAACAAAAGGAAGCCAGCTCATGAGAGGCCTTGCAGGCCATTACAGGGGCTGTAGCTTTCCCTTGAATGAGTGGAGGGCCATTGAAGGATTTCCAGTAAAGAAGCAACGCCATCTGACTTACGTTTTCAAAGGTTAGCTCTGACAGTAGAGAATCGACTGCAGGGGGTCAAGGGTGGCAGCGGGGGTACCAGGAAGGAGGCTATTGTAGAAATCCAGGTCAAAGAGGGCGGTAGCTGGCATCAGGGTGTAGCTCTGTGATGGTGCACCTTGGTACCCCCTGTAAAAACGAAGCTTTTACAGCTTCCCGGCCCTGTGTGTCTCCCAATATTTCAAAAAGTCGGGACAGAATGGGGCGCCAGCCTGAGGAACGTGGGACTGTGGGGTGCGTGGGCAGCCCCTTGAACTTCCGGCCCCCCGGTGCCCTCCCCCCATAAAGCATAGACAGATGCACGCCCCATGACGCGCATCAGGAGGGTGAGATCCGGCGAAGGAAGGTTTTACTCCTCAGCGACTCAACGGGGAAGGGTGGTAAGGCGAGTGCCTCCACCGACAGTACGGGAGCAGGTCCTGGGCACCCGGCACTGCGTGCGCCCCGGGTTTGCAACCACACCGCTTGTGCAGGTGTGGCAATGACATCTTGCGGGCGTCATGCGGGGAGCGCCACAGCACCCCCTCCATACAATTCCCCCCAACCCTGGCTATGACCCCTTTGTCTTGCTTTCCCCTACCCTCAGCTGTCTGCCTGTCCCTTCTGCACCGGGTTCGGTGCTCACGGCCCTGCCGGGGTCCCTCTGACGGCCGCCGTAGCGGCGCGGCCCGGGCCTCGGGGCTTCCGAGAGGAGAAAATCATGAATGAAATGGATGCGGTGCTCCCGCTTCCCCGCCCTCCCTGTCCAGGCAACCTCGGCGCGGGCGCAGTGTCTGCGTGGACTCCAAGCGGAGTTGCGGGGTGCAGGCGCCCGAGATCAGGGTCAGGCAGGGATGAAGGGTCTGTG
>NW_011494960.1:5930121-5944314 GCF_000754665.1 Bison bison bison
GCCGAGCCGACCCGGCGGCTGCGCCCGAGACTCTGCAGCCGAAGCCGGTTTGGCGAGGCGGCCGGGCGAGGGAGCGCGCACGGAGCACGGGACAGAGCGCAGGGGCAGACGGACCCACGGACGGACGGAGCCCCCGCAGACGCAGACGCGCAGAGCTCGGCGAGGTCCCCGTCACATACACACATTCACACACTCGCGCTGACACACACAGGGACACACGCACACTCGCGCGCGCACATCCTCCCGCCAGCCTGCCCGCCCGCTCGCCGGCGCCCGGAGCCCTCTGGCCGGTAAGTGCTGCGCCTCAGTCGGCGCCTTTGTGTGGGGAGCTGGGGGGTGGAGGGCGCAGGGTCCCTCCCAGGGAGGCCCGGCAACAGATCTCCTCCAGACCCCCCGGCGGAGAAGCAGGCGCCCGCCCCCGCCACGCCCCCATGGGGCTCCCGACGCCCCCGGACTGGGGGAAGGGTCCTCCAAGCCTGGGAGGGGACCCGGCCCTGGGTAGAGGGGAGGGAGCAGCAGCCACTCCCCACGAAGCTCGTGCGCGGTTCCCGAGAGGGGAGGGATCGCGATGGCGGTCCCGGGTCCGAGCCTCTGCTGCTGTGGCGGGTGCGCGGCTCCTGGCTGCATTACCTCTCCAGGGTCCGAAGCTCCGGGGGGAGGTTGGAGATCGCCGCTAGCCTGCTGGCCTGTTAACCGTGGCTCCCAGCCTTCGCTTCGCCTCCCCCGACCGTGTAGCTTAAACCACCAATTCCCCAACCCACCCCCAAAATGAAAGCCCAGCGCGTTCCCCTCCCCCAGCGTGCCCCTTCTACCGGCTGAGGCCCAGACTCCTGCAAAACCTGGAGATTGCTCGGGTCAGAGCTCTGAGGGGCTTACCTTACCAGGGATCGTGTGGCTTTCGAGGGTCAGGACCAGGTGAACCTTGGGAATTCATTTAGCCCCCTCATTCTACAGATGGGGAAACTGAGGCCCAGTGAGGTGGCTTGACCAAGGTCACAGGAGGGTTCAAGGCAAAACCTGCATTAGAATCTAGCGTCCCTGGCTTTCAGACTTACTTCCTCTCCTATACAATTCCATCCTTATCCTCAACGAAACCCTAGAACATAAAAATTTACCCCAGTATATCAGGAAAGTCTTTGTAATTCCACCCTGCCCCCCTCCCCCCTTGGAGCAGTAGGTGCCATTCATTAGCTACCATATTTTCTGTTTAAAAAAAAAAGGCTCTTTCAGCCTCACAGGGGATCTCTCTTAAGCAGGTACTCAGGTTTGAAATCACTGAAACAGTGTCCTCAGTTGGACCAGGTGATGTTGTGGTTGAGGAGCCATCACCCCCCCACCTTTGACCTGATGAGATGCCTTCCCCCTCACTCCCCACTGCACCTTAAGGGCCTCAGCTTTCTGATCCAACCAAGCTCTCTTCATCATCCCTTTGCAGAGGTCTCCAGGGACTTCCTGTCCGGCCATCTCTCCCTCCTTGAGGTTTGTTCCATGTAGCCTCTAGGTACTGCTGATGGAGCTGCTGGGGAGGCTTGAGTTACAGCCCCATCAGGCTCGGGTGGTGGCTCAGGGCAAGACTCCCCCAAGGGCAGCTGGGTGTCCCCAGAGCTGAACCCAGTACCTGGTGCAGAGAGGTGTCCTGAGAGGTGTGTTGATGGAGTGAGTGCAAGGTGGGTGGTGAATGGATGAAGTCAGTCACCTTTGAAAAGACTGTTGGATGGGGGAGTTGGCAAGGAGGACAGTATTCAGTCTCTAGGGGCCTGAGGCTCTTGTCTCGAGAGCTTCCTTCTTGAGGGAGCAGCCTGGCAAGGAGCAGAGACAGGGTGACCAGCTGGCATCTCTCCAGGAGCCACCACTCATATTGTTGGGTATGTAAATGGCATAGTGCTCCAGAAGCACTATTTGCATAGACTTCATAATGAGCGGTGGCCCCTGAGTTGCAATTGCAATGCGACGTCTCTCACCCTCAGAGTGAAGAGACCTGGGGTCTCCTTCCTGGCTGAACAATTTCAGTGAATGCTTATAACCTCTCTGGGTCTCAATTTCTCCATCCGAAAAATAAGATCATTGGGTTGGAGATTTTCAGGATAGCTTTCAGGTCTAAATTGTTAGTGTGGTGGGGGGAGGGAGGAAGCACTTATTTATATAACTGCTGTGGGCCTGGTTTTCCTCTTCTATTACTCTATGATGAGATCATTTATGTAGGGTACTTAGCACAGTGCCTGGGGCATAGAAAAAACTCGGAATAGGTAGCTATTAATACCATTTAGGTCCTGGCCTTATGGATATACCCTCCACTTCTTCTCTTCTTAAAGATTGCTCAAGGACATGAGATTTTAGATCCTGAAAGGCCCTGTCTCTCAAAAAATCCCTCCTCCACTGATCTATTCCTGGACTTAGGGCTCAGCCAGCCTAGGACATCCATGAAGCTTCCCAGGAGAAGTCGCACTTTTGTTTATCAGTTATTTCACGCCTAAGGGTGATTGAATTTGATCATTTATATACAGTCAAAGTTTTTCTTACAGGCTGTCACTTACATATTTGATCTTATGATATCAGTAGTGTTATTATTCCCACTTTATAGATGGGGAAGTTAAAACTCAGAGTTTAACCTGAACCCTTTCTTCTGCGTCACTTTGCCTATCCTTTCCTGAAACCTGTCCTGAAAGAGAGAGCTGACTCCTTGGACAAAGTTGAGAAGGAAGGCTTTATTCTCCTGGAAGATGAGAAGTGGCTTCTTGGAGAAGCTCAGTAGCATTGGAGCTGGGTCTGCATGATTTGTATGGTGGAAGGAAGGAGGAAAATATTACAAATAGTGAAAACAGCAAGAGCAGAGAGCTGGTGGTAGGGGCTTCTAGGACAAGTGTAGAAACTGGAAAGTGGTTCATTCCCACTGGAGCAAAAAGGATAAAAGAGGAGCTGTGAGAAGGAAGACTGGGTAGGAGCGTGGAGGCAGTGGCTGGGGCAGGAGTGTCAAGCCAAGGGCTCGGCCTTTAGTTTTTGAGTAGGGGAGAGACTTGATCAGACATGGCCATTAGGAAACTCACTCTGGCCGCACAGAACAGATTGGAGGAGAGAGCCTGCTGGCAGGGAGCTCAGGTAGGAAACAATGACAGTCCTACAGGTAAGAGATCAGGAGGGTCTGGGCGGGGCAGGGAGCAGGGGAGGCTTGTAAGAATGAGGAGAAAGAGGATTTGATGCAGAGGCCGCAGTGTCACCAGAATCAGCGGAGGACTGGATATGGGAGGAGAGAAGAGAGGAATGAGAAATGATGGCAAGGCTTGGAACCTGAGTGGCTGAGCGTCCGTTCACAGACAGAGTCCAACAGGAAGGGGAGGGGGAGGCCCAGGAGTGGGGGGCCACGATCTGGCCAGGCACCAGAGCAACTCCTGCAAAGCTGACTCACTGAGCACCCCAAACTGTCCAAAACCCGTTGCTTCATTCATTATTCACATAGAAACATCTGTTGCGCGAGGTTGTTCTAGACTCTGTAGAGATGCATTGCTAAAAAAGATGAACTACCTCTACCAAGGGAGACAGAAAACATAAGCAAAGTATAACATTTCAAGAGGTGAGCAATACTCTGGAGACAGATAAAACCCAGTGAGGGGTGACTGGGGGGAAGAGATTTACCCTTAAATAGAATCGTCTTCCAGGAAATGATATTTGAAAGTCCTGAATGGAGTGAGGAGGATACCTTGGGGAAGAGGATTCTAGGAAGAGGAGACCACAAGTGCAAAGGCCCCTGGGTAAGAATAGCTTTGTGTTTTCAGGGAACAGCAAGTGTGGCTATAAAACATAGGCCAAGAGGGAGGGTGGGAAGGAAAAATGGAGGAGAGAGGGGCAGGCCCAGATCACACAGGCCTGAGTAATAAGAAATCACGTGATGTTAGTGGGTCCAAGAGAATTAAAGTCCCATTCTCCATGCGTGTTTCATGCCCAGAGAACCAAGCCTGACGCTCAGCAGTGGCTCATTAAATAGCTGTCTAACAAGCAGGAAACCACCATTTATGTATGCAGCCTTTTGGTGTTGGTGGTGGTGTTCAGTTGCTCAGTTGTGTCCGAATCTTTGCGACCTCATAGACTGCAGCACTCCAGGCTCCTCTGTCCTCCACTATCTCCCCAAGTTTGCTCAAATTCATGTCCATTGAGTTGATGATGCTGTCTAACCTTCTGTTTCTCTTAAAGCCTCATATCTTGGACTGAATAAAGGTATTGTAGCATAGTAAGGTAAGGGCATAGTAAGCTGTGTATGGTCAAAATGATAAAGCTCAGATGATCTGAATATCTGTGATATCATTCACGTTTGAAAGTTTGAGTCAAAAAAAAAAAGAAAGTTTGAGTCATGTCTGCATGTTCAGCGTGACTGTTGACTAAGATGAAATAGTCAAACATACCTGAAATGCTTGTAATACAGTTAAAATGGTAACCTTTTATGGTCTTCCCTCATCCCCTTTCCAGTGCAAATATACAGCCTTTTGGTTTCGTTTCAGATTTTCCCTTGTGTAACTCATGCCCTCAGCCATTTCCCTTAGAGAGATTTTAAATTAACTCACCTGAAGCACAAAGGCCCATATTGTCAGGACGAGGAATTATCATCTTCTTCAATAAATTGACAGATTTCAAAGAAAGCAGAGAGGGCGATGGGGAGAGAGAAACTATTTATAGAAGTATAAATTCTTCAAGCACCTAATTAATTGTTTAAATGGATCTACAAGTAGGAATGGAAAAACTCCAGAAGATGGCTAATCGTTTAAAGCTTTTTGTCTGCATTAAGTTGAACACAGGATATGTGTGAACATTTCAAAATATATGGCACCTTTTACCGAAAATTTAACCCACAGACCAGGAAAGATGTTCTTACCAGGGAGGGTCATCATAGCTCTCCATGTGTGTATATCTGTTCAGTCCAAAGCTTACTTGTAGTTACGTGAGCTGGGTCAAAGTCCTTCCCCTCTCCCATACTGTTTCCCGTCTCTGGGCGGTAAGGCTTGGGTTTCTGGGGCCCTTGAGGACTCAGCACAGTGGTCTGTGATGTCTGCAAGCCCACACTGTCATCTTCCCAGAGGACAGTGACCAGTGCCGCTACGTTGGGGTGTGGCTCCCTGTGACACTCAGATGATGTGATATACGGGAGGCAGACAGGTGGTCCTGCCACAGAGGAGATTGATGCTTCCACCAAGCAGACAGAACCAGATACTAGGCCGGACCTTCTGAGGGGGCAAGTTGACAGGTAATCTAAATCTGAGAAGCACAGACTGTCTCTAGGTGCCCTGGTCCAAATTCCATCTGATTTCTGCATGTCTTGTCACTTCTAGGAACTGGAAACTCAAGTCAGCTGAAGAAAAAAACACTTAACCCTTTTAATTTTTGCACAATACCATCACCAAAAAGCTTTTCCTTACCATCAACAGTGGCATTGTGGAAAATAAGGTCTTTCACCTTTCTTTAATGTTACCTCTTTTTAGCATCTGGTGAGATATAGGATGAGTACCTTGGCCAGCAATGTCTGGCAAAGTTCCAGAAATCCCAGACTCTTAGAAGAAAGCTTTTCCCACTCAACTGTGGCTGCTGCTGCTGCTAAGTCGATTCAGTCATGTCCGACCCTGTGCCCACCAGGCTCCCCCATCCCTGGGATTCTCCAGGCAAGAACACTGGAGTGGGTTGCCATTTCCTTCTCCAATGCCTGAAAGTGAAAAGTGAAAGTGAAGTCACTCAGTTGTGTCCGACTCTTAGTAACCCCATGGACTGTAGCCTACCAGGCTCCTCCGTCCGTGGGGTTCTCCAGGCAAGAGCACTGGAGTGGGGTGCCATTGCCTTCTCCGCTCAACTGTGGCACTTAGAATCAAAGCCATCTTCCTTCCTGTGTCCCCCCCTTGACACAGTCTAGACTTAAGTTTCTATAGCTGGGGTGCAGCACGTTGAGTTGGGAAGGGATCCCCTCAAGCTAGACACAGGGGATCCACAATTTGTAAGCGAGCAGTGTCTTAGTAAGAATTCCTGACTTTGGCCTAATGAAGGGCATCAACTGTTCTTGACTATATCTGGTTACTGTGATGGCAGCATACAGACCTTCATGTGATGAGATGATTGGTTGAGAGACCTAGAGAGACATACTGTACCAAGCTTTAACATGTCTTTCCTAAGAGTGGAGATGTTCCTTTTCTCCCCCCAATTCTCTGGAAGCCACTCAGGAGGGATTCATTCAGTGAACTTCAGTGGTGGGCAGCATGTGGCTGTCTGGAGTGGACCCAAAGATTTCATCATCTGCCTAGGAGAGTGGTCCAGTCTTTAAAAAAATAAGTTATACCATAAAAATAACAGAACCACACTGTAGAATTAAATGTAAGATGAACTATGATTTTATCTGTCCCATTCTGTTTCTTCTATGGATCTGTGTCTTTTAATAGTTGTCTAGTTTTGTACCCAGCATTTTTTACTTAACGTTTTCTCATAACTTTTGTGTTCATGCATGACCTTCTTCCATCCTCAATGGTTTTACCATACTTTACTTAGCCATTTCTTTTTTGGTGAACATACGCAGTAGTGAACATCTTTACAAACACAGCTCTTCCATCTCAGATTCTCAAGGCTTCTGATATAACCATCCCCAAGAGGGTGGACAGGACGGGACTGCTGGGGAGGGGGGAAGAGGAGCACGCGATTAAAGAACGTGTCGATGCAGGTTGATTTCATGGATGCTGATGACATGGCCCTGGATCCTGAGGTGGAAAGAAAACAGTGGATACCAGAGCTGGAGCCAAGGAAAGGCTGGAGAGGGAGACTATGGGCCAGGAGGCCAGAGTCACAGGCCTTGAGGGTGTGATAGAGGGGTGTCAGATTTCAGATGGAGTCCCTCCAGCGGTTTGATGATTTGGTTTGGGGTGCCTTTTTTAAATTAGGAAGCAATACATAAAATGTACTACTGTAACCATTCTAAGTATATAGTTTAGTAGCATTAAATGCATTCATATTGTAGTACAGCCATTGTCACCATCTATCCATAGAACTCTTCACATTGCAAAACTGAACCTCTGTACCCATTAAACAATGATTCCTCATTCCCCCTACCCCAGTCTCTGATAACCTCTGTCTACTTCCACACGTTCTAGGTACCGTCTATAAGTGGGATCATATGCCATTCGTCCTTTCGTGGCTAGCTTATTTCACTTAGCATATTTTCAGTGTTCACCCAGGTTGTACCCTGTGCCAGAATTTCCTTCCTTTTTAAGACTGAATAATAGTCCATTGTATGTATGTGCCACATTTGTTCATCCATTCATCTGTTGATGGACACCGGGGTTGCTTCTACCTTTAGGATATTGTGAATAATGCTGTTATGCACTTTGACATACAGGTACCTACTTGAGCCCGTGCTTCCCATTATTTGGGGTCCAGGCCTAGAAGTGGAATTGCTAGATCAAATGATACGTCTATATTTAACTTTTTGAGGAACCACAGGGTGGTTTTTATTAAGGATTTTTGGGTACTCATTGAAAAAGACCACTAAATGAAGTTTTAGGAGTGGAGGGTCCAGGAAGAAACCATTAATTTTTCTAAGTAAATGTTGTGTAGGTTTCTCCATGGCGTTGGAGGGAAGAGAGAAAAGGGAACAGAATACAAATGAATCCACCCTCCATTTCTGAGGAATTATGGTGATTTAGAGGCATCGTGGGTGGAAAAAGAGAGCTCTCAGGAGAGATCTTTCAGAGTTGGGATTCATTCACACATGCAGGTATTTACTGCGCCAGGAAATCAACCTGCCGTGGGGACCCTGCCCACAGGAGCTTGTGTGTGTCTGTTGGGGTCACCAGTGAGTATCCGGACAACAATGGTCTGTACAGATGCCCACTCTGGTAGTCATAAGTACTAACGTTTCTGAGTGCTTACTACGTTATCTCACTGATCTTTTATCACAGTTCATTGCAGAAAAGTTTTTATTGCTCTCAGTGTATTGATAAAGACTCAGAGAGTTTAAGTAACTTGCCAGAAACACACAGCAAGTAAGTGGCAGAGCAGGAATTCACACCTAGGTATGTAACTGTGCCCTGGTGATGAGCTGAGGGTTCTGGGGACCCAGGACAGACACCTGCTCAGTGTGGAGGTCAGAGAAGGCTTCCTGAAGGAAGGGGTCAGGTGAGCATTTTGGTGGGAGCTGGCTGTGTTCTTCTGTGGCTCATGATTTCAGAACATGGTTTTTGGTAGGAGCAGTGGCAGCATCCAGCTGTTTCCTGTGCCTCTGGTCACCCAGGGTGCCCCCAACTCCCACCTGCTCCTGCTCCACTGAGACTACGTTTCAGAGGAAGACGCTCAGAGTCAGCATCCCCGGTGCTTATCGAGGCAGGGAGGCCAGCGTGGGGCCTGTCCTTTTCCCTCTGACATTTTCTGCCTCTGACTCCCTTAGCTGCTCTCCTTCCAACCCCTTCTGGGATGCCTTAGAGGGACAACCCAGGCTGCCTCCCAGGTCTGGGCAACATTGGGCCAGTGGGCTGGAGTTGGCCAAATACAAGGCCCAGGAGTGGCAGTGGAAGTCACATATCCACCTCTGTGTCACTTCACACCCAAGATACCTGGACCTGTGGGCTCCCATCACCTCAAAGCCCTGCCTTCCCAGAACCCAGAAGTAGCCAGTTCTCTCTGCTCTTTGAACCTCTTGTAGCTCCCTGAGGCCTACAGCAGTGTTTCTAACAAGGACTCTGCTGGTCTGTAGGTGGGGAGTTCTTTATTATGACAGCATCCCTGGCCACTCCCCTGAATATTCCCCAGGAGCACCCTTCAGTCATCGTAAAAACTGAGAATGCTCACACACATTTGAAGGTCGGTTTTATGAGCAGGAAGATGTACATTCAGCATTGCATTCAGCAAGTTTTGATGACTATGAAGTGGAATAACCATCACCAGGATTGAGATGTGGGACATTTCCATCACCTCTCAGAGTTCCTTCTTTCTCCGTCAGTCAGTACCCGCCCTCAGAGGGAACCGTCCTCGCCATTTCTGTCACTGAAGATGACTTTTGTCTGTTCTTGATCTTGGTATAAATGAACTCAGGTAGCGTGTGGTCTTTGTGTCATAAGTAGTTTTTGAAATCCATCTGTATTGTTACACCCCCACTCTCCCCGACACGCAGATCTGTAAATGCCAACTAGAATGGCAGTCCTCGCCTTTATCCTACCGAAGGAAAGTGGGCTGTGAGTTACAGCCCACTTTGGGGGGGCTGTGAAAGTAGGAAAGTGAGTTACAGTCTGTGTGTGTTCGCAGGATGCACGAAGCCCTCAGCCGTGGGAAATGAGGCCCCCTCCTGCCCACTGTCCAGCCACACTGAGGGGCCCTGTCCCAGCTTGCCTTGCCCTTTCACTTCTGGCCTCCGCTGCTGCAGTGTTCTCTGCCTGGAATACCCTCTGCGCAGTCTGGTGAGCTCTCCGGGTCCTTTGGTCCTTGGGATGCTCAGACATCAATTCCCTGTGCAGCTTCCTGGATTTTCCCGCTGTGCCCTCCCAGGCACCCATGTCCCACAGCCTCCATTGACATTTAGCACCTATTCCACTCTGCTCACAGGACTGCAAGCTGGTTGAGGGCAGGACTGGGGTTTAGTCATCTGTATATCCTCGTGGGTCCAGCACACAGAGCCTGATAGTAAAGAAACAGATTTAAGATTATAGCAGATGCTGTCTCAAGATTACTTCGAGGCAAATTGGGTCTAAAACAGCTGTGCAAAATATATCCCGAAACCACCCTCTGAAATTGATCAAAGAAAGGTGATGGAAAAAAGAGTGTAATCTCTGACCACAAATGGTAAATGTAGCATTAAACTCAACTACAATGAGGCAGAGACCTCAGCCCTTGCCTAGAGGATCTGGATTCATGGGAAATCCATGGGCATTAATAAATGCAAAGTAATACAGCTCAGGGAGTCAAGGGGATGGGCAAAAGAGTAGAGCCAATCAAGGAAGGCTGCCTGGAGGAGGTGAGTTCCAAAGGTTTTTCAAAGAGAGGAGTCTGTTGAGCCACAGTTACATAATCAAGAGTAATCTATAGAAAGCCTTAAAGCATGAGCCAAGGCAGCCTGGATCATGGTCTGATCTGTCTTCTTGTGACTGTGGTCCTAAGTCTCACATAGGTCCCCTTCCTTCACCTTTCACTCCTTTTCATTCACTTCTTCCTTCCCTCTTTTCTCCTATTTAATCTCCTTCGCATCTCCTTTACAAACTTGAATGTGCAGAAGGAGCTGGATGTACATTGCTTGGCCTTCCATCCCGTCCTCGGTGTACTGGACTCCCCATCTTAGAAGAGACAGAAGGAGGCCCATCCCCTGTCCCTCCTACCCCCAGCTTGGGCAGCTCACAACAGTCAAGTTTCTGGGCAAGAGAGCCAGGGAGTGGCCCAGGCTGGAGTGTGGTCCATTGCCAGGTGCCGAGTTACAGATCAAAACACTAGGGAAAGAATTCAGCTGGAAGAGACATCAGTGTGTGCTGGATTCCCTGGGGAGGTTTCCCAGAGGCGGCGTGAGCTTCGGCAGGCCCTGGCCACAGCTCAGGGGAGAGGAGCAGAGGGGCCTGTCCAGGACGGAGGACCAGGGAGACACGGGCTGAGAAGCAAGAGTGAGGGTGGCTGGGGGCTGGGGCAGTGTTCATGATGGAAGAGGATCTGGGGAGCCCCATGAAGTTGGATTTTCAGCTCTTTATGCCCCACCTTCCTCTGGGCCCTGTGTCTAACCCAGGGGACCCCAAAACCACCAAGGGCTCTCCAAAGGGGAGAGAGCAGTTCTAACAGAGAGGCCCCGTTCATCCTCAAGGTAGCATCTTCAGCATTGCTCTCCTTAGCTCCAGGACACCTGGCAGAGCCTAAGGACAAAGGAAACAGAGCTTTGCAGCTGATGGCACCACCTGCTATGGAGGGCAGGAGCGGCTTGGAGGGGCCTGGGAGAGGCAGCTTTGAAGCAGGTCAGCGTGGTGACAGGGAGGCTGTCAGCCCCGGTGGCCTCGTCCTTTCTCTGCCTCAGTCACTTCCACCATCTTTACCATAAGCTTGTGACCGGCAGCTCCTATTGCTTCCGCAGCCCAGAGGAAGAAACCAAGGCTCAAAGAAGCTAGGACACAGGTCCAGGACCCCGTGGGGACAAGGCGGCAGAGCACAGCGTTTCAGCCAGGTCTCTCGGCCTCCGAATCCATCCTTTTTGCAGAGGACCGTGGCTGCCTTAAGGTGTGTGACCTCAGAACATCCAGTCTGCTGTGTTTTGAGGGATTCTCCCAGCGACTGAAGGCTTGGTCACAGCCCTCCCCCGGCCCCTGGTCTCTAGACCCTTTTCAGCCTTGAATTCTGGCTGCTTTTTTCCTCTTTCCTATTCCATTCAACTTCCTGGCTCATACAGTGTCCTCTCTCCTAGCAAAGCTGCCTCAGACCCAGCTCACGTTTCCAAACAGTTTCCATCTTGTGTCCCCCCCCCAGGCTCTGACTGGGTCTCAGTTTTGCCTGATTCTTTTACCAAACCCTGAAGTGCCAGCATCTTCCCAACCTGAGCACAGAAGGGCTACCTGAGAGGCTGAGGGTGGGGGCCCTGATGGAGGACTAGACCCCACAGTGAGGTGTGGCAGGAGCCAGAGTTCTCCCTAGCCGCAGGTGGGAACAGACCTAGCTCTGTACCCCAGCCCCCTCCTTTCTAAGTGTGTACGAGCCCTATGAGAGGTGGTTCTGTGGGTGATGGAGAGCGGAGCAGATGCCAGACAGGATCTTCATGGACAATCCAGAGCAACGCACAGGTGGCCCTGGCATTCAGGCCCAAGGTTGGCATCAGGGACATCTAGGGCTAAAACCAGAGGCAGGTAGAGATCAGAAGCCCAGAATCATTTGCGATCAGGGTGTGTGTGTCACCAGCACTGGCTAGGTCAGGATTCTAGTTCCGTTTGGAGAGGGCAGAGCTGCAAGAGTGGACAAGGCCTCAGTCCTAGAAGGAAGATGACCGAGACAGAGATTGTGCCTGCCAGGGCATCAGGCGGAAGGCCAGGTGCTGGGATGGGGCCAGTGTCAGAGCCGGATGAGCAAGAGTGAGACTGAGTGTTGTGAAAATAATAGTTAACACTTAAATGAGCCTCCTTGGTAGCTCAGTGGTAGAGAATCTGCCTGCTAATGCAGGAGGTGCGGGTTTGCTCCCTGGGTCAGGAAGATCCTCTGGAGGAGGAAATGACAACCCACTCTAATATTCTTGCCTGGGAAATCCCATGGACAGAGGAGCCTGGCAGGCTGCAGTCCATGCGGTCGCAAAAGGGTTGGACACGACTTAGTGACTAAACAGTAACAAGAGCATTTATGTAGTGTGTTCTGTGCTACTGGTTCATTTTGCAGATGAGAAAACTGAGGCACCAAACGTTTGAGTCAAACTTCTGATCTCTTCCAAGACTGGCAGCATGGCCCCTCACATTCATAGTTTGACCTCAGCCATGGTGGGAGCATTTACACCAGGGAAATTGGCAAATGCCACAAATTATAGCTTTTAAAATTTTTATTTTTTTTCTGAGAACCAGTTTGTTAGCATACCACTAAGCTCAGAGGGTAAAGAATCCACCTGCAATGCAGGAGATCTGGGTTCGATCCCTGGGTTGGGAAGATTCCCATGGAGAAGGGAACAGCTACCCTCTCTAGTATTCTTGCCTAGAGAAATCCATGGACAGAGGAGCCTGGCGGGCTACAGTCCATGGGGTCACAAAGAGTCGGACACGACTGAGCGACTTTCACTTCACTTCAGGCTCATTCCAGAGCCTCCATGAACCTCACCTGTGGGTGAGAAGGCTTGTATTAACGGAAAAGCAGGCAACACCTGCCACACTAGATGATGAGAGCCTTTTCAAGAGCTTACTGGACCCTGTCTAAGCATTTTACATGCATCTCATGTAAAAACTTCACGTAAGGATCAGCATTCATTCAGTCTCCCTGAGACCCTCTGAAGTGTAGACACTGCTTTC
This sequence comes from Bison bison bison, assembly GCF_000754665.1. Classification (NCBI taxonomy): domain Eukaryota; kingdom Metazoa; phylum Chordata; class Mammalia; order Artiodactyla; family Bovidae; genus Bison; species Bison bison. The sequence goes on from NW_011494960.1 coordinate 5,943,075, forward strand.
CCTATTTCACAGATCAGGAGACTGAGCTGCGGAGAAGTCAAGCATCTTATCTAAGATCAGGCAGTCAGTGAGGCAGCACTGACTCAGACTTGGCCGCCCAATCCCAAAGCCTGTGCTTTGTGGCATTTTTGATGAGCCATTTATACACACTCAAACCCTAGCCCTATTTTCATTTGTTTTTCTCAAGAATAGATCTTGAGTATCTTCCTGGTGCCAGACAGAGTATTAAGTGAGGAAATAGGAACGTCCACATCAGAGCCCATGCACCTGGTGGCTTCAATAAAGCCTGGGTCTGGGGTGGAGGCAAACTGAGTTTGAAGCCTGCTTCTGTTTGAACCATCTGGATGACCTTGAGCAAGTGACTCAGTCTCTCCAAGTCCTCATCTCCACATGTGTAGGAGGGGCTGACAACTGTGTTTAGCTCACAAGGCTGTGGTGAGAGATGAGTGATGTAATACATGTACAGTATTGGCACGGTATCCAGCACTCCCTAAGCACTCGGTAAAAGGAAGCTGCTGTGATTACAGTCCACAGGTTTGTGTTTGGGTCGCTCCGTGTGAGGTGCGGATACAGGGCATCAGGAGATAACCACTGAGGGACTTCCCTGGTGGTCTAGTGGTTAAGATTCCTCCACTGGGTTCAGTCTCTGGTCAGAGAACTAAGATCCTGCATGCCATGTGGCATGGCCAAGAAAAATAAAATAATTAAAAAATAATCAGTTATTTCTAAGGAAGTCAGGGAGAGTACTGCTGAGGCCACATTTGAACAGGGTCTTGAAAGGGTCTTAAAGTGTTTTTTCAAGCAGAGAAGGGAAACGGGTGCTTTTCCCTGAAGGGCGAAGTGCATTCCAAGGCATCCCGAGTAGAAGCGAGCATCTAACAGAAAGGAAACATAAAAACACTCCCCTCCCAAGAGATGTGATCACGCCTTCACATTTGTAACTGTCTGTTTCCTCCTTGTAAGTGAAACTGTATACCTTGGGTGGAGAAAGAGGGGGCCGAAGTGGGGCGTTTTCAGAATCTTGGAGAGCAGAGGATTAAACCAGATGACCTTTCAGCCCTGAAATCCCACTCTTCGATTGAACATCTTCTGGTCCTGTCCACCACACAGATACACCTGTCCGCAGTAGATACTGACCCACACAGGGGAGCTGGGCCTGTGTCAGTCACTGACTGGGGTGGGAAAGCTCCCCTTTCCCCACCCTCTACCCCCGACTCCCGCTCCCCCCGAGCCCCACCCA
>NW_011494960.1:5944414-5975791 GCF_000754665.1 Bison bison bison
CCCACCCATGGACCGAAGCCTGTTTCCCTGCCGCTGGGAGCGCCCTCTGCTGGTTCCCTGCTCCACCAGCGCTGCCTCATCAAACCTTGATACCTAACCCTAACCCCAAAATCAAAACTTGAGACCTTAAGCAAAGGCCATTAAATGTCATTAAATTCATGGTTTTTTTTTTTTTAATTTTCATTTGTGGATGCTGTGACTCGGACTGGAGGAAATGACTGGCCTAGGGTCACACGCTGGACTAGAGCCCAGGGCTGCTGTGCCCTTGGCCGTGGAGCACATGTGTTCCTCCAGTCATGGAGCACGGCTGCTACCATCACGCACACTCTCCACTCCAGCCAGTCTTTCAAGGTGGGCTCTCTGGGCTGCTGCTCCAGGTGGAGCAACCTGAGGCCAGGGTCCAGGGCAGGGCTTCCTTCTATTCCTGGGGAGGACGTACGAGGTAATGGCCCTGCAGCTGTGGACTCCTTCGGATCCCTGGGGACAGGAGTCTCCCCCTCCGGCTCCTTCACTAAGTCACCTGCTGTGTGAATCAAGCTGAGTCACTTCACCACCTGAGCCTCAGTTTCTTCATCTGTAAAATGGGCGTGCTGCCCCCAAAGACCTAGGTGAGGATTGTTTCAAAGAACATGTGCAAGGTAACTGCTGTTTCGTTCACATTCACTCTCTTCCTATTTTCAGAGTGTTGTTTTCAACGAAGACCAAAAGCCAGAAGAGAAGAGAGCTGAGGACTATGGGCAGCAAGAGGCAGACCTGTTACTACTAGCTGTGTGCCCTTGGGCAGGTCACTGGACTTCTCTGAATCTCCATTTCCTCATCTAGAAACTACAAGGTAATGATTGTATGTTCCTCCTAGGGCCATTGTGAAGATTAAGGTCTGCCTTACGTCTCTGGAAAGAAGGGGAGGGAGGAGGAGAACACAAACGAAGAACATGACAAATGAGCACTCGGAAGATGTCCCCGTCCACACTCCCTTCCCACGTGCCCCTGTCAGACTGAATTTCTTTCCAGTCGTTTGAGCGTGCCCCGCTTCCTCTCAACTCCGGGCCCCTTCACGGGCCTCCCTTCGGCCTGGAACACCCCAGCTGCTGCTCTGTCACTCCACAAGGCCTGACCTCTCCTTCATGTCCCCTCATCGGTTCCTTCCTGCGAACCTACCCCGACTCTCCTGCCAGTCTCGGGGCCTCACCGGCAGCCCCCACACCTGGCACTTCTCCCATCCAACAGGCCACCTGTGTTCCCTTGCCTTTTGCTTCCCTGTACTCCCCCTCTGTGCTCTGAGAGCCTGCACTTTGCTGTATCCCCAGGGCCTCAGCCTGTGGCCCACACAGAGTAGGTGTTTGGTAAGCACTAGTGTTTGGTCATGGAGAAGGCAATGGCACCCCACTCCAGCACTCTTGCCTGGAAAATCACATGGACAGAGGAGCTTGGTAGGCTGCAGTCCATGGGGTCACTAGGAGTCAGACCCGACTGAGCAACTTCACTTTCACTTTTCACTTTCATCATTGGAGAAGGAAATGGCAACCCACTCCAGTGTTCTTGCCTGGAGAGTCCCAGGGACGGGGGAGCCTGGTGGGCTGCCGTCTATGGGGTCTCACAGAGTTGGATACAACTGAAGCGGCTTAGCAGCAGCAGCAGTGTTTGGTCATCACTAGTCAAGCGCATGAGTGTCCCAGACCCTGAATCAGACTCACGTGAAAGATGGAAAACTCTTTCCATCTTGCCCAGCCCCCACCCCTTTGCTGCCTGGGCCTCTCCAGCACCCCTTCGTCTCCCCTTCCCTTGGCTGTCTGCCACGCCCACGCCGCTATCTCGCACGAGCAGAGCAAGGTGGAGAAGGCGTCATCATTCATCAGGGCACGTCCCAAGCAGAGGACTCACAGACCCTGTGTTTGGGATCCAGAGCGCTCTGAGTTTGCAGTCTGCTCAGACGTGGGGACAGATGGCTGGACAGTGGACAGCTGGGCAGGGAGGGTAGGCAGCTTGGCAGGTTGGAAATAGCAGTGAACTAAGCATTGGAAGTCCTGGGCTCGCCTATCTGTTCCACGAGTTTGCTGCACGCATCGGTCTGAGCACTGTGGGTGCCAGCAACAGAAACTGACAGACTTACGCAGGAAAGCTGCTTGTCAGAAGGCTTTGGGGTGTGACACAGTATGACAGGTAACTGACCTCCGGTCTTGGGCCGTCCCTGCGGCAAGGGACTGGCAGAGCACCTGGGGAAGAGAGAGGCAACTCCCGAAAGGGAATCAGGATTTTTAAGTGCCTGAAAACAGTTGTTCACACCCTTTGTGACCTGAGGCAAGTACTGAATCTCCCTTGCCTTGGTTTCTCTTTGGGGATATCCTAAAGCCAGCCTCTCTCCTCCATTCACATCTCGTGTGCTTTGTCCAGAGAAAACTTTCTGCCCTGGCCCCAGATGATATCTCTCCCCATCCAGACATTAGGGGATGGTGATGAGGAGGTGAATGAACACCTATGTGCTTCCCTGCCACCGCCCTGGGAAGGAAGGCGAGGTCGCTCCACCTGTCCACTCTAAAGCACGTGGCTCATTTGCAGGAGGCGGTCAGCCTGGTTCTCCATGAAGCAAGCATGTCCTCTGCCCCTGCACACTGAAGTGCTGATGAGAACCTGGGTGGCATTCTGGGTCCCTTTCTGGCCATGATATGGCCATCTTCTCCAGGTTGGGAAGCTCCTGGCCAGGTTCTGCCCACCCAGAACCCTCAAAACCACTACCCCTAAGACCCTGCCACTGCCCTCCATCTGACCTTTAATGTGTACATCAACAGGCTTGGGCCCTGAACACCTGGAATGCAGGGGTGGCTGATGGGGTGAATGTGCTCTCAAGTCACTGCTCAGGGAGGCAGGTGCACAAACAGCTAACTACAGCAGCAGAACAAAGTCAGAGGCAGAGAGGAGTAAGAGCCAGTGTGGGGTGGGAGTGGAGATGGGAGAGCTTAATTCTTCCCTGGAGATCAGGAGGTGCTTCATGAAAGAGGTGATGGGGAGAATTAGTAAAATTTGACAGGAGGGGGAAAAGAAACATCAGGCTAAGGTAACAGCATGAACAGAGGCCTGGAAGTCGGAGTGGACAGGTTTGGTCCTGAGGACATGGCCGTGTAGTGGGATTCAAGCTTTGGGAGGTGGTGGAGACTCCATGTGGACACTTTGGGGTGTCTAGAGCCTAGAGCCATTGTCCCCAACCTTCTTAGTGCCAGGGATCAGTTTCATGGAAGACAGTTTCTCCACGGATGGGGGCGGGGGTGGTGTTGGGATGATTCAAGCACATCACGGTTATTGTGTACTTTATTTCTATTTATTCTTTATTTCTACGTATTCTTTATTCATCCGCTTCACCTCAGACCATGAGGCATTAGATCCCAAATGTTGGAGACCCCTGCTCTAGCGAGCCCTGGGAGCCCCAGGAGCAGGAAACCCAAGGTAGAAGGCATATCTGCCTGGGATTGGGTGAGGAGGTTCCTGGGGGCTCAGCCTCCCACTCAGAGATGCTGGCTTCAGCATCCCAGCTCCTCCTCACCCACCTGGGAGGAGAGTGCAGACTCCTCTGCCTCCCTCCCCAAACCTGTCAGCTGTTTCTCTGCATGCATCCTGGGCAAAGCTGACATCCACTCCAGGATGTCTCCTAAGAGCACCCACACATCCACCGTCCCACTGTCCAGGCAGAGGTGATGTGTCCACAGTCCCTCCCAGGCAGGCCTCTGTTAACACTCTTCACCCAGTCCCCAGTGTTACCTGATCTGTCTCCCCCATCGGCCACGAGCTCCTGGAAAATAAGGTGGGCTGGTCCAGGCTGAGTCTCCAGCACCCCGCCAGGGGCACCAGTACCTTCAAACATGAGTGGACGAATGACACTGATGACATTTAAGGTTCCAGGAGCCTAGGATCTAGGGGTGAAGCCTAGGGATGAAGCCTCAGGGGTCCAGATTGAAAGAGGATTGCCCAAAGTCGTTAAGCAAGGGGGGGGTGGAGTTTAAAAGGTAAGTTTGCATCATAGCAGCACTATTCACAACACCCGAAAGGTGGAAGCAGTCCAGAAGTCCGTCAGATGGTGGATGGGTGAAATGTAGTTTGCCCGTGGAGTTGGATATTAACCAGCTGTTAAAGGAAATTAAGTACTGACACATGCTAGAGCGGGGGATGAACCTAGAAGATGTTAGGCTGAGTGAAAGGATCCAGACACAAAAGGCTACAATATTGTAAGATTCCATTTAGTTGAAATACACAGAACAGGCAAATCTGTGACAGACAGGAAGAGGATTAGTGGTTGCCAGAGGCTGAGGGAGGGGAGGATGGGAGGGACTCCTTAAGGGGTCCCGGCTTTTCTTTTGGGGGCGATGAAACTCTTCTGGAACTAGATGATGGTGGTGGTTTCACAACATTATGGACGTAATAAGTACCCTGGAACCGTATGTTTTCAGTTCAGTCGCTCAGTCGTGTCTGACTCTCTGCGACCCCATGAACCGCAGGCCTCCCTGTCCATCACCAACTCCCAGAGTCTACCCAAATTCTTGTCCATCGAGTCGGTGATGCCATCCAACCATTTCATCCTCTGTCGTCCCCTTCTCCTCCTGTCCTCAATCTTTCCCAGCATCAGAGTCTTTTCCAATGAGTCAACTCTTCACATGAGGTGGCCAAAATATTGGAGTTTCAGCTTCAGCATCAGTCCTTCCAAAGAACACCCAGGACTGATCTCCCTTAGGATGGACTGGTTGGATCTCCTTGCAGTCCAAGGCACTCTCAAGAGTCTTCTCCAACACCACAGTTCAAAAGCATCAATTCTTCGGCGCTCAGCTTTCTTCACAGTTCAACTCTCACATCCATACATGACCACTGGAAAAACCATAGCCTTGACTAGACGGACCTTTGTTGGCAAAGTAATGTCTCTGCTTTTTAATATGCTGTCTAGGCTGGTCATAACTTTCCTTCCAAGGAGTAAGCGTCTTTTAATTTCATGGCTGCCGTCTCCATCTGCAGCAATCTTGGAGCCCAGAAAAATAAAGTCAGCCACTGTTGCCACTGTTTCCCCATCTATTTGCCATGAAGTGATGGGACCAGACCCCATGATCTTAGTTTTCTGAATGTTGAGCTTTAAGCCAACTTTTTCACTCTCCTCTTTCACTTTCGTCAAGAGGCTTTTTAGTTCTTCTTCACTTTCTGCCATAAGGGTGGTGTCATCTGCATCTCTGAGGTTATTGATATTTCTCCTGGCAGTCTTGATTCCAGCTTGTGCTTCCTCCAGCCCAGCATTTCTCATGATTTGAAATGGTTTAAATGGTGAATTTTATGTTATGTGAATTTTACCCCGGATGTAGTTTGGGACCAGATCAGGTAACCACCAACTGGGTCTAATGTCTGTTCCTCAAACCTATGCCACTAATCACCCTTCCTACAACAGACCTCCTCAGCCCAGGGACAGGGGAGCCTGTGGCACCTCTTGGTTCAAGGGAAGCCCCACCCAGGTGGCAGGATTTCTATTCAAGTGCCTCTGCTGTGTCCTGGCCTACATCACTTCCCCAGCCTGTTGACCAACTACTTCCAGTTAATGCCAAATACTCTATCCATCTCGAGCCTCTGGGGTGCTCCCCTGTTTCTGTTTGTACCATGAAAGAAGTTCTTTTCCTTGTGACCCCTCATCCACCTATAAACATCCTTTAAGAACCAGCTCCTATATTCCCCTTGCCGAAGACATCCCCTCCACCCCCTCACCACAAGCTGAGCTCCCCAAGGTATCACGTGCATGCAGTCTATTAAAGCTGGTGGGGGAGCAATCATGTTTGCTTGTGTGTCTCCCCAGAAGACTGGGAGTTGTGGGGGGAAGGGCCTGGTGTGTTTGTCACTGTGTTCCTAGTTCTGCTGCCTTGCTCCCCGAAGCTGCTCAGTGAGCGCTTGTTGAATGGGGCAGTGGCTTTGGAAAGGTTCTTTCCCCTTCCACACATTCTCCATCGGTGAGGGAGGGACAGACCGGGTGATCTCCTAGTCCCTTTATCTCGGGGGTTCTCTGGTTTCTAAGAGTAGCAGTGAGGGGCCAGTCCAGCAAGTGGCTGCCTGTGGTCACAGGCCAGTTTTCTTCTCTTGTGTCCCCAGCTGGTTGAAGTGGATAAAGGAAGAGAAGGAGCCTGCAGTAATGCACAGCAAGCAGCTATTTCTGCTCTTGGCTGGGAGGAAGGAGGACAGTGCCCAGAGACTGGGCTTCCCGAGTCAGCCTGAATGCACCAGCTCTTCCCTTTGGAAATCTAATTCAAACCCTCCCCTGAACAGCCTCACCACGCAGGTTTTGGCGAGGTTGCCTGGAGTCCTTCGACTGCAGGGCCCAGAGCAGGCTCTTGCTTCATTGTCCTCTCCAGATGAGAGGTGCTACTCTTTCTGCTTTCCTGATGATGAAATTAGTCATTTTCTAGGAAGCTTATTTATAGAGTCCGCTGCACACATGCAGGGCTGAGCTATTCTGAACACGACTTGGGGCCTGGGAGGCTTGAGGTAAGAAAGCAGCTGTGAGTCACTCGTGGGTCCTATTGCAGAGGTATCTGGATATACCTGGGTTACCTTTTTGCACCGAGCCAAGGGTCAGACCTCTGGGGCTACCCTCCAGCCAGGGCGCTCTTCAAGGTAAAGAAAGCAAAAGCTCTGGATCAGGAGGTCGGGGGTAGGTGTTCTCCATCCCCATCTGCTGGCTACCCACGCGGCATATAACCTGGGGCCAGGCAGACTGCCTTCTGTGCCTCCGTTTCCTCCTCTGCTAAATGAAAGGGCTTCCAGCTCCGTGATACTGGTCTGCTGTGGACTGCAGCAGGAGAGAAGGGTTCCAAGTGCCTTTATGAAGATCTGCCTTCAAAAAGGCAGCTCAGATAATGGCTATGTTTGAGGGGCCTGAGGTTTTTTTCAAGAAGGTCAGGGCAATGTTCACTTATTCACCGAGTGTTTGTTTATGTATTGAACACCCGCTATTGAGCGGGCACCAAGCGAGACTTCGAAGCTACAGTGATAAATGAAACCCAAATGGTGGTCCCTGCCCTCATGTCACTTATAATCCAATGTTGGTCAAATAATGGCATAAGGTAAAATGAAATTTCAAACTTTGTCAAAGGCTATGAGTAAAAACTAATGGGAAGGAGACCTTGGGGGGCAGTGCGGTGGGAGGAGCTCTCCAGGCAGGGAGAAAAGCACGTGCAAAGGCACTGTGTAGAAAAAAGCCTGCCCTGTTGTAGCTAGAGTGCAGAGGTTAAAAAGGAAAGGGGCATGAAATAAGGCTGGAGGGATGAATGGAGGACAGAACATTCAAGATCTGGTAAGCCACATCTAAGGATTATTGTCTTTGTTTTGAGTGTAATAGGATGCCATTCAAGTATTTTTTAAAAGAAGCAAGTTATATGGTAAGTGTGAAAGAGTTGATTCTCGCTCAGGCCTGCCCTATCCAGCTGTGCAGGTTGTAAACTGCACAACCTACAAAGCCATATATATTAGAGAATGTTTCGGAGGCCAGCCTGAGTGAATGCCAGAGACCAGTTAAAAGACTGCCTCAGGAATCTAGGCAAGAGATGCTGCCCTGGACCAAGATGTAGGTGGCAGAGAGAGGGGAAAAGTGGAGAGACTCCAGAGACATTTAAAGGGGCTTGAAGATAGCATTTGTCTCTCTGCAGGAGAGCCAGGCCCCTGGGGTTTGGGATTCTCAGAGATCGTGCCACCTGGAGTGAGGAAAGAGTAAAACAGTTGCCAGTTGAGAGCAGAAGATGTCAGAATCAAAAGGGGCATCCTTACCCCAACCTCTGTGCCCGTCACTGTTTCAAGGTTGCAGTTGGGCCTGGAGTCGGCTTCAGGACCAGTCCAAGAGTCAGGATTGCAGGGCTAGTGGGTGGAGAGGCAGCTGACCTCTTGAACTTCTTGGAAGTGCTATGATAGCAAGGGTAGATTAAAGTTTCTTCTGGCTGCCAGTTTCAGAAATCAAATCCCACCATCTTAAGCTAAAATATTGGAATTTATTGGAAGGATCAAAATCACCATAGACAGTAACTGCAGCCATGAAATTAAAAGACGCTCCTTGGAAGAATAGCTATGACAAACCTAAACAGCGTATTAAAAAGCAGAGACATTACTTTGCCAACAAAGTTCCGTTTAGTCAAAGCTATGTTTTTTCCAGTGGTCATGTATGGATGTAAGAGCTGAACTATAAAGAAGGCCGAGGGCTGAAGAATTGATGCTTTCAAACTGTGGTGCTAGAGAAGACTCTTGAGAGTCCCTTGGACTGTGAGGAGATCCAACCAGTCAATCCTAAAGGAGATCAACCCTAAATATTCATTGGAAGGACTGATGCTGAAGCTCCAATACTTTTGGCCACCTGATGAGAAGAGCTGACTCACTGGAAAATACCCTGATGCTGGGAAGATAGAAGGCAGGAGAAGAAGGGGGCGGCAGAGGATGAGTTGGTTGGATGGCATCACCGACTCAAAGGACATGAGTTTGAGCAAGCTCCGGGAGGTGGTAAAGGACAGGGAAGCCTGGTGTGCTGCAGTCCATGGGGTCGCAAAGAGTCAGACACGACTGAGTGACTGAACAACAGCAATTGGAAGGATCCTGGGGCATCTGATGGTCTTAACAGGCATGTTGCTCAGTCAAGGTTCAGAATGGGCCGGAATGCAGAAGCTCCTATGGCCTCAGCAACAGATGTTTCTGGACCCTCTCTCCAGGGCACTGTGGCTACCATGGTTCAGCCCTCAGAATACATTTGAAAAGTGCAGGGGAGAGTTCTGATTGTCCCAGGCTGGTAGGCTTGTCCAGCCACGAATCAGTCAGCTGCTGCTAGGGGTCGGACCAAGGGCAGGCAGAGCCCCTGGAGCCCACGCTGTGCAGCAGGCCCTTCCCAAAGCAGGGGAAGCCCTGAGAACAGAGCAGTCACTCAGGATATGTCAGACGACACAAACTTCCTGAAAAATGAAAGTGAAAAGGGAAAGTCGTGTCCAGCTCTCTGCAACTCCACGAACTGTAGCCCACCAGGCAACTCTGTCCATGGGATTCTCCAGGCAAGAATACTAGAGTAGGTTGCCATTCCCTTCTCTGGGGCATCTTCCTAACCCAGAAGATACCCAGACGGTATCTTCTTTACCGTCTGAGTCACCAGGGAAGTCCACAGAAACTCCCTGGGGTCTGGCTAATCTCCAGCAAACTTTTTGCAGCTTACTGGGTAAAGGAGAAACTCTAGACCCCAGCTTAGTCCTGAAAGGTACCCTGATAAAGAAGGTTTTCTGATTTCAGAAGGAAATAGAACATTTAGAATATGCAAATACATTGACAGCTACTTTTTCTAGCTATTTCTAGAGAAGAGTTTTGCATACCACTTTGTACTGCCTGAGCCACAGGAAATGGGCAGGGCATGGGGGAGGGCTGGACACAGATTGTATGTCACCCAGATCCCTCTTGACCACTCATGGTTCAAACCCACAGAAGCTCGGAGGTAGAATGGCACAGCAGTGCAAATGTGAGCCTGGAGTCCTAGACTGTAATTTCATACCCCACTCTACCCGAAGGTGCTTTGTGACCTGAGGCAGGATACTTAATTTCTCTGAGCCAAGTGGAATGATCCCTAATTCATGGGGTCCTGGTGAAGACTCAGTGTGATAAAGTTTGTGAAGTGCTTTGCATGACGTAAGCCCTCCTTCTATGGTGGAGATATGGTGCTGATGGTGGTTTAGTGATGCTGCTACTGGTTATCCCACGTGGAAGACACCTGCAAAACTCTGCCCCTGCCTCTCCAGCTTGACCCCTCCGTAGGTTGGTCTTTTCCTCAGGTCCCCCTAATGGGACAGGGTTATTCCAAAGGACCCGGTGCAGGAAAGGAAGGCTTTTCCTCTTTGCTCAGGGTTTTGTCTTGATCCCCACTCATCAACAGCCTCACCTCCCATTTTTCGTCCTGCTGCAGGAGTGAGAGCAAGAGAACCACACTGCTGATGACTCCGAGGGAGGGGCCCTGGACATGTGCTGCAGCGAGAGGCTGCCCGGTGAGTCTTCCCAGCACCCAGGTGCTCCCAGAGCTCTGAATGGAGGCAGAGAGTCCCCAAGGACCCTGGGGCTGGAGGAGAACCTGGGTGGCTGTGAATCAGCTCGAGAGGAGTGACTTGGCTGGTCTGTAGGTCTTCGTTTCAGTGAAGATTTGTTTTGCTAATCCCTGATGTCTTTCTGATACCATTTGGAGCTGCTCTAGACTCAGCTGGAGGGAAGAGCAGGCAGCTGAAGGTGTGTGGGGAGGGTGGCGAGACGGGTGGAGAGCTAGGGAGTCCAGACTTGACTGGGACATGACCACTGGCCAGTGGTATACTGGGCAGACTTCGAAAGGTAAGATGAGGAAACGACAGCCTCTCCGTGGCATGAATCAAGGGTAGGGGGACGATGTGGAGAAACGCCTTGACAGGGCTGGGGAGAAGCCTGGCTGTGAACATCCAGTTATACTGCCTGGGTCCCATTCACTGCTCTTGCGCGGAGTGTGGACCGTGGCCATTGCTGTCACCACAGAGCTATTACCAAGGCACTCCTGCCCATGAGGTGGCAGCCCATCCCAGTTAGAGACCAGATACCTAAGTCATGATAAATTGCTTTGGAAGGAAGGAAGGAAGGAAGGAAGGAGGGTGGAGGAAGTTGTTTTGTGTGCTTTTACCTTTTATGAAAGTTTTTATTGATTTTTCCCTCCTAATAACAAATATCCATTGTAGAAATATTAGAAAATAAAGACAAGTTAAAAAAAAAAAAGGAAAAGAAAAATCACCATAATCCTGTCACACCGCATACATTTTCATATTTCCTTTTCCAAAAGTGTTAGTGTTAATTACTCAGTCATGTCCGACTCTGCAACCCCATGGACTAGCCCACCAGGCTCCTCTGCCCATGAGATTTTTCCAGGCAAGAGTACTGGAGTGGATTGCCATTTCCTCCTTCAGCAGAACTTCCCAACCACAGATCAAACCCAGGTTTCCTGCATTACAGGTGAATTATTTACCACCTGAGCCACCAGGGAAGCCCCTCCCTTGCCAGACCTTTTTGTTAAGGAAAAATCAACAGCTTTTGAATTCTAATTTTGAAGTCTCAGACCTGTTCAGTTCAGCTCAGTCGTGTCCAACTCTTTTCGACCCCATGGACTGCAGCACACCAGGCCTCCCTGTCCATCACCAACTCCCGGAGTTTACTCAAACTCATGTCCATCAAGTCATCCAACCATCTCATCCCCTATCGTCCCCTTCTCCTCCCGCCTTCAATCTTTCCCAGTGTCAGGGTCTTTTCCAATGAGTCAGCTCTTCGCATCAGGTGGCCAAAGTAGTGAAGTTTCAGCTTCAGCATCAGTCCTTCCAATGAACACCCAGGACTGATCTCCTTTAGGATGGACTGGTTGGATCTCTTTGCAGTCCAAGGGACTCTCAAGAGTCTTCTCCAGCACCACAGTTCAAGAGCATCAATTCTTCGGCACTCAGCTCAGACCTGTAGCTTGTCAGAAACCTCATGATTGGCAAGGAAGCTTAGAGTATTGAGTCTTCAGCGACCCTCTTTAAGAAAGACACAGAAAATAACTAGGTGTGACTCTAAAGCGATGACTGTTTGTTTTTTTAATTTATTTATTTTAGTTGGAGGCTAATTACTTTACAATATTGTAGTGGTTTTTGCCATACATTGATATGAATCCACCACGGGTGTACACGTGTTCCCCATCCTGAACCCCCCTTCCACCTCCCTCCCCATCCCATGCCTCTGGGTCATCCCAGTGCACCAGCCCTGAGCACCCTGTCTCATGCATCGAACCTGGACTGGCGATCTGTTTCATGTATGATAATATACATGTTTCAGTGCTGAGAGAATAGCGATGACTGTTTAAGCAGTTGTTTTATTCACACCAGGAGCCGGGACCCCAGTAACTGATGAAGCGCCTCCGGCCTCCTAATGAGCATTTGGCCCTTTGACGTAATTCATAACTTGTCCAGTAGGGGGTGCCATTGCTCAAAACACTTTTGATGGCCTGTTAAAGTAGGCTAGGGCTTCCCTGGTGGCTCAGATGGTAAAGCTTCTGTCTACAATGCGGGAGACCTGGGTTCGATCCCTGGGTCGGAAAGATTCCCTGGAGAAGGAAATGGCAACCCACTCCAGTACTCTTGCCTAGAAAATCCCACGGACGGAGGAGCCTGGTGCAGGCCCATGGGGTCGGACACGACTGAGCGACTTCACGTTCACGTTTAAGGTAGGCTAGGATGGATGCCATCTCACCAGAGTCCTTGTGGGAACCCAAAACAGCTATCTTGAGAAAAAAAATACTCCAAAGGGCTATGAGAGCTGTCCACAAACATCTGAAAGGCTGTGTTGTGAAGGGGACAGCATATCCATTCTGTATGTCTCAGAAAGAGGGCATAAATCCAATACATAAAATTTTTAAAAAGAGACCTTGTTGGCCCACAGGATACAGAACTTTCTTTTTGACTTTAAAAGAAATCTGGTCCCGGAACTTGATAATTCAAGACAAAATGAGTGTTCCGTCACTCGAGGCATTCAAGTATTGTCCGGATAGACGTTGGAAATTTCCTCAAAGGGTGGGAGGTCGAGATGACATCACAGTCCTTTCAACTGTTAAACGGTTCTGTGATTCAGATATGAGTCATAGAATTCAGAGATGATTCTACAAACAGGGATGGCCCCACTGGCTAGAAAAAAATCTACAGAAAATAGGACATAGTGTATAGGAATCCAGAGTAGCATAGTGTGGAGGAAAGAACTCCGGGTCTGGCCTTAGAATCCGGCTGTTCTGTATACAAGCTGTGTGTTTATGGACAAGTCACTTAACCTCGCTGGTGCTCTAGTCCTTTGTGAATGGAGACAACAATGTGTACATTTATCCTCACCAGGATGAAATAAATGTAATCACACGAGCAGTCATTCCACAAATACTTGTTGAGCACCTACTGTGTGTCAGATGCTATGCTAGGAATATAGTGAAATGTGCTAGGAATAAGCATAGTCCTTGCCCTGCTTGGAGCTGCTTCTGGAAAATAGCATGAAGCCACTGCAGAGAGGCTGCAGTAATAAGCGTGATGTGTTCCAACCCTCTTTCCCATTCCTCCCCAAAAGCCAACAACCAGCAGAGGATGGAAGGGGAGTAGTGATCACCTCCACAGGGCCAGCACATTGCCCTCCTGGTGCCAGGCACTGTACTAAATGCTTTTACATGTAAGCCAAGGGGCGGGGACGCCAGCAGGGTATGTGAGGAGTCAGCTCATTCCTAACACTCTCTACTGGGAGAGAGCGTCAGAGTCCACAGGTAAAGGGCTCGAGCCCACAAATCCACCCTCCACTTCAGATGCCAGTCACAAGCCCAGGTTGTTACCTGTGCTTTTTGGTGACCCGCTACCAACTGGAGGTTCCAACAACCCCCTCCAACTCAGGATGCCAATCGCAAGTCCTGAAGGTCACCTGTACTTCCGACCTATGATTGGCTCTATATCAGAGGTTCCCACAACACTGCCCTCAGGTTTGCTAGAATGGCTCTCAGAACTCAGAGAAACATTTTTAGATCCCCAATTTATTATAAGAGGATATTAAAGGATGCAGAAGATGACCGCCCAGACCGAAGACAGTGCGTCGGGCAGGGTGTCGGTTTCCCTGCTTGGAGGCCCCTTCCTCTCCCAGCACCACTCTCCCCGCATCCGTGCGGTCACTGGCCCGCAGGCTCTCCAGTCCTGTCCTTTTGGATGTTTCCTGAGACTGTATTACATAAACACGATTGATTAAATCGTTGGCCATTGGTGAATGATTCCGTTTTGAGGTCAGGCCTGGGACTGGAAAGTTCCAGTGCTCTAATCACATGGTTCTCCTGGCTACCAGCCCCCATCCTTGGGTGGGATCCAAAAGGCACCTTCCCTGAAGCATTTTCAGGAGCTAAAGATGTGACCAAATATTATCTCATTGCTCTTCTAGCTCTAGAAATTGCAAAGGTTTTGGAAGATATGAGCTAGGAACTGTGGATAAAGGCCAAGTATATATGAGAAATATATATTTTGGTCATCTGAATGACCAATTATAAATTTCTTCTGAATCATAATATAGTACATATCTCACTCAGTCCTCTCTGCTGCCCTAGGAAGTTCAGTTCAGTTCAGTGGCTCAGTCATGTTCGACTCTCTGCGACCCCATGGACTGCAGCATGCCAGGCTTCCCGGTCCATCACCAACTCCCAAAGCTTGCTCAAACTCATGTTCATCGAGTCGGTGATGCCATCCAACCATCTCATCCTCTGTCGTCCCCTTCTCCTCCTGCCCTCAATCTTTCCCAGCATCAGGGTGTTTTCAAATGAGTCAGTTCTTCGAATCAGGTGGCCAAAGTATTGGAGCTTCAGCATCAGTCCTTCCAATGACTGATTTCCTTACGGATTGACTGGTTTGGTCTCCTTGCAGTCCAAGGGACTCTCAAGAGCCTTCTCCCACACTACAGTTCAAAAGCATCAGTTCCTCGGCACTCAGCTTTCTTTATAGTCCAACTCTCACATCCATACATGACTACTGGAAAAACCATAGCTTTGACTAGACAGACCTTTGTAGGCAAAGTAATGTCTCTGCTTTTTAATATGCTTTCTAGGTTGGTCATAGCTTTTCTTCCAAGGAGCAAGCGTCTTTTAATTTCATGGCTGCAGTCACTATCTGCAGTGATTTTGGAGCCCAAGAAAATAAAGTCTCACTGTTTCCATTGTTTCCCTAGGAAACAATGATTGCCCTGGGAAATTAGGTATTATTTCCCTAGGAAATACAATGATTGCCCTAAGAAATCAGATATTATTTGCTATCCCCCATCTCATAGAAGAAAGGGGCTTTCCTGGTGGCTCAGACGATAAAGAATCCGCTGCAGTGCAGGATACCTGGGTTCGATCCCTGGGTCCGAAAGATCCCCTGGAGAAGGGAATGGCTACCCACTCCATTATCCTTGGCTGGACAATTTCATGGACAGAGAAGCTTGGTGGGCTACAGTCCATGGGGTCGTAAAGAGTCAGACACAACTGAGCTACTAACACTTTAAGTTTTCTCATAGAAGAAAGGACCAGGGTCCAGAGAAGTTAGAGAGTCTGTCCAGCTTCGTTTAGCTGGTGTTTGGTAGAGGGAGGCTTTATTCCAGGCAATTTCCTTCCGGAGCCCAGGAGCCACTGCCCCATTCTGTTTCCTTGTCACCATTTAGCCATCATCTTCTCCTGGCACCTTGTGGACTGAGGCAGAAGTAACTAAGGTGTGTATGTCTCCAGGGAGGCATTAGGAGGAGTTGGGTGACGTCACTATGCCTGTCTCCATCTGTGCTCTGGCTCTGGGAAGCCTGCCTGCCAGGGCTCAGGCAAGTTATGTGCCCCTCTAGACATCTTGATTGATACTGAAATAACTTTTTGTCTGTTTCCTCCATGGGGCCATGAGCTCTTCGAAGGTAATGGCCTCTCTCTTCCGTCCTCCGTGGCAGCATTTATTCACTCATCTCTTCATCCGTTTACTCACCATTCATTGACCACCTCCATGTGCCAGGCACTCTGTAAGTACTAGAAATTAACAGTGAGCCAACCTGAGAAAATTTTCCACCCTCACAGGACAGGATCGTGAACTAGCTAAGATCAGGCATTCTGAACCCAAACGTGGCTCCACCACCGGGGTGATTGTGGGCAGGCTCCTTAGCCTCTTAGTACCTTCCGTTTACAAAAACCGCAAGAATAACATTCACTCCCACGTGGAACTGTTGGAGGATGAAATGAATGAATGGAGCGCAAAACAGTGCCTGGAATGTAGCGAGTATTGCATAAACATCTGTGGGACTTCCCTGGTGATCCAGTGGCGAAGAGTCCCGGCTCTCAATGCAAGGGTCCGGGTTTGATCCCTGGTCAGGGAACTATGTCCCACATGCCGAAACTAAAAAAGATTGCACGTGCTGCAGTAAAAATTGAAGATCCTTTGTGCTGCAGCTAAGACCTGGCACGACCAAATAAATAAATGTTAAAAAAAATACATAGGCATTGCTATTAAGCAAAAGATAGACAATAAATAAGGAGAATACATAGTAGGGCAGATGGTGATAGTGCTATGGAGAAATCAAAGCCAAGCAAGGAGGGGTTGGAAAGGACTGGGACGCGAGGGGTGGGGTGGGATGGGGCTTGGCATTATGAATAGGGTAGCCCTGAAACCTGATAAGGAGTAGACTTCCACAGTTTTCATCAGCCAGAACCACTGACCTAAGCCTCCACTTGGACCTAAAAGGAGATGGAGATATACAGGACCAGAGACTTGGGACATTGGGCCTTTAGAATGAGCCCACGGGCCTGGCAAGCAGTTGCATAACGATGGTGTAAAAATACAGCCCTTGAGTAATCTCTCCCCCTCCCAGCTGTCTTCCCCACTGGGCAAGACTAAGAGGCAAGGCAGAGTGAGGACCAGCCATTCCTGGGTGACTCACTCATTCCTACACACACTGCCAGGCGGGGGCAACACGGCCAACATTCCTGGGGCCGCGGTCATCCAGACCTGAGCTGGCGCCAAGCAGGTCATCCAATCCTCCCAGACTGAGATTTCTGGGCGAAAACATCATCAGGCATCGCCAACACCTGCAGGCAGCCCACAGCTGCCCCCGGGACAGGCAGGCTCGCTCGCACGCCCGGAGGCGTTCCACGCAGGCGCACACGTGCTGGTGTTTGCTCACTTGTCACAGCCTCATGCTCATGTATTCACGTGCACGTCATACCCACACTCAGTCCCCTGGGCACACGCAGCTGCCACACCTGCGCGTCTTCTTCCTCTTGCGCACCCAAGACCTCTCAGCTCCATCGCCCTGTCATCCAGCCCTTTCCACGAGAGATGAGCTTAGAGGCGGACACACTTCCTTGTTCACTGTTTCCTCTTTAGGGCTCTTTCTTTCCTGAAGCCACGCCCCCTTCTCCTGCATGTGCAGATAAGCAGGCTTGTTCCTTCCCTCTGCTTCTCCACCCTGTCCCCAGCCCTCACTGCATGCAGTTCCTAGGTGCTGTGATGGACAAGGGCGTGCACACACTCCCCTGTGTGCACATAGGTTTTTTTCCAGCATGCACACACTCTTTTCCACATGCTCACCCTCCTCTTGTACTTCCCCCTTGCTTGCTCACTTCCTTGCTCATTTACTTGCTCACAGTCACCCAAACACACTTATACATGCAAACTCACACTCCCCAACCCCCCTTCTGTGTGTAGGTGTTCACATTTGCGAGGAACGAGGCAAGCCTGCTGATGCTGGGGCCTTGGCTCCTGCCGAAAGCACCAGTGCAGGCCTGGCCTGGGACCAGCAGCTTCCTCAGGGCCGTGGGGCAGAGGAAGGAGGTGAATAAGGGGCTTCCTTGGCTTCCCTGGTGGCTCAGTGGTAAAGGATCCACCTGCCGATACAGGAGACATAGGTTCGATCCCTGATCCCAGAGGAGCCCTCATGCCGCAGAGCAGCCAAGCCCATACTCCACAACCATGAAGCCTGCGCTCTAGACCTGGGGAGCTGCAGCTACTGAGTCCAAGCACCCTAGGGCCCGTGCTCCACAACGAGAGAAGCCACTGCAGTAAGCAGCCCACACGCCAGCGCTGGAGGGTAGTCCCTTCTTAACACAGCTCGAGAAAAACCCACGCAGCAACAGAAACCCAGCGCAGCGAAAAATAAACAAAGATAAAAGTATTTTTTAAAAAAGACAACAGTAGGTGCTGATGATGGCATGATGTCACCGTGTGTTGTACACAGCACTGCCAGCAGGCAGCTCCATGGGCAGGCCTGTTCCCAACGTTGGCAGGGACCAAGGTCAGACTGCAGGTGGGGCGCCACCCCCTGCCCTGTCCTGCATGGTGGGGGCTCTTGTGTGCATGCATAGGGGCACGTCAGTCTGTGTGTGCAAGCACGGTCCACACTCCACCCTGCTAGCTGACCCTCGGTCACCCCTCAGACCTAAAGATACCCTTGTGGAAGGCCATGTCTCCCCTCAGAATGGTGTTCCTGCCTTCCTGAAGGCTTCAGGCCATTTGGACAGAGGGTCCTGGAGTCCTCACTGTCAAAGCATGGCCTGAAAAGAGGGGCATGGGCACATATCCTGGGCCCAGTGGACCTCTCGTCTCCTGGGGAGTGGTATGGCCAGAAGGGGGAGTGCAGGGCCCTGCTCAGCCTGGCAGTCTGGGGCTGACCCAACCCCAGGGATTTTTTTCTTTTTTTAGCTGTGTTGGGTCTTCACTGCTGTGTGGTCTTTTCTCTAGTTGCAGCAAGTGGCAGCTGCTCTCTAGTTGTGGCTTCATTGCAGTGGCTTCTCCTGAAGCCACAGGCTCTAGGGCCCTCGGGCTTCGGTAGCTGTGGCACGTGGGCTCCGTAGTTGCAGCTTCTGGGCTCTAGGGCGCAGGCTGAGTACTTGTGGCACACAAGCTTGGTTGCTCCATTGCATGTGGGGTCTTCCTGAACCAGGGATCAAACCCATGGCTCCTGCATTGGCAGGCGGATTCTTTACCACTGGACCAGCAGGGAAGCCCCGGCCCCAAGGATCTTAACAGGAGTTGGTTAATCCTGCAGGGGCATCTATGGAGACAGTCACCAAGGCATGGAATCTCCCTCCAGAAAGCCAATGAAATTACTTACGGCATGTTGGTGAACCCATTCAGACAAAGAGAAACTCAGGGGTCCTTGGCAGTCAGCTGTTTCACTAAGTCTATGAATCGTGGCGGAGTCCTCTCTCTACAGCTCTCCCAGTTCCAGGACGCGGGCAGCTTGAAGGGTCCTCTGCTTTCGTTCATTCTTTCCACACTGGCCCTTGGCCCCACTTCCAGCTCAGCTGGTTTTGTTTAGACCTGGGAGATGAGAGGGTGGTGATGGTTGGCAGCTTTAGAGTACTGTCAGGCATACTCCCCTGTGTGCGGCCTGGTTACCTTCAGAGGTCCTCACAAGGCCCCTCTCTGGTTTCGTTCATTTATTTTTCTCTTTTGTCTCCCACTGCCGTGTCCCTTCTCCTTGTAGTTAATGTGCTCTAATGTTTCATGTGTATTTTGTTCCTTTGTTTCTGTGTTCTCTTGTAGAACAGGGGGCAATATTTCGTGCATGTGTGTCTATTTTAAATTTGTACCTGTTGCATTCAATCTCAGTCTTCTCGTCAGCAGCCCCGTTTCTGAGATCCTTCCACAGTGCCATCTGTCCTCTGACCCTTTGCTCCCAAGCCTTGCAGTGTATTCCCCAGTGTGTCTCTGGATCTGCACATGGCCTACCAGCTCCCCCAAGCGATGGACGTGTAGGTGCCCCCCTCCTCCCAGCCCACCACAGGTAGCACAGGAGGGAACTTTGGCTTGTGTGTTTCCTGGGACTGTGTAAGGATTCCCCACCCCAATCCCCACCCCCCACCCCCCCAGCGGAAGCACTCATTTCTAGAGTTTTCTACTTCCCAGATTGGTTCCAGCAGAGAATCTGAAAGAAACTGGAACACAGAAAACCAGGAGGAAGTGGTGTGGGTGGAGGCTAGGGAGACACACAGGAGCATGCTGGGCCATTATTGATGGCCATGGCGGGGATCTGGGTCCTTATCCCAAGAACAAAGGGCAGCCATTGAATAAAACTACAGCAAGGGCTCAGATTTGTTTGCTTTTTTTTTTTTTAAGGAAACAGTGGATCTTTAGTGCCAGAAGGACCCTTAGAGATCTCTAGGCACACTCTGAATTTACAGTAGGCCTCTGAGGCCCACAGAGGCCATGAGATGCCGAGGGCCACAGAGCCCACTAGTTAACAGAGCCAGAACTGCTAGCCAGGCCCCCCGCCACTTGGCCAGTGTTGTGAGCCTCCCTGGTTGCCGAGGGCTATCTGAAAGCAGCAGCCTCTGCTGGGCTGGGGTTTGTCAGCATATCTGTCCCTGGACGGGGGAGGCAGGATCTTGGGTCGACCTTGCTCACCCCCTATCCCCTGGACTTTCTAAGACCTCTGAGGGCACTTAGCAGGACCCACCCTCCTGCTTCCAGGGAGGGAGGCCTCAGACTATCAGACACCCACAGACGGCCCTATGCAACATCCCTTGCTGGCTCAGTGAGTGAGAACCGAAACAGAGGGTTAAAGACATGCACGCCAGTCCTGGTTCTGCCTTTTACTCTCTAGACCTCAGTTTCTTCATCTGTGAAGTGGGAGCGTGGAGCAAGAGGCTCTCCCAAGTCTGTCCCCCCCTCGCTCCATGTTGGTGCTTTCGTCTCAGGCACTTGGAACCTCTGGCCCCACCTCTCAGGGCCTCTCCATGTGTTCTTTTAGTTCTCACCATGGGCTCGAGGGAGGAAGGCACTGCACCCTCAGAGTTTCACTGACCCTTTTCACCCTTGTACTTCTGGGCCTCCGCTCCAGAGAGGCACAAAGAACCGAGCCTTTGTTTGCAGCAACAAAGCTGTTTGCAATTTCAGATAGAACCATTTTATTATATGCCATCTAAAGAGTACTTGAGTTGGCTTTTGTTTTGGAAACTTGTTAGCATTTCAGATTTAATTAACTGAGAGAGACAAAGCTTCCCCACTTCTGCCACCCCCAGCCCATGTCCACTCCATCCACCGACCCCAGGTGCCTGCCGGCACCCTCAAAGTCCCTGCCCATGTAGGGTGCAGGGCCCCCACTGCCCTGCTGAGGGGCTCGCCTGGCAGATGAAAGGAAAGTCCTGCTGCCTGCCCCTTGTGCTTCCCTCCCGTCTTCCCCTTCCTCTCTAAATTCTGCTGCTGTTTACTGAGTGTTCACCATGTGCCAGGGACCATGTGAAGCACTGGGCATTTTTTTTACTTGATGGCATCCTCAGACCCCAGCTAGCAAGACTTAGTGGATCTGTTGTCTGGAGGAGAGATTGAGTTGCTTCCCCAGGGCCACACAGGTTGTCAGTGGCACCATCGGGGTTCAAACCTAAGTCTGGTGATTCCAGAGCTTTTGTTGGAAGTCCCCACAGAACGAGCTTCCTGTCCAGAATACAAGCCTCTTGTAGAGACTGCCGGGGCTGCAGTCCTGACTCGGTGGGGCCAGGTCCAAGAGCTGGCTCTTGTTACAGGCGTACTGCCCTTTACCGCACTTCGCTTTACCCAGCTTCACAGACACTGCGTTTTTCATGAATTGAAGTTTTGTGGCAACCCTGCATCAAGCAAGTCTGTCAGTGCCATTTTTAAAGCAGCATTATTTTTTAAAGTTGTACATTGATTTTTTTTTTCAGATATAATGCTACTGCACACTTAATAAACTTTAGAAGTGTATAAACGTAACTTTGTATGCATTGGGAAACCAAATAACTAGTGTGACTTGCTTTATTGCGCTATTTGCTATATTGCAGTGGCCTGGAACTGAACCCATAGTGTCTCTGAGATACTTGGAAATCTACTTCCCAAGAGCAGCCACACGTTGGTCCTGTTCTCATCTCTTGACAGGCCCCCTTCCCCTAGCACAGCCTCCTCGGGGGTCTGCAAACAGCACTCAGCCTCCTGCCCCTCTAGCCTCTACTCCCTTCCTCCCCACAGTGAGGTAGGAGCAGCAATCCTATAAACAAGTGTCCATGTCTGAGGGTGGGGTTTCACACACAGTGATGGGCTGTGGCGCCAAGCACCATTTCCCACAGGGATGAGGCAATACTTGTGAACGCGTGCATTCTTAAGGTCAGGCATGCGTTCTTAAGAATGCCCAGGTAAGGAGAGCAGATCACTGGAGGTAGTCTCATCTGGTGGGTTGGTTCGTGGTATGGGCTGTGGCTGCAAGCTGCCTGGTTTCTGGTCTTAGCTTCTGCCCATTATCAGCTGACCTCGGCCAAGTGACTGAGCACCATGTGCCTCAGTTTCCTCATCTGTAAAATGGGAGTGAGAGCAGTACCTCCTAGGGCTATTGAAGATTAAATGAGTTAATATATATGAAGCACTTAGAGCAGCGCCCACATGTGGTGAGCACTCGGTAGGCCTTAGCCCTCAGTGGTCCTGGCTCCGCCTGCGGCTGGCTGATAACCTACAGCAAGCCACTTTCCCTCTTGGCCTCAGTTTCCCTGTTTGAGAAAGCAGCGGACTAGACCAGATGACCCTCAGGGCCAGTCAGACTCTGCCCATCAGTGGTTCTAGAAGCCCTGGCAGGGCTAAGCGTGGTGTTCCGCTGGTCAGCAGCCCTGTGACTGTGTCGGTATGGTGGGTAGGTCCCTCCTGGCCATGTTTGGGAAGGGAAGAAAAGCTGAATGGGCCAGGAGCTCCCTCCTCATGTCAACAGGAACAGGCTGAGCCAGCCTCCTGCTCCAGTCCTGATGGATGGCAGCTGGCAGCTCCAAGGATGAGTCACCAGCAGGAGCAGCCGTGGGTTCCTGGGCTCAGGTGTTGCCAGCTCCAGGGCACACTCTGGCTGCAGAGTTTGGTGGTGGGACCTGGGTGCCAGGTGACAGGAGAGGGGTCACGGTGTTGCCACTTGCCAGCTAAACTCTCAAGGCCCTTTGCCTGCGTGCTCTACCCAGAGCCCCTAGAGCTTTGGCCCAGGGTACAGAGCCCCTGCCTTCCCGTGAGCCTCCCTTTCATATGATGCAGGCTTTGAGGAGCCGTCAGCCAGGATCAGGCACAAAAGCCACACCACCACCCCCATGCTGCTGGTTAGGGTTCAAGGATCCCCCAGACATAGGGGCTCCCTCCTTGCCTCCCAGGTTCTCATCGTCTCCCCGCCTTTGCCATAGTGGCCCTTTCTTGAGCAGCAGTTTGGGAAAGCAGAAAGATCACTGGGTATCAGGAAGACCAGGGTTTGCCTCTTGGGTCTGCCTGTACTTGGGCAAGCCACTTCAGCTCGCTCAGCCCAATTTCCATGCCTGAAAAATCCCCTTCACCCCATGCAGGAGGCTAGCCGGTGAGGAGCCGGGTGTTTCGTTGCTGTCGGCAAGCTGCCTCTGAGTCAGGGCTCCATGCGTGACAGAGGAGCTACCTCGCTGTGAACTACTGAAAAGCCAGTCCTTGACACAAGCACCCGCCTCTCACCGGCAGAACGGGGTTGGTGATGCTAATGCCTACCCCCCAGGGTGGGGGGCTGCTGCCGAGAGAAGCAAAAGGAGCTGCGTGCACACAGGCGCTCCGGGAGCTGCATGGGGCTGCCCAGAGAGCTGGCGCTCTCATTCCCGAGCAGGACAGTGAGTGGAAGGATGGACAGAGTGAGGAGAAGGGCCCGTGTGATCTCTAGGAGCAGAACCCAAAGAACAAAGTGGGCCAGGACCTCAGTGGTTCACGTGGGCAGGCACGGTGTTGTTCACTGCTGTATGTGCTGTGCTGAGTCGCTCAGTCGTGTCCAACTCTTTGTGACCCCATGGACTGTAGCCCGCCAGGCACCTCTGTCCATGGGGATTCTCCAGGCAAGAATACTGGAGTGGGTGGCCAAGCCCTCCTCCAGGGGATCTTCCCAACACAGGGATCAAACCCAGGTCTCACACATTGCAGGCAGATTCTTTACCATCTGAGCCACCAGGGAAGCCCGTTCACTGCTCTGTGTGTATCCATAAAACCTAGTCCAGTGCTTGGCACAGCATATAATTGGTACTCAACGTGTGTTGAACTCACACATGAATGAGCAGAGACTAAAATCAGCCCAGTTCTCTACCTCCCTCTGCCACCTGATCACAGACCTTCGCTCCCCACCCCTGAGATCTGAGGTTCTTAACCTGAGGTCCATGGATCCCCTCCAGAACTATATACAGAACTGAGGGTGTGTGTGTGTGTGTCTGTGTGTGTGTGCAGGCATCTTCCTGAGTGAAGACATGTTAGATTTCTGTCCAGGAAAGGTTTTAAATAAGCCCAGCCCTGAAAGGTACACGCTCAGTTGGATTCACCTGGACTCCAGGACTGCCAGGTACTCTGTAAGTTTAAAAAAAAGACCAGCCTCCACCCTTGTCTCTGAAAGGTACATACAGGACCCTTCAAACCTACAGTTTTTCTTCCACCCCCATAAGGTGCCAGGCAGTTAACCTGCCATCTTTCATATGCAAATGTGATGGTGGAGCATCGTCAGGGGACCAGTGTTCTGAGTGGCTATGCTCCTGTTGGGTGGGTCTCACAGAGCCTTGCACTCCCTCTCCATCTCTCCAGTCCCCCCACTTGCATTTAGACGCGACAGGTCAGCATCAGGGCCCTGGACCCAGGAATACTAACCAGGCCTTGTTATATCTGAACTCAGAATGGTACCCTCTTTTTAAAAATATTTTTCCTCATTACAAATATTAATAAATAAATATGTATATACATATATATTTATCTCTATATGTATGTGCCCATTATTATAGGAAATTTAGAGTAAGTAACAATGAAAAATATCACTCTGTTCTCACCATCCTCCAAAAACTATTGTTACTACCCTACTTCTGTTCTTCCCACGTACCGTGTATGAAGTTCATTGAGCACTTACTATGTGCCCAGCATCCACTGTGCTTCATGCTCACTGAGCACCACTTGAGTTAATCCGTCATCTTTTTGTTGTTGTTGTTTAATTTTACCTGCAATGGGTCTTCATTGCATGAACTTCTCTAGTTGTGGCACACGGGCTTAGTTTCCCTGAAGCATATGAGATCTTAGTTCCCCAACCAGGGATTGAAGCCTCGTCCCCTGCATTGGAAGGCAGATTCTCAACCACTGAACCACCAGGGAAGTCCCCAACCTCTCTGCATTCATCCGGGATTCTCCACCTTTTTATATGTATGTTTATACTTTCTTAGTTTTTGAGGCCAAGCAGAGAAAGCTGTTTTGTAACTTTGCCTTTCTTACTCCACACCATTGAAATTTCTTCCCCTGTTATTAAATATTCATCTACAGAGTCATTTTTAACGGCAGCATGATGATGTTTTATTGCAGGCAGGTTCCAGGCTTCTCAGACTGGGGTGCATGTACCCCTGAGGGCAAAGCCACAGGATAAATGTAGAACATTTTCCTGAAGCATAAATTTGATTCCAAGCTTTGGGAGGGGAAAAAAACATTAAGATCAAAACAAGTGCAGATATGCCACAGAATAGAATAAAGAACGCTCATGAATTTTAAAACAAAGCAGCAAAGACCAGGTCATGTGACTTGCAGTCTTTCCCCAAAGACCCATGTCCCCTCCACTCTGAAGATGGGAGAAACACCTGAGAAGCTCTGAGCTCTCCCTCTTCTTACAATTAAGGGAACTGAGACCCAGGAAGGAGAACGGATTGCCCAGGGTCCAGTGTGAGTGTCACAAGTCAAGCCCTGTAGCCTTTGAGCTGTACCTGTCCCACCCATCCATATTTGCAATCACGTATCGACCACTGTTTCTGAGGGTGTGGGTGGAAAACTTGCGGCTTGAGTAACTGACCTTCTGCTTAGTCGTGGAAACTTTCGACTTCCGATGCGATCCATCTCTTAACAGCGGCTTTTCCTTTTTCACCTTGCTGGCCAGGATCTGAGGTGTCTGCTCATGTGGTTAGTAACAGTAGCCTCCCAGGGCAAAGGCAGAGGCCCCTAGGCTCCACCAGCACTTAGATTTTTCACTTAATGTGCTATATGGTAAATACGGATCCACAGGCCTGTTTTACCCAGCTGACTTGAGCCTTTAAAGGCAGGAGTTACATTTGGTCATTATTATCTGATGTGTCTTGAGCACTTAGTGCCAAGATGGGTGCCAGGTGCCACGTTGGATGTTTCATCTATAGGATCTACTGTCGTCATCACAGCTTTTCTTTTCTTTAAATTTATTTATGTATTCATTTATTTATTTGGTTGCGTCGGGTTCTAGGTGCTGCACATTGGCTCTCCAGTTGTGGTGTACAGGCTTTCTAGTTGCAGCACGCGGGCTTCGAGGTGTGTGGGCTCTTAGTTCCTGTACCAGGAATTGAACCCACGTCCCCTGCATTGCAAGGCAGACTCTCAACCAATGAACCACCAGGGAAGTTCCCAGCACAACTTTTCAAATGTATCATCGTCCTTGTCTATCACTTGTCCATCCTCATTCACTCACCACAGAAATATTTACTGTAGACCTACACCCTAGCGCTGATGCTATATGCTGTGGACAATCATGATGACCGAAACTGCTCTTCCCGTCATGGAACTTACAAAGGACTGGGAAAGATGATATTCAACAAATAATTTGGACACACTATAGGGAGTGTAATGTAGTTCAAGGGACTGTCCAGGTTCAGTTCAGTCACTCAGTAGTGTCCGACTTTTTGCAGCCCCATGGACTGCAGCACACCAGGCCTCCCTGTCTATCACCAACTCCCGGAGCTTGCTCAAATTCATGTCCATCGAGTTGGTGATGCCATCCAACCATCTCATCCTCTGTCGTCCCCTTCTCCTCCCACCTTCAATCTTTCCCAGTATCAGGGTCTTTTCCAATGAGTCAATTCTTTGCGCCAGGTGGCCAAAGTATTGGAGTTTCAGCTTCAGCATCAGTCCTTCCAATAAATATTCTGGGCTGATTTCCTTTAGGATGGACTGGTTGGATCTCCTTGCAGTCCAAGGGACGCTCAAGAGTCTTCTCCAACACCACAGCTCAAAAGCATCAATTCTTCAGCACTCAGCTTTCTTTATGGTCCAACTCTCACATCCATACATGACTACTGGAAAAACCATAGCCTTCACTAGACGGGCCTTTGTTGGCAAAGTAACATCTTTGCTTTTTAATATGCTGTCTAGGTTGGTCATAACTTTTCTTCCAAGGAGCAAGCATCTCTTAATTTCATGGCTGCTGTCACCATCTGCAGTGATTTTGGAGCCCCACAAAATAAATTATCTCACTGTTTCCATTGTTTCCCCCATCTATTTGCAATGAAGTGATGGGACCAGTTGCCATGATCTTAGTTTTTTGACTGTTGAGTTTTAAGTCAGCTTTTTCACTCTCCTCTTTCACTTTCATCAAGAGGCTCTTTAGTGCTTTGATTTCTGCCATAAGGGTGGTATCATCTGCGTATATGAGGTTATTGTTATTTCTTCCTGCAATCTTGATTCCAGCTTGTGCTTCATCCAGCCCAGCATTTCACATGATGTACTCTGCATATAAAAGTTAAATAAGCAGGGTGACAATATATAGCGTTGACATACTCCTTTTCCAATTTGGAACCAGTCTGTTGTTCCCTGATTCTAACTGTTGCTTCTTGACCTGCATACAGATTTCTCAGGAGGCAGGTAAGGTGGTCTGGTATTCCCATCTCTTGGAGAATTTTCCACAGTTTGTTGTGATCTACACAGTCAAAGACTTTGGTGTAATCAATAAAGCAGAAGTAGATGTTTTTCTGGAATTCTCTTGCTTTTTTGATGATCCAGCAGATGTTGACAATTTAATCTCTGGTTCCTCTGCCTTTTCTAAATCCAGATTGAACATCTGGAAGTTCATAGTTCACGTACTGTAGCTAATTATTCTTGACTACAATCAATCAATAGTTATTAGAAACCTATTATTTGTTTTAGTTCTATGCTAGGTGCTATACTAAACATTATAAATTTGAACACGTAAAAACCATCATGTATTATTGCACTGGAGAAGGGAATGGCAAACCACTTCAGTATTCTTGCCTTGAGAACCTCATGAACAGTATGGAAAGGCAAAAATATATGATGATGAACTCCTCACGTTGGTAGGTGCCCAGTATGCTACTGGAGAAGAGTGGAGAAATAACTCCAGAAAGAAAGAAGAGACAGAACCAAAGCAAAAACATCACCCAGTTGTGGATGTGACTGGTGATGGAAGTAAAATGCGATGCTGTAAAAAACAGTATTGCATAGGAACCTGGAATGTTAGGTCCATGAATCAAGGTAAATTAGAAGTGGTCAAACAGGAGATGGCAAGAGTGAACATCAACATTTTAGGAATCAGTGAACTAAAATGGACTGGAACAGGTGAATTTAATTCAGATGACCATTATATCTACTACTGTGGCCAAGAGTCCCTTAGAAGAAATGGAGTAGCCCTCATAGTCAACAAAAAAGTCTGAAATGCAGTACTTGGGTGCAGTCTCAAAAATGACAGAATGATCTCTGTTCATTTCCAAGGCAAACCATTCAATATCACAGCAATCCTAGTCTATGCCCCAACAAGTAACACCAAAGAAGCTAAAGTTTGAACATTTCTGTGAAGACCCACCGGAGAAGGCAATGGCACCCCAATCCAGCACTCTTGCCTGGAAAATCCCATGGATGGAGGAGCCTGGTAGGCTGCAGTCCATGGGGTCGCGAAGAGTCGGACACGACTGAGCGACTTCAGTTTCACTTTACACTTTCATGCTTTGGAGAAGGAAATGACAACCCACTCCAGTGTTCTTGCCTGGAGAATCCCAGGGACGGGGGAGCCTGGTGGGCTGCAGTCTATGGGGTCGCACAGAGTCACACACGACTGAAGCGACTTAGCAGCAGCAGCAGCAGTGAAGACCCACAAGACCTTCTAGAACTAACACCCAAAAAGGATGTCGTTTTCATCATAGGGGACAGGAATGCAAAAGTAGGAATTTAAGAGCTACCTGGAGTAACAGGCATATTTGCCTGTTAAGTACAAAATGAAACAGGGCAAAGGCCAACAGAGTTTTGCTAAGAGAATGCACTGGTCATAGCAAACACCCTCTTCCAACAACACAAGAGAAGATTCTACACGTGGACATCACCAGATGGTCAATACCGAAATCAAATTGATTATATTCTTTGCAGCCAAAGATGGAGAAGCATTATACAGTCAGCAAAAACAAGACCAGGAACTGACTGTGGCTCAGATCATGAACTCCTTATTGCCAAATTCAGACTTAAATTGAAGAAAGTAGGGAAACCCACTAGACCATTCAGGTATGACCTAAATCAAATCCCTGTCCAGGCGGCTTAGTTCAAACCCACCACTTAGCCTCTCTGCACCTTACCTTCCTCTTCTGTAAAATGAGGATAACAGGAGTGCCAACTTCATAGGGTACCATGAAGAGTGAATAGATTAACATGAGCAGAGCACTCTGAGCAGGGCTGTGCTCCAAGTGTATTATTTCTGCTGGCCATATGAAGGAGAGACGTGGGTTGCCAGGTGTGTATGACGGGGAGGACCTGCTTTAGGAGACAAATGATGGAGTTCTACAGGATGAGTAGGAGTTAACTTGGCAAAGTGTTTTGGAGGCAGGTGAGGGGAGCAGGATGTTGGAGGAATGTTCCTGGCAGAGAGGACAAGATTCTCAGAACACAGTGGGTGGGTTCACCTGAGGGACTGCCAAGAAGTGTGGCTGGACCACAGCGGGTGGGGAGCCATACAGGGCCAGGTCTGGGAAGAGAGGGAAATACTGGCCTAGAAGTACAGGCGTCTCCAGGACCCAGCTCTCTGCTCCACACTGTTGATCCAGGCAGTGGGAGAGGTTCAGTAAGAATTTGTCACATAAGCAATCGAGCATGCAGACATGGTGTCTTGGCTATGGCTATTCCAAGCCCCCATCCAGAAAAGGAGTCCATTGTCCCGTATACATAATATGTGAACTGTCCTCACTGTCAAGCCATACACATCTGTTTCGCTGGTCCCTCTTTTTTTTTGGCCACACCACCACATGGCACTTGGAATCTTAGTTCCCTGACCAGGGATTGAACCCACGTCCCCTGCATTGGAAACAGTCTTAACCACCGGACCACTGCCAGGGGAGTCCCATGGTCCCTCTCTTCCTGGCAGTAGACTAGACAGTGTCAGTTAGGATGGGGAGTTCAGTAAGGTGGTGCTGCCGGAATCCCCCACTCCACTGGGGCCTCAGCTCTAGCCCAGTGCTGTTCAGACTTGTTTAGTGGTGGCTTGTGTTGAAATGATCTTAGAGGGTACCCACTATATGGAATGCCACTGAACAGCTTCCATGGCTGAGGCTTGGGTATGGAGATTCAGAGCACCTGGTCATAGCTGGGTCACCCGAGAAAAACGCCAGGGCTCCCTGAAACACAGTTAGAAAGCCAAGGCAGGAGCTTTGCCCCTGCTTTTGAGGTGTGGAAACTGAGGTCCAGCAAGGAGGGGGCGACTCTTCCAAGGTCACACAACCAGGGACAGACCGGAAGTGGATCCCAGACATTGACATCGGTTCTGCTGCCCCAAGGCTTTGCTCCACTGCTACGTGACCACCCCCACTCCCCTCCGTGTGGTGTCTCAAGGTGGGGCAGGGGCATGCGGCTGTGACCTTGCCAAGTCAGGGTACAGAACATGAGAGACAAAAACCGGGAGGGCAGGCGTGGGTGAGCTGTTTAGGGTCACGGCCTGGTTATGCTGTGCCTTTTTTTTCCATCTCTCTCTCTTTTAATTGAGTTTGAGGTGGTTGTTTTTTGTTTCCTTAAGAAATGGGAACAGAATGAAGCTGTGTAAACACCACGATGTTAACTCCCTGAAAAACCTCCTGCCATTTTAACTCTGTTACTGGAGAAATAAAAGAGAAATAATTTGTCCACCCACACTTAGCTCTTTCTGACGAAGGTAGGTGAATATTGCTTTGCTAATCGAGGGTGACTGCTGGAAGTGGAGCCAGGCTGGCTGATCTTGGATTGAGAGGAAGCCACGGCAACCCTAGAAGGAGCGGCCCGCGGGGTCGGCAGGGCCCGGGTCACCGGCCACGTTGTCACCTTCTGCAGGTGTCCCCCAGCCGGTAGGGATGGAGGCGCTGGACCAGGCCGAGGGGCCCGCGGCCTCACAGAGAGAGATGCCACCGCCCCCACCTGCTTCACCGCCCTCAGAGCCAGCTCAGAAGCCGCCACCTCGAGGCGCCGGGAGCCACTCCCTCACTGCCAGAAGCAGCCTGTGCCTGTTGGCTGCCTCCCAGTTCCTGGTAAGGACATCACAGGCCTCGCGGGGCCTGGAGGGAGGGCGGGTTGAGGGACGGCCTCCACTGCCTCCCCAAGATGGCCACCAGGGGACACAGAGGAGTGAGGGGCCTTCCTGGTGTCCCTCGTGCCTGTGGCCCTCCGGCTGGTGTGAGGAGAAGCCTGGCGTTCCAAGCCACAGCCTTGAGGGCTGAGCCGCTCATGCGCTGAGCTCAGAAGCAGGGATGCAGGCCTGGCTCCCCGCCCCCCATGGCCCTGCGGGCGTCCTTCTGAGGACTTCCTCTCTCTGGAGGGACCTCTAGGAGACTCTCCCTGTGATATGTATACCTGGTGGGGTGGTGGGCTCCCCTCTGCAAAGGCTCCCTTAAGTCAGATTTTCTCCAGGCAAAGTCCTAGGCCCTTGCCTCTGTTGCACAGTCCAGACTTTGGTGGGGGCAGTGAGGTGGGGTAGGCAGTAGGTTGAGGCTCCAGGTGAACTCTTGAAGCCGGGGGCGGGGGGGGGGGCGGATGGGGAGATATGGGGGCAAGGAGGCCAGACTCCGAACTCAGTGCGCTGGCCCCGGCCACCCCAGCTCGCCTGTGGGATGCTCTGGCTCAGCGGCTTTGGCCCCATCTGGACACAGAACACCACAGACGTCGT
>NW_011494960.1:5975922-5987273 GCF_000754665.1 Bison bison bison
CCAGCCCCACCAGCCCCTGCCTGGGGCTTCTTTGAGTTCAGAGGATAACCCTGAAAGGCTTCTTCCTGTCCCCTCCCCAGAACCAGGTACAAAGTTCTCAGAGCCTCAATCTTACCCGTGCTGAAATAGATGAGAACGCGCCCCCACCCCCTACCCGCATCACCCTGAGCTGTTTGTCTGATGTTCCCCAGGCCTGGCTGGGCACTGGGACCTGGGACGCCCCCAGTCTGCTGCTGGTCTCTCTCTGTGTGATCCTCATCACCACCCTGGTAAGGCTCCTCCTGACCCGACCTCGCTGCTCCCCTCCCATGACCCCAAGACCCAGTCCCCACCTTGTCCCCTTTGACCTACAGACTAGACGTTGTGGGTAGGGCTGAGGAGGGGCACCTGTCTTCTTCCACCAATGTGCCCAGGCTGGGGTGGGGGTGGGGAGAGGCCCTTTCTTTCTTAAAATTGGTTTGCAGTGTTCTTGGCTGGGGAAAAGAGCTGAGACAGTGTGAAAACCGGAGTAGGAATACCCCACCCCACTAAGAAAGTTTCAAAGCATAAGAACCTGAGGGTTGGGGAAGGAGGGGGCCGGGAGGACATCTAGGTAGCCTCCCATCTAAGTGAGCCGTGGTACTCTGCAGACAGTTCCCAGGAGAACAAGCCTGCTCCAGACACATGGAGCGGCAGGGAGCTCAAGCCCCTGGACACGCCATCATCCAGGGGCTGCTGCCAGCATGGTCCATGATGCCAGTTATGCCCCCAACTAGGTGTGGCTCCTCCTGAGGAATCCCCCAGAACCAACCAGCCCGCTGCCCCCTGAGGACAGGCGCCAGTCTGTAAGCCGTCAGCCTTCCTTCACCTACTCAGAGTGGATGGAGGAGAAAGTCGAGGATGACTTCCTGGATCTGGACCCCGTCCCCGAGACCCCTGTGTTTGACTGTGTGATGGACATCAAGCTGGAGGCTGACCCCACCTCCCTGACTGTCAAAGCCATGGGTCTGCAGGAGAGGTGGGTGCGGCAGAGGCGCATGGAGCTCTTAGCTCCCTGTCGGAAGGGCAGATGCCTGATTCTGACTCCCAGTGCCCAGGGCAGAGCTGAGCTCATAGCCCCACCAATGCAGACATGTGCTCTTCAGGTCTGATTCATGTAGATCTGAATGCCCCAAAGTGAACACTAAGAAACGTTGTTAGTGCACACAGACATGTAGGCATGCACAGGTGTGCACACGTGCACACTCACACATACAACTCTTGTGGCTTGGATAGGTTTCTTTGCTGTAGGACTTGTTGGAAGCCTTTAACATGCTTGTAGTCATTGTAGATTGACAAGGGGTTGTATGTAGACTTCCTCAAAGTCATCCGACCACAGAACCCTGCTTTCATAGTGTCTCGTAGAGTTCCACGCAGCACATGTTGGGAAGTGTCAACACCCTCTGCAGAGCCTGGCTGGGTTAGCTAGATCCCACCAGGGTTGTGTTGTCCACATGATGTCGTGGAAAGAGCACTGGAGGAGGAGTCAGAAAACCTAGGTTTTTGTTTCAGCTCTGCCACCCCCTTACTGTACGTGCTTGGGCAATTCTTATCCCCTATGTGGCCTTCAGTTTCCCTTTCTAGGTAATGAGGGTAATGGGCCACTAGACTCTGAACACAGCAGGGTCTGCTCAGTCCACTCATCCTTGCTCCACTGTGCTACCCCTGGGATCCCGTCTTTCCCGAGCCTCTCCTGGATGAGATGTCCTTGGAGGCTGCGGCCCTAGGGGCTGGGGTACCGAGGGTGGAGCCCTGCTTCTCTGCCCCAGGCATGTGCCCTCTCGGTGAGCTTCCCCTGGCTCTGGGAGCTGCCTCTGGCAGGGGCACAGAAGAGTGCAGGGAAGGACTGTATTGAGGGGCCTCACATGGAATCTTTGGGACTGGGGCCCAAGCCCACACTCAGTTAGCTACCTGCTGCATGAGGCAGGAGCCAGTGGCAGGCTTAAGCCTTGGGGCTGAGCCTCATGCTGTCTGTGTTGGGGTGACATCATGCCCACTCCTCTCCCTGGGACCCATCGGGTTCCCACCCCATCTCCCACTCCCTCATCCTCCTGCTCCAAGGCCCCCAGCTAATGGCCCTACCTGCCCCTGATACTCACTGCCCCCCCTTCCTGGTCCTTCCAGGAGGGGCTCCAATGTCTCCCTGACCCTGGACATGTGCACGCCAGGCTGCAATGAGGAGGGCTTCGGCTATCTCATGTCCCCCCGCGAGGAGTCAGCCCGAGAGTACCTGCTCAGCGCCTCCCGTGTGCTCCAGGCCGAAGAGCTTCACGAGAAGGCCCTGGACCCCTTCCTGCTGCAGGCAGAATTCTTTGTGAGTCCCCCTGAGCCAGAGCCCCCACAGGGGCCAGCCCTTTATGCTCATGTTGTTCCCCCGAGCAAGGCTTTGGAACAGCGTACCCCAAACTCAGCATCTGATGAACATCATTTCATTCTCACCTCTCCTACTGTCTTGGGCAAGCTGCTTTCTCTCTGGGCCTCAGTTTCTCATCCGGAAAATGGGGATAAAGATAACAGGGATGTTGCAAGGATTCGAAAGATGCAGAATGTGTGCGAAGTGCCCATCAGGTGATTGGTGTTTGTGGCATTCTTAAGTCATCATCACCTAGGACTGTCCTCCACAAGCCTTAGAAAGCCTTCTCTTCTTTATTTGGAGATGTGGGGTGCTACACTAATCCCAGGGATTAAACTTGGGGCCCAGCAGTGAAAGTGCTGAATCCTAACCACTGGCCCGCCAGACAATTCCCGAAAGCCTTCTCTTCTGACTCTCCCGTTTTCCCACTCTCCTTTTGCCTGGCATCACCAAACAATGTTCATCCTCCTTTGAAATCTCTCAGTTCTGTGGCTCCAGCTTAGGGTGGTTTTGATTACCGTCCCCTCCAGACTCTTAACAGCTGCCTCCTGTTGGACTTGAGGGGCTTATAAATGACCCCCCTGTTTAACCTGCCCGAGCACTCAACCAGTTAAGAGCTAAGATACAGAAGATCACAAAACCACCTTTATTTTTGCTGATAAAGGCTAGGTAAGTTTCTGTTCTTGTTTGTTTTTTGTTTTTCCATTTTGACTGCTCTGAGTCTTTGCTGCAGACCACAGGCTTCTTTCTCTAGTGTGGCACACAGGCTTAGTTGCCCGGAGGCATTTAGGATGGTAGTTCCCTGAGCTGCGATCAAACCCATGTTCCCTGCATTGGAAGGCAGATTATTTATCACTGGACCAGCAGCGAAGTCCCAAGGCTAGGTTTAACATGAGGGTTACATATGTAGCAGTAGTAAGTTTCCTAATACCAAACGCCAGAATGAAACAACTTCCCCACCACCCCAGGCGGTGCTGGCACATTGCCAGCCTCACCCCATGGGGGTGCCCTGTAATTATTTCTTAGCAGGAGGGTCGGAGGAGGAGGAGGAAGTAGGGGGCTAGCGCCCCAAAGCCAAGTTTCTCAATCAAACACCTCATCCGGTAACTCATCCATCTTGTGGGCAGGAATGGGCAAGAGCCAGGAGCATTTGGAGAGAGTCCTTCCTGGGAGAAGCCTGAGGGATGGGGAACCTACGTGCCTACCTCGAAGCTCCCCTTGCCCCAGCCCACCTGCTCCCTAGCAGAATTGGATGGCTCTCCTCTCTGGGCAGCCCTCCATCACCTCTGACCTGCGGCTCCAAAGTCTCCAGCATGTGGCCCAGCCTGCCTTACCTGAGTTGAGCCAGCCCCAACCGCCTTTTCCAGACTCAGGGCCCCATCCCCGCAGGACTGTCCACTTCAAACTTGGCCCTCGCCACATCCCCACCCCTGCGCCTTTACAGTCATCAGCCTTCACCCTGGAGGCCCCTAAGACGCCTTCCTGGGCTACCCAGCCTCGGTACCATCCCCATGGCCACACCTCCCTTTGAGGGTGTGTGGCATGTCCTTGTCATCTCCGGTTTCATAATTCATTGTCAGTTTGGCCCAGAGAGAGAGGAAGTGGGGGTGCTCACATACCCACCCCATGGGCACTTCTGCACCTGCTTTTTATTCTGATTCTCACAACCACCTAGAAAGTGAGTATCGTGATCCTCATTGCATTCTTAGTGTGTCCACAGTGAACACTGTGATTCATGACGGTGAGAGATGACAAGGGTGCTGAAGTGTGTAGACAGAGGCAAGGGGCAGAGAGGACAGTCCCTGAGGAATCGTCCCAGAGGACCTGGGGGAGGGGCAGCAGTGAACCCTAAAGGCTGAGACGGATTAGGGGTGATGAAGAGGTATGCGACCAGTGCTCCCCGCAAGTGGAGTGCCGCAAACTCAGACGTGGAGGCCAGCCGGAGACTGACAGAGTAACTACAGGGAAGAGATGGGCACAACTGGAGGATGGGGCTTCTGAGAGCAGCTGGTGGTAAAGAAGGGCCAACTCCGAGAAGACCTCACATTCCAGGCAGAGAAGTTCGGACTTGGCGCTCTTGACATGCAGAGTGATTGAGAGATGCAAATACAACTCTGGGAGGCCCAGAAGGAGGCTGCCTCCCTGCTGGAGAATCAGGGAAGGCTTCTTGGAGGAGGTGGCACTTACAGTGCACAGGAAGACATGAGAAGATGAGGATGGGATGGATGTTACTACTGAGCAAGCAGCACGACCCAAGGTCCTGAGCGGGGTACCTACCTGGGGTAGGAACGTGAGTCAGCAAAGCCACTGGATGTGGCTGCAGTGCAGGGTGCAGAAGAAGGCAGTGATTGGCCAGGTCACTTCTTCTCTGTTCATCAAACGTTCACTGAGTGCTGACTAT
The DNA here is from genome assembly GCF_000754665.1 of Bison bison bison. NCBI lineage: Eukaryota > Metazoa > Chordata > Mammalia > Artiodactyla > Bovidae > Bison > Bison bison. The sequence continues at coordinate 5,980,695 of NW_011494960.1, forward strand.
ATGCCAGGCTGGCCCTCTGTAAACAGTGGTGGTGCTAACGTGTATTATGCACTCAGCATGTGCCAGGACTGCTCTGGATGCTTTTCATGTGCCCTCACTCATTTAGTAGTCGATGTTTGTTGAATGAATGCATGCATCAAGCCAGCCCACAGCTGCTCTCAACCCCATGTCTTCCTCCTACAGGAAATCCCCATGAATTTTGTGGATCCGAAAGAATATGACATCCCTGGGCTGGTGCGAAAGAACCGATATAAAACCATCCTTCCCAGTGAGTACTCGCTGCCCCTCACCTGGGTGCCCTTAAACCCTGAGGGAGACTTTAACTTCAGCATGGGCCTCCAGGGTCACCAGGAGGCCAGGCAAAGGGATGGAAGGTGGGGGTGCCCGATGAAGGGAAACACGCCCTTTAGAGAGCAGAGGGCTCTTGATTCCTTCTTACGGCACTCTCCAGATCTTTGCCCTGGACAAGCATTGTGCTGGACTCTGTGGAAACCCAGAGAAAAAGAGGAACAATAACAGCAGCCCCTAGACAGGGCATGGTGGCTGAACATTGTGCTCACATCCCTGGTCTCTTCAGAGTGGACAGGTTTTAAAGAGAGCACATTAAGGCTCAGAGAGGTTAAGTGGCTCATCCACTATCACGCAGCTAAAATGTACAGAACCAAGTTTGAAACTAGGCCTCTGTAACCTCAAAATTGAGCTCTTTTGTCTACCTGGAGTTCAGTTTGGCTGGATTATGAATCCTCTAACAGGCAGAGCCACCTCACAAGGGAGCGAGCTGCCTGTCAGGTAGGAAGCTCCCCATTGGCTAGGGTATTCAAGCTAGAATGCGTGAGTGGTCCCCCCGGAAGGTTTGATAGGGATTTTCCCCCTTTGAGGGTGGTTAGACCAGGTAACCTGATATTCTTCTTTTTTAGCCTGGGATGTCATTTTCAGGTAACTTTCATCAGGCCCCTGTCTGCCTGTCACCCCTGCCAAGTTCTGGCCCAAGGCCCTAGGGCTAGCTTGGGGGGTGACTTATTGAAAGCAAATCCCCACAAACCTACTCCACTCAGTTTATGGAGTAAGGAGGCTTTAAAAAAGCAGTTTTGCCATCAGCATCTCCAACAACATGTAAGATGTCATGACTTATTTTTAACTTTTAAAATATCGACTTGTGGTTGCTATGGTTACACAGTGTCTAGGTAGTTCCAGTTAAACAAAGCACCATTTAAGGCCAGGATTCGGGGCTGCTCACCTCTTCCCTCCTCTTGCTCCCCCCTTCACCCACCCAGCCCTACCTGGAGGGAGGGCTTCGGGTACCCCACAGTCTCGGGCTTTGCCAGCCACTCAGAATAGCCACTGCGGGAATATGAGAGACAGGGCATCACTCCATCTGGTCCCCACTGGATCCAGCCTCCAGCCATACCCTATGCCTGCAGCCCCCGAGCCCAATAGAGAATCTTCTCTGTAGCCAGCAAGAATTGACCCTATGCCCTCAGAGACTGGGCTGGGGTGGGTGGTAGAGGCCCCCTCTCGAATCAAGGACACCCCGAGGCTTGCTTTCTCATTCATTCAGAGGCTACTTCTGGATCCCAATCTGGGTACCATGAGGGGAGGGAGTGGGCCCATGCAGGGCTGCCCGTTCCTCTCCCCTGGTCACACAGAGCCCCCTTCCGTTCACCCTTGCTCTTCCCCATACCTGACTCTCCTCCACGCCCCTTGCCACAAGAGCTGCCTCACCCCCACCTTCCCCTCCACAAATCACCTGCCCAAACCTCAGGCACTTGGGCCAGGGCACGAAAGGGCTGGCGAGGGGAGTTTTGTGGGTATCCCTTTCCATTTCATATTCCAGGTTTGGGATCCTCCTTTGGACCTGTTAATCTACAGATTGATTTAATTTATACTTGCAGTGATATTAGTAGCAGCACCAACTTGCTCTATAGTGACTGTGTGCTGGCCTAAGTTATGGTTCTGAGGACTCGTTATTAACGGCCACTCTTGAACCCTGACAGGATGAGTGAGGTTGTGATGGAAGGAATGTTCCCAGTTTATGCAGAAGGCACAGGGGTACTCAGTGAATGGCTTGCACAGACACCACCAGGACTTGAACCCAGGCTCTCTGGTGGACGGTGTAGACTCCTGACCACTTCTTTTTTTTTTTTTTTTTATAAATTCTTTTATTTCTAAATTTTAAAAAACCTCCCTCCTCCTTCCCCATACCATCCCTCTGGGTCGTCCCAGTGCACCAGCCCCAAGCATCCAGTATCGTGCATTGAACCTGGACTGGCATCTCATTTCATACATGATATTCTATGCAGCCTTTGAGAGCCCTATACGGGGCACACTGGCAGGGCCTTTAGTCCAACCCTCCTTCCACAGGAAAGACCCTGGGGGCCAGAGAAGGGAGGAGATGTGAGCTGGTGACAAAGCTAGACAGAGCCCCAGAACCCAGGCCCCCAGGCGCCCCCCACCCCCAACTACCTCCTGGCTCAGTCCCAGCCTCTGCGAATTTCCAGAACAGACTAAATCAATATAGGGAAGCTCTAGCGGAACAGAACAAACCCTAGTCTAGGAGGTAGTGAGAGTCTAGCAGTAGTGAGAATCTGCTGCTCTGGGATTTGACAGGTGACTAGATTGGGGTGGGGGTGAACCCTTATGGACAGGTGTGTCATCTCATCTCAGGCTCAGAAGGCTGTACTCCTTTCATTGTGATACTCTCCCCTGGCATCCTACCCAAATCTTAGCTATAAAGTGCTTTACAGTTGACATAGCACTTCACATCTGTTTTCTCATTTGTCTTCCCAACAATTCGAGGAACTAAGCATCTTTACCCCCATATTACAGATCGGAAAACTGAGGCTTAAAAAGGCCATGTGCTTTACAAGCTTACACAGCAGGTTGGGGACAATATATATTCAAACTCTTGCTGGCCCTGCTGGCTAGGATGTATCCCCTAGGGAATTTCTTACTGTCTGAGCTGTCTCCTCCCCAGAACATGAAGCACAGAGAGGACCAGGCAGCTTAAGGGATGCAGGCAAGGGTGGCCTGGATCCTACAGAGGGAGAGAGCCAAGGCCTCCCAGTACCATTCTCTTCAGCCTGGGTCCTCACCTTCCTGAGTGGGCCACAGGGATGGGTCAGTGTTTTGCTTCTGGCAAGGGAAGAAGGAACTTCCAGTCCCAGAAGAAATGTAGGTGCCCTGACATTGGCCAGAGAAGGTGGGCCCACACAAGAGGGTTTGCACATTCAAATCCCAGCCTCACCTGTCTCCACTATCTCAGACCCTCACAGCAGAGTGTGTCTGACCTCACCAGACCCTGACGACCCTCTGAGTTCCTACATCAACGCCAACTACATTCGGGTATGTAAACCCATCCCAACAGTCTCTCCCTAAAAGGGAGGCCCAAGTCAATGGGGTCCATCCACTAGGCTTGTCCCTAAGTCTGTCTGGTTCCTGCCAGCCCCCGGGGAAGAGGCTGAGTGGGGGAAATGGGACCCAGGAGCACAAGTGACCCTGATGGCCTGGACTTGGCTGGTCACAGGGCTATGGTGGGGAAGAGAAGGTGTACATCGCCACTCAGGGACCCATCGTCAGCACGGTCGGCGACTTCTGGCGTATGGTGTGGCAGGAGCACACGCCCATCATTGTCATGATCACCAACATCGAGGAGATGAACGAGGTAGGCCCCGCCGGACCTTACCAGGTGTCTGCTGCTTGGTGCCCTGTGCCAAGCATCTTGTTTCCGTGTTAATCCTTTCAGCAATCTTGGGAGGGTGGTATGTTCACCTTGCTGCCTTGCCCAGGGAAGGAAATGTGAGGCTCAGAGAGGTTAAGTCAGTTACTCAGAGCCACACAAATAGTCAGAGGCAGGGCCTGGAGCTGGCCTCTCCACCTCCAGCGCTCAGGATCTTAAACACGCTGCTCCACTGCTGCCCAGCCTGCCAGGGCTGATGCTGGCTACCTCCATACTCGTCACAGCCCATTTAATTGAAGTCCCATGAAGGTCCTTCAAACTGAGTATTACTTCCATTTTCCCGGATGAGGAAACTGAGACTCAGAAAAGGGAAGTAACTTAACAAGTGAGAAGCTGAGATTTGAGCTCTCTAACTGCAAACCTACTGCCCTGTCTCCCCACTGGCCCGGGACAAGCACTGGGGAGGGTGTGGTCGGGGCGCTGGGAGTATCTCAGCCTGATCTGGGCCCCTGCAGAAGTGCACCGAGTATTGGCCAGAGGAGCAGGTGGTATACGATGGCGTGGAGATCACCGTGCGGAAAGTCATCCACACTGAGGATTACCGGCTCCGACTCATTGCCCTCAGGGTGAGGCCTGGGGCAGGGCTGGGCTGGGCTGGGAGGAGGGGGCACTCCACAGCCAACGGGCTCCCAGAGGCCGACATAGCTGGGCCTCTCTCCAGGCTTTACTGATGAGCAGGGATGAAGGGAAAAAGGGGTGAGTGATCTTGCAGATCAGAGGCAGGACCAAATTCTCAGTGCATTTCTTATCACTGGCATCTGTCCATCCACACTGTCATTCATAATGTCTTCCAGCTCTGCTTCAAATGTACCCAAGGCCAGGAGTGTCGGGAAGAGGGGGCTTCAGCAGCTTCCATTTTCTGCCTGGAAACATCCCTTCACCTGGGATGCTGGGCTTCCAACTGTAGTACCGAATCTGTCCACTAGAGGACAGGCGCTTTTTGGTGCATTTGGGTAGCACAGGGAGGTTGTGGTTACAGGAAAAAGAAAGAGGACATAAAAATTATGACCAGTACGGAACAGCCCAGAAGAGTGTGGGGAGGTATCTTCCCACCCTGAAGATTGTGCTTATTCCAGGCTCAGCATAATAGAGGAGATTGTTCCTTTGGAGTCAAGAAAATCAGTGCATTCTGCTTTTGAGAAATCTTATGACCCCTGTTTGGGGAAAGAGGTACCACTGTAATTATCCCAAAGTCTGGAAAAGGTGCCAGGAAGCTGACATCCTATCCAGAAACAGTCAGGGAGGTCCCCTGATGCTGGCAGCCACAGGGTCTGAATAGGGTGTCAAGGGCATGAGACTTGTTCCTCTGAGCTGCCCCCTCCCACTGGAGAAGGTGAAAGACAGTGTGTCAAGGAGAAGTCAGCCCCTCGAGGACAGTGCCCAGTAAGCATTTCCAGGATATAGGCTTGCTTGAGGGCATTTCAGAGGTAGAGGACAGAGGCTGTGGTAGCTGCCCATGGAGCAGCTTCCTTTTTCCGCTGAAAGAGAGGCTGGGGCTGCCACTTCTTCTCAGTGATGTGGGACTGGTAAGGGAAGAACTGGGACCACTGGGCACTTACTTTTGTCCATAACCTTTACAAGCACATGCCCTGAGCCTGGTTCTGGGTTGGGTACTGGGAAAACACAGAGCTGTCCAAAGCCTGGACTCTGTCCTCAAGGAGCACCTATAAAATGGTAAGTACTGACCTAGAAATAAGTACAAGCACAGAAGAAGGACATCTTGTCACCCAGGGTGCTCAGGGAGGGCTTCCTGGAAGTGGTGTTGCTGAATGGGGTTCCAAAGGATAAGAGTTGGCTGGGGGGCAGACATATGGAGAGAGCATTCCAGACAAAGGGAAACTAAAAGTAAGGGCACAGAAGATAGAACAGCTCTGTGTATAAATGTGCAGGAAATGGGGGAAGCAGAGGTTTGATCTACAAACCATTTGGAGTGCAAAGGCATCAAGTACAAGTCCTCAGGAGGAGGACTTGGGCCTGGAGAGGTAGACCCTGTACCATGTGTCTTGTTTGCCCGACTGAAGAGTGGGGCGGGTGGGTTTTAGTTTTAGAGCAACAAGAGCTATCAGAGCGTTCTGAGCAGTAGAAAAGCATGGGTTGTAGACAGGCCTTTTGGACCACTGTGGATCTGGGTGATCAGAGAGGAGGAGGGGAGGGCCCCACACAGTTGAGAGACGGTAAAGAACAAAGTGAAGGTGGTGGTGGTGGAGAGGGTAGCACTGGGACACTGGCTGGGGGGGACCAGGGGCGATGGTGGGCAGGAAAGTATACTGAGGCAAGAGGAAGGGTCCCAGGGCTGTGGGGGTGACTGGGCTGTCTGTGAAGGGGCGACCAGGAAACAGGAGTGAAATGGAGAAGGGGCTCTTCACCTCTCTTGGAAGATCCTGGAGTCACTAGGGCAAAACCTATGTGAAGACCACTGCTGACACTGCTCACCAGTCCCCGCTACCCAGCTGGCTTCGGGTCTCTGGCTGGTGCCACTGGGCTGTACGGTGTAGATGGCAGAGGTCCGAGGTCCCACTCCCTGTGGCTCCCTCCTGTGTTTCCTTCTCCCCTCCCATCTCCATCTCTGGGCTGGTTTCTGGGCTCAGTTCACGTGTATCTGGGGTGGGCCTCTGTCTCCTGGACAGAGCGGGACGGAAGAGCGAGGCCTGAAGCATTACTGGTTCACGTCCTGGCCCGACCAGAAGACCCCAGACCGTGCGCCTCCACTCCTGCACCTGGTGCGGGAGGTGGAGGAGGCGGCCCAGCAGGAGGGGCCCCGCTGCGCCCCCATCGTGGTGCACTGCAGGTGGGTCCTCCCAGACACCCACTGGAGCGGGGCGTGGCTCCCGGGCGGGCCCGCC
>NW_011494960.1:5987373-6001798 GCF_000754665.1 Bison bison bison
GCTGCGGCAGGAGGGCGTGGTGGACATCCTGAAGACCACATGCCAGCTCCGTCAGGACAGGTCAGCTGAGGGTGGGGCCTGTGGGGAGCTGGGCGGGGCGGGGGAGAGGGCAGCAGAGAGAGCCTGATCTGTGCATAGCGTGAAGGTTAGGGGGACACAACCCACGGGGACCGACCTTTGGACAGATGGGTGGAGAAGCCGGATCCAGGCAGTTGGTAGCTGGGATGCAGAGGGGAGAGGAACAGAGCTGGTAGACACAGGGGCAGAGGCTGAGAGTGGAGGGTCATGCCACCTCTGTCCCCGCTGTCTATGCCAGAGCCAGGAGGGACAGCAAGGGCAGGTGGAAGTGGCTGGCTGGCCAGGGCTGACCTCTCTAAGCTGCACATAGGCCCTGATGTGCCTCCCAGAGGACTGGCACTCTGTGGGTCTGGGGGCGGCTCCGCAGCTGTTCTTCCATGACCCGGTCCCTTCATCTGCCGGGTAGGGGCGGTATGATCCAGACGTGCGAGCAGTACCAGTTCGTGCACCACGTCATGAGCCTCTACGAGAAGCAGCTGTCCCGCCAGTCCCCGGAGTGACCACACACCCTCCCGAGGTCCTCTGGTACCTCCCAGCCTGAGTCGGGGCCCTCCTCGCAGCCACACCCAGGGCCCTGCCTCAGGTCCCGGCCTGCTCACCGTCCCTCCCGCTTTCTCTCTTCAGTTTGCTCCCCCTCCCCCGCTGCCTCGGCCGGACCCCTACCCCGCCCCCAACATAGCTCTTCCTACTGTACATACTGGGGAGTGGGGAGGGTGGGGGAGGGGCGTGCCAGGCCAGGCCTGAGGCCCCAGGGCCTGACCCAAACCGCGTGACCTGGGGCCTCAGTTTTTAACGACGGTTCCACTGCTACTTGATCCAAAACGTTTCCCTGCTGCAACTCCACGTGTCCTGCCGCAGCGTGTTCTGTCTGTCCATCGTCTCTGCTGTCTGTACCGAACACTGTGTCTCCTCAGCCCTGGAGAGGGGTCGTGAGCTCCAGCCCCCCCAGTGGCCCTGGCACAGGTGCCTGCCTCAGGCCCCCAGCCCCGCTTCTCCCAGCAGACAGGTTGCACTTTGCCCCTAGTTCCTGGAACCAGGATGGGAAGGAAGGGCCTGAAGACCCCGGAAGTCAGGCACAGGAAAGCCCTAAGGGGTTGGCAGAAAGATCCAGCTGGGGAGAGGTCTCTGGTTGGGGGTGGGGGAGGAGGATCACATCCAGGGGGACCCCCAGGTATCAGACGCCCTCAGCAGGCAGTGACTAGCCTGTGGGGCAATGGTGAGAAAGGGCACACATAGGGGAGAATGAACCCAGGGGGCCTGGGCCACGGTGGGAGATGGGGAGCTCTGACGGTAGGGTGGGAACTCGGCCCCAGATCCGTGTGAAACGTTTTTCTGTGTCGCTGTGGGAAACCCCTCCCAGAAGTCTCACCGCGTGTAGCTCTGCGTGTGTCCTGTGTTCATGCGTGTGTTGAGAGCCCGTCAGCAGGGCGTGCATGACTCTTTGGCAACATGTGTTATCTTGGAGCCACGTGTTTTTATTGGTGACTTTAAATATTTATTCCACGGCAGACAGAGACATTTGGTGTCTTTTTATAATTTGCTCATGGTCATTGAATAGAGCAATAAATGGAGCATTTTGAGCAAAACTAGCTTCCTGTGTCTGTGTGATTGCCTCTCCCCTCTACTCCCTGCCTCCCTGTACCCCCATCTTCTTGCCCCTCCTACTAGTACAGATGTGCGTGCGCACACAGACACACCCACGCACATCCAGGCCCTTGAGATCCCTAGTGCCCCCTTGTGTAGGTTGGGAGATGACGTGAATCCACATTTGAAATTCCTAAGTCCACTGAGCATAATTCTCACTTACCTGCACCCTCGCATCCAGCCAGGAGCCAGGGGCCCTGCGGAGCCACAGGGACAGATGTTGGAGGCTTTCATAGAAGGAAAAGTGGCTGGCAGGCCACCGTCTTCGACAGAGGAGCCAGAGATGCCAAGGCCAGAGCAGGGGGACCTTCAGACTACACAGGCCCCTCCCTGTTGGCCAGCCCACTTATTTGCCCTGCAGGTCCCAACAGCAGCTGCAGCCCAGCAATTTGCCTTGCAGGGCCTGGGCTGAGAGCAGTCCCGCCCAAGGAACCTGGAGAATCTGCCCCTAGACCAAGATCTTGTGCCTTCCAGACACTCCCACTCTATTCTTACCCCAGCCCCCAGGGATGCAGCAAATGCAGCTGCCCCTGCTGACAGGTGTGGGTCACCCCAGGGCAAGAGGGAGTCCAGGGCAGGACTGTTGACCAACAAGCAGGTCCTTACAAGGTCGCAGAGCCCTGAGTGGGCTAGTCAAGGGTCTGGGCTGCAGATTTACTGCAGACAATGAGGAAAGAACAGAGGAGTGGCTTAGACAGAGGTCCCAGAGAAGGGGGCCTCCTCTCCAGCTACTCTCCAACAAGAGGATGGGCCCTCCTACCCCTCTGCCCCAATCAGGGTGTTGAGCAGCAAGACTGGGATGGGGAGGAAGAGCTAACATTTCCCCTTCTTTCCTGGGGATGGCCCCGTGAGGCCACTCAGGTTGTGCAGGCACCAAGTGCAGAACACGGCATGAACAGTGCTCCCTGGGCTCTCCCCCAGTCACCCACTCCTAGTCTCTGGAAAACACAGACCTGTTGCTTTGCTCCCCAAGCCCTATTGGCCACACACACTACTCTGAGCCCCTCAGCTCAGAGAGGTCCCGCCCAGCAGCAGTGAGAACCCAAACCTCTGCACAAAGGGACAGAAAAAGAACCCCAGGAACACCACGCTCGGCCACCTGCCTACCCAGACCCCTGCACTTCCTCCAGCCCTGGCCCCAGCTACCCCCCAAAGCAGTGTGCCAGCTGGCTGGGGCAGCTGTGGAGCCTGAGTAAGGGATCACCCCCAGGGGGCCAGACATTTAAGGAACCAGTGACTCCGGGTGGTCACATTGCTGGGACAAAAGAAAAAGGAGACTGGTCAGGCTACAGCCCAGGCACCAGCTGGGTCTCCAAAGTCGTGGGTGGACACAGCCTTTGAAGGTTAGAAGGGACTGGTGACACAAAGGTAAGGCTTCCCTCTTTCCTGAGGAAAGGGGCAGAGTCTGCTTTCTGAGCCCAGAGGGGGACAGCAGGAGCTGGGGCTGGGGAGATGTCTCCAAACCCGGAGGGACCAGGTAGAGAGGTGTCATCGGATGAGGGGGCAAAGTTTAGCCCCAAACCTTCTGGCTTGGAAGAAGGCTTTGGGGTCCTCTGGAAGGGCACTGGACTGGGAGTCAAGGGGCCAGGATTCTAGTCTGAGTGACCTTGGACAGGTCATTTCTCAGATGTCAGTTGCTCATATACAAAAAATTGGGGTTTAAAAACTGCAACTCTGTGGCAAAGGAAATGGCAACCCATTCCAGTATTCTTGTGGAGAATCCCATGGACAGAGGAGCCTGATGGGCTGTAGTCATCAGGGGGGACGACTGAGCGATTAACACTATGTTGTACCTAAAGATTCCCACATGCCACGACAAAAATCAAAGATACCATGTGCTGCAACTGAGACCCAGGGCAGCCAAATAAATAAAAATAAGTATTAGAAGAAAACTGCCACTCTGGTTAAAGAAAAGATGGTATGTACATCTATTTGATGGAATACTGTGTAGGTGTTAACAAGAATGGGAAAACTTCATAAACAGGGATGGAAAGACCTCCAAGGTGTACAAAGTGAAAAGAGGGCTGAATAGCTTTTATAATAGGCTACGTTATGTATTAAAAAAAAAAAAAAAAGAGGGGGAGGATGAAGACAAAAACATATTCAAATTTGTAGGAAAGAGCTCCAGAAGGAGCATAAAGACCACAAGTGGTTACCTGTTGCGGAAGGCTGGGAGATAGAGGGCCTTGGGAGCAGGAGGGAGCCTCTTTACACAGATGTTTCTATTGTTTTGTTTTTTAACCATGTGATTGAATTACTAACTCAAAAATTACAAGAAATAAAGACTCAAGCTCCGTCTTTATCATATCAGAAAGGAAAGCAGAGCTGTAGGAATGTGCTGTCATTTGTCTCAGCATTCCCCCAATGCCAGGGCTCCCCAGGGCCCGGCAAGAAGATCCAGTTTCCTTCCAAGGCCGGCTCCAGTGTGGCTTAGTCAGGAAGTTCCTTCTCAGGTCTGACTTCATTCCCTCCTGATGAAGCCTCCAGCACTGCCCCACCCCACCAGTTCCATGTAGCTATCAAAAGGTATCCTCAGCTCCCTCTAGGCCTTGCTGGGTTCACTGGGTAAGTCTAAACCCTATCTCCTCCCCCTCCAAGGATCTGGAATGGTTTGGGGTTACATAGTCATTGGTTACATACCCATTGGTCCTTGTAGCCAACCAGGGAAAAGGAGATACCAAGGGAAGAGAAGAGAGGCCAGAGGGAAGAGGCTTGCCACCCAGCCTCTCCTCACCCTCCCTGTAAACAGTCATCCAGCTTCTCCCCACCCCTCCCTGTAAACAGTCATCTCTCTCTGTGTTCACCTGCTCTGTCCCTTCCCCTACCCCGCTGTGGGGACACACACACACACACAACATCTCTGAGTCTCCCTCCTGCTCCCTTCCTTATCCTTCACGGCATCATCCCTTCCTGGTCCTCCCAGGTGAGTGCCCACGCCTTGTCACCATGACGACCATTCACCACAAGCAGATGCTTCAGGAGCACGTGTCCATGGAGTTCTCCAGCTCTACCACCCACATGCAGACCTTCTCCTAGACAACCAAGATCGTGGGAGGCAAATAGAGTGGGATGGCCGGTAAGCGGGCGGAATTAGGTAGAGGCAGCCTTTCTTCCTCCCATCTTTGTGACCAATGGGCCCCTCAAAAGCCTGAGATACCACCAACAGCCCTCCCAACCTGTGCTTCTAATCTGTGATTTGATAAAGCTAAGCCAGCAGGATGCTTGCCCACAAATGCTATCTCCAGGAAAACAGGAAAAATCAATCACATGGATATGTGTAAGTGATTGAACTCTTAATTGCTGGAGATCAAAGCCAGAGGCAAATGCACAAATTTCTGATGGTAGAATTTCAGGCATGGAGGAAGTTAGGGAGGTAGCTGCCTTATCTGTTTAAGAATAATGCTGGCCCTGCTCCACTTAAGAAAGAGAAGACTTGGGCTGCCAGTGGAGAGAGGATGAACAGATAAACCAGTGACTTGAACTCCCAGGTGTTCAGACTTGGGACCAGGCTTAAGGGAGGGCAGAGCCAAGGGAAAGCTGAGAAATGGTCTCAGAACAGAACAGATTGCCTTAGCCATGTCTCTAGAGGAAAGTGATTCCAAGATGACAAGGGACCAGGATATCGAATACCTGTCCTCCCGGTCATCCCTCCTTCAGTCAGTCCTCTGTGCACAGAGGTCAAGGCCAGAGAAGCAGCAACTCCCCCTGGCCAAGCGAGGCATGTGTGCGTGCGTGCTTAGTCACTTCAGTCGTGTCCGACTCTCTGCAATGCCATGGACCATGGCCAGCCAGGCTCCTCTGTCCATGGGATTCTCCAGGCAAGAGTACTGGAGAAGTGTTGCCATTTCCTCTCCAAGTGAGGCATAGCAAGTGGAACAGCCAGGACTCAAGACCAGAAGCTGCAAACTCAAGTGACTATAATTTGTGATTCTCAGCCCTGATAGCACACCAGAACCACCTTAGTGTACAGGTGGGAGGAAAAGGGAGTAAAAAAAACAGTGACATGTGAGTCTTACCTCAGACCATTAAATCTGATAGTGTTTTTAAGATCTCCAGGGACCCTGATTTGCAGCCAGACTTGAAAACCACTGTCGGATAGCGTCCAGGAGGGAACATAAATGCAAAAAAAAGTTTGAGGTGAATTGCCCAGAATATAGCCCATCGAAAGGGACAGCCCCTCTTCACCTCCCACTGACTGTTGCCATGTAGGAATATGCGTCTAGTGTTAAGGATCCAGAAATTAGAATTTTTACGTGAAATCTCTCAATTTTTAGATGTAGGGCTCCTTTATGTTTAAATATTAAAGGAAAGGAAAATGAAGTCACTCAGTCGTGTATGACTCTTTGCCATCCTGTGGACTGTAGCCTACCAGGCTCCTCAGTCCTTGGGATTCTCCGGGCAATAGTACTGGAGTGGGTTGCCATTTCCTTCCCCAGGGGATCTTCCCAACCCAGGGATCAAACCCAGGTCTCCTGCATTGTAGGCAGACGCTTTACCCCCTGAGCCACCAGGGAAGCCCATTTAAACACTGGAAAGGTCAAATAAAAAACATCAGTAGACCAGCTGCAGCCTGTAGACCTCTGGTCACTGGGGGACCAGAACTTCCAGGAGAGGAACCCAAAGAGACCCATAAAATCTAAAAAAGAAATCTCCTTCTAAAAAAAAGGGCGGGGGGCGGGGGGAGTGCAGAGGGGGAAGTAGAACGCAAGACCTTGACTCGGTGAAGATTGTAAAGATTGACCGACCACTGAGGGATGGATAAGGCTTTCACTCCCCTAGTGGTTGGCATTTGCCATAACACAATGACCCGCCGACTGTAAGGTCCTCCTTTCTTGGCCAAAGCGTTTCCTGTTCTCACTGACCTAAAATGCTCCACTGTCCCCTCGAGAAAAGGTCCCAGGCTAAGCTCTGCCTGGAGCCCATTCTAACCTCTCTCGCCTGTCGGCACAGAGGAAGTGGTGGAGAGGAAGTTCTCCAGCTCCACAGAGTTCTTCAGCTTGGTGACCCAAAGTTCAAACATCTCTGCTGGCGAGAATGTCCCAGAGTTCATGGAGAAGCCTCAGCCAGTCGCCTCACCCGAGGGTGTGTCCTCCCAGAGTCTCCCCAAGGCCCCGGGCGCTTCCCTTTCTATCCCAGTGCCCCAGCTCCTCGCTGCTGCTGCTGCCACCCCCGCCATCGTCCCCCAGTACACAATCACTGGCGGAGACAGGCCAAGGGTCTCTCCCCAGCCCAGAGCTGGGAGCAGGTGGAGATGCAGCTTCCAGGCTAAGGGGCAAAAATAGGTGCCCACTGCAGGGGATAAAGCCATGTTCCGAGTCCAAGAGCAGGGGAACCCCAAACCCAATGTCTCCTGGGAGAGAGAGAATGGCATGCCCATCAAGGAGTCTGCCAAGATCTTCTACAACAGTGTGAACAAGGAGCACGTGTTGAAGGTGCCAGGGCCAGTGACCCCTAAGGCCAGAGGCCAAGACCCTGGGATGGGCCCCAGGTCCTCTCACAGCCAAGAGATCCACAATGGAGACCCAAGAGCTGGGAGATGAGAAAAGGGGTTCTCAATGCCCTACCGGAGGAGCAGGATAAGAGAGGCTGAGTCAGGAGCTAGGGTGTCCTTGCCAGAGTGAGCAGGGGGCCAAAATTAGGGGCAGGGCAAGGCAGAGCTAGGGCAATGCCAGAACAAGGAGGGGGCAGGACCAAATGGAAAAGAGAGAGGTTCCAGCAGGTGAATGAGCCCCAGAGGAACGTGAGACCAAAGCTATGCCGATGGCTAGAAGGGAATGAGACCAGGGGACCTCAACCAGGCTGAGGTGAGGTGGGATCTGCACGAAGGGAAGGGCTAGTCACATAGTGGAGGTGAGAGTGAGGATTCCTGGGCTCTTCAGGGGAACATTCCAGAAGAGCAATGCCAAGGGCCGATCATCCTAAGGTCTAAGCATCTTCTGCAGCCTCTGGGTCCAGACCCTTTGAGGAAAGGGCAGAATCTCTGGGGGACCTAGGCCTATAATTACTTCTGTTCCTAGATCTGCCCTGACTTCCCACTGTGAAAAGGACAGAGCCTCCCCTCTCCCCACCCACGCCAGTTGCTTCCTTCCCATCAAAAACCCATCATTGGGCCTTAGCACCCCCCACAGTACACACAAGCTGCCCCAGAGCCCCCTACTGGCCAGCCACTCCTTACACTCATTCAGTCAGCTCATTCAGTCAGCAAGCCCTTTCAGGAAACCCACTGGTACCTAAGCACCTTTCTGCAGGCGCCAAGACAGCCTTGTTCACCCCCATTTCCTCAGGGCTCAACCCAATACCTGACACAGAGGAGTAAGTCTGTTAAATAAAGGAGCACTCAGCCCAGTGCCAGAAACTGCAGATAAAGTCGCAACTCAGAGGAAGTCCTTGTCCTCCAGGAGCTCACAGCCAAGGGGGAGAATCCCATGTGGAATCAGGCTCAAACAGACAGACTCACACTGACTGCTCCCTAGCACCTTCCAATCATAGAGACAGCTCAGTCCTCCACACATACATCCAGCACTCAGCTCCTCCCCCTCCTCCCAAAACACTGTCTCCCTTTGGTTCCCTCCCCCCGGCCTGACTGATCCAGCTGGAGTCACTGACCTCAGACAACTCTGACAACTACAAGTGCACTGCACGCAATGACCATGCAGATGCCATCTACACCGTGTCCTTGCTGGTGACTGAGGGTGAGCCAGTCCAAGCCTCCTGGCCTTTCCTCTTGGGGACCAAACTCCCCCTGTCTGACCCTGTCCCTTTCTCTGTCCTCAGGTCAAGAAAAATTGGATTTCAAAAAGATGTTGAAGAAGAAGTGAGACTGGGAGGCTCCTCTTTCCAGGGTGTGGTCCCCCCACTCTCCAGGCTTTCCAACAGGGCCCTGAGTTAATGGCCCAGACTCCAAGAATCCATGGAGTAGGGAGGGGCATCTCAAGGTTGGGAGAGCCTCCCTCTGTCTTCAGAGAAAGGCACTAAATCCAGGCTTGTGACCCACTTCCTTCCTTTCAGTGGACCCCCTGCTCCCAAGAAGAAGCAGAAGAAGGTGACAGATGAGAAAGAGATGCTGTAGACTTTTTTCCCCAAGGTGCCCAAGAAGGACTTTGAGAAGGTCTGCATGGAGTATGGTTTCACCAGCTTCCGGGGGCTGCTCAGGAAGCTCAAAGGGATGAAGGAAGTGGAGGTAGAGGTCAGTGGCCCTCAGCGGGGAGGGGGGCTGCAGGCCGGGGCTGGGCCTTACCAACAGTGCTAGTGCCTTTGGGACTCCTGGAGGCAAGGTCTCCTCACCCTGCCCATGCCTAGTCAAGGGCATGCTCTACTGCCAGGGCAGTGAGGAACTCAGGTCATCTTCCTTCCACCTCTTTTCTCTTGACTGCTCCCTAATATATTTGCGTCGACTTTGGAATCTGACAGACCTGGCTTCAAAGTCCAGTTTTACTGCCTTATTAACTGGGTGAACTTGGCGGGGTAGTCTCTCCAAACCTGTTTCTTCATCTGCAAAATGAAAATTACTTTTGCCCTTTTCATTTGTTTTTATGTTGCTGTTCTCACTCATTCATTCAATCAACTTGTCATTGTGAAACATCTGCACCAGAATTAGAGGACCTATACACAAGGGGACCTCTGTACTCAGTAACTGTTCCTCGAATGGTGTTCCTTTTTCTTCCCTTATCATGTCCGTTTCCCCCTCCATCTTCAAGTTGTTCCATGTGGAGGGAGGGGAATGCAGCTACCTAATCAGCCTAGTCATTTGTCCCTGGAAGCTCAGAGGGCTTCTCCAGGCCTGGGGACACAGACTGGGCAGATTCAAGATGCTTCTGACACCTGCCTTTTTGTTATCATACTCCCTCAGGCCATCTGAATTCTGAAAGACATAACAGCCAAGGTGGACACCACGGTGGTCTCTGCCTGCATCATGGAGCTGAAGGACCCCAATGTCAAAACACCGTGGGTCAAGGTGGGGATTGGAATATCGTTTCTTTCTCTTCATCCCTTTCCTTCCAAGACCCTCTCATTACCCATAAGCCCTGTCCTCTTCTCCATCCCAGCAAAATGATGCCATTTGGCATGGCTGAAATGGGCTGGGAGCTGGGCTTTTTTCTTGGGTGTTCCACCGGTTCGCTGTTTGATTTGAGACAATTACTCTCCTTTCTCTATGCCTCAGCCTACCGATCTGAAAGGCTGAATTAGACAGTCCTGAAGATTACTGATGATCTGGACCTCTAAGAGAAAGCATCTAGTGAACTCATGCATATTAAGAGTTCGGGCTTTGGGAGAGGCAGGGACCCTGGATCCCACCAAGCCAGATAATGAGGCTAGAAAGATGTTAGGGGCCTCTGACTGTGTTTGAGAACCTTAGAAAGGTAGATATGGCTCCTTTCAGCTCAGGCTGGCCTTATGGAATGGAATAGAAATCTCCTCTTAAATCCATTCATCAGTTTTTATACCTAGTCCATGAGGCAGGATAATGAGCCACTGAGGATCTGGTACTTCCTGGGGAAGTATGATGTGAAGCAGATGGGCACCGAGTACACGCTGCCCATTACCAATGTGAACATGAGTGATGCAGGCACCTACAGCTTGGCTGTGGCCAACAGGTGGATGAATGCAGAGCTCATGGTGCTGGGCACGAGTGTGGGCACGAGGGACCACAAGGAGGACATGGTCAGGGTCAGGGCAAAGGAATAACCAAGGATGGGGTCCATGGGGATATGGCAGGAAGGACTGTGGGGCTAGCACAGACTGCATGGGGTTGGGCATTAACAGGGGAGAGAAACGTGGGGTCTGTGGATGGGACCACGAGATAAAGTGCCGTGGGGCAATGTGGCACAGTGCTTAAGAGTACAGCCTCTGGAGGTGAACTGCTGGAGTTCAAATCCTACCTTCTGTCACTTATGAGCTGTATATCTGGGACAAGTGATTCAACTTCTCTTTGCCTCAGTTTTCCCATCTGTAAAATGGGAGATAATAGTAGAATCTTCCTGTGTGAGAACTGCATGGTTGCCTTAATAGCGCCTGGCACATATCTAAAGTCACATAGATACATATTCTTTCTAAAATTGCTGTTAATGTTATTGGGAAGGAGACCATATGAACGTCATGGGAGGGGATTCCCATGATTCACAAGCAGAACAAAAGGAAGTATGTTTTCCCCAGCTGTGGGCTACAAGAGGCTAATGACACCTGAGTCTTTATGCTGCCTTCACCATCCTACCCCTCAGGAAGGACCAGGGATCAGCCCAAGGACTACCCTTCCTACTTTTTGCTGCAGATAAGTCACTGAAGTTCTTGGGAGAGATGAAGCTGGTGAAGGTGACAGAGTGCCAGACAGCTGTGTTTGAGATCCGCCTCTCTAGGAAAGTGCCCGACTTTGTGTGGAAGTTCAATGGAAAGGAGCTGAAGAGGGGTGAAAAGTATGAAATCACAGTGTCTGAGGATGGTCTGACCCACACGTATAAGGTTCAGGATGCCAGACGCAGTGATGGTGGTGAGTTCTCTGCCAAGGCAGGATACCTGGTTCAGAAGGCCCAGCTCACTACTGACCATGAGTGTTTGGGCCAGAGCTTGAGTGGTGGGCTTCATGCCACAGCAACCTCCATGTGGGCATTCATCCCTTCCTCCATCCACCCATCTATCCATCCATCCATCCATCTATCCATCTCCTCCTTGTAAGGTCCTTTGATGAATAGTAGAAAAATAGAGAGCTCTCCTCTCTGCTAACTCTTAGTCTGGTGGGAGACGTAGGTGTGGAAATGGAATTAGAAAAAAAGTTCTTAAGCAAGGAATCAAGACACACTAAGATCTTACTATCAGCTGGGAGATCATGAGCCAAGAAATTATTAGCCTTTATGGGTCGAGTGTCATATATTACAGCACATATCATATATTACATCTTGACTACATACATTCTTATAGCTAGTTTGGAGAGTTACACATGACGGTGAGTCACACATGTGAACCACTCTTGACACATGTGACATGGGATAATCATTGCTATGATGGAGACACAGAGACTGTGGGAACCCGGAGAAGAGATACCACCTTGCAATGTCAGAGGGGATGTGATAAGATGATGACAAAGCTTTACCAAGAAAAATGAAAAGGCATGCAGTTTTCAGAGAAGGGGCAAGAGAAGAGAACATTTTCAGCATGTGTAAAGGTCCAGACACCAGAGAGACAATGCAGTTATGGTTGGAGGGCCAAGGGGGCATTAGAGATATTGGCTGCAGTGCTGTGAGGAGGTAAAAGCTGTTGCCCTGTTTTACATATGAGCAAACAAACAGACTTAGGAAGTGAATACACTGCACAGAGTCAGCTAGCAAATAAGAAGCAGAGCTGGGAATTTCCCTGTCAGGTACTTCTATGAGTTGGGTACACACTTCATGTCACAGGGCCCTGTAGTTTCTGGGGTCAAAAAGAGGACCACAGCAGCATCTAGCTGCAGGAAAGGGTTGTAGGAGGTTGGGAGCAGAAGCAACCGTTCATTTGTCTGTCCATAGGCATCCCTATAAAATTTGTGATCACCCTCAAGAATGTGCACGTGAAAGAGAGGAGCCGTGCCTGCCCTGAGTGTGAGCTGACATCCAAGGATGTGACCTTGTACTGGAAGAAGGATGGGCAGCTGCTGGTGCGAAGCTGCACTGAGTTTGACCTCAGTGCCCGGTTGAAGAGTCACATGGTGGTTTGCGCTGGGACAGCCTTCTGCATCCAGGCCGCCTTCTCTGTGAGTCATTCCTGACCCTGACCCCCACCACTAAACCCAGATGGCTACCATGGCTGCCATAGCCTCTTCTTCTGCCCCTCGCCAGACCCCTGGCACCAGAGCCTAATAGGAGACTCCTGGACAATGGGAGGGGGCCTGCCCCCAAATACCACCCAGGTGACCCATGGTGCCATCTCCTGTCACCACCCAGGGCTCCCCACCACCCAACATGATCTGGCTGAAAGATGGCATCCCTACCAAGGGCCGGGAAATTATCACCAAGAGCAAAAACCACTCCCAGTTCCTCATCAACAGCACCAAGTGCTCTGACTCAGGGGTGTACCGCATTGAGCTCCAGAATGTGTCTGGAGAGGTGTACCACGACTTCCACGTGTGTGTGGCAGGTATGACAATGAGCAGAGGCCTGTGTAGACATCTCTGCCTACACTCCCCTCAGCTGCTGGAGTCTTAACCACTGTAACGGCATTCCTTAAGGTAGGCAGGCTCCTTTGGCACCACAGAGCAAGACTGTTGGCTTTTGCCTTAATGGGCAGAGTTGTTTCCACTTTTTCCCAGTGTCTTGAAACCCCAGAGGCATTGAACTAGGACTAAGCCCTTGTTTCAGTTTCTGCAGTCCTATCTGGAGAGCTTCACAGCATATGCAGAGCAGGGTTAGTGAGCAGAGAGAGAGGCAGGAATAGGTAAGAGGCTGGAGAGACAGACGGAAATGAGTCCATTAAAAATTGGGGTAACTGGCCTGTATGTTATTGGAAATACTTACAAAGTATGTGATGTGGTCACCTAGAAAGCCCTTTTGGGGAAACTTCACAATCCCACGGTGTCACTGCCATATAGCTTCATTAGAATTCCTGAACCACAGCTGAAATGAGCTTCCTATTAATTTTTAGTTTCCCCCCAGATACCATTTAGAATTTTAATAATAAAGATGGTGGGTAAAACCTAAGTAAGAGCCTTTTCATCATCTTAAATCTGCAGGTTTTGAGGTTTAACACATTGTGTATTCCTAAATTTGCATTAATCACGATGCTAAAGAATATGTGAAACATTCTTTTGCATTGATGCATTTTGTACCTCCCTCTGTTAAAAGCATAACAGCCCCTCCAAATTGGGGTGACCTCTTAAAGAGAATTGGAAGCTTTATAATAAAGCTCTAAACCCCCAAGGGATGAAGGGGTGAACTTTTATTAAATGGGCACTTTACCCAAACATTATTATGATAGTTACTGTTAGCCTTTTTTGCAAGTGAGGAAATGGGTCTCCGATAGTAACTTGCCTAAGTTCACAGGGCTAGTAAATGACAAAGCTAGAGCTACACTTCATAAATAGTTCTGACTCCAAGACTCTGGCTGCCTGAGACTTAGAAGGTGAAGGTGCCCCATCCCATCTTCCTTAGGACTTGGCAGGTGGCTGGCATGGGGGCACGATATTTCGGCGGGGATGTGGAGGACGATATTCGGGCACAATATTTCCCCAGGGAGGCTGATGGATTTTCGGACCCTTCCAGATTTTCCGCGGCCACCCACAAACCTACAGCTGTCTGAGGAGGTCACCAACACAGTGACTCTGACCTGGAACCACAGCCCCGACCTTCTGGAGGGCGGCGAGGTCCTCTACGCCATCATGGAGAGGGATGCCAGCACCGCCACCTGGCTCACTGCGGTCGAGCGCGTCTTCAGCAACAAGTACACGGTGACCGACTCGCTCCCCGGCAGGAAGTAGTACTTCCGAGTGCTGGCCCAGAACGAAGCGGTGACTCCAAGGATACCTGCCTGGCTCGTCAACAAGGACAGGAGTGAGTCTAGGGACTTAGGGGTTCAGATCGGTGATCCCTGATGGCGGGGATGAAATAAAGATTGCCAGGGTTACCCAATGCTGAGCAGCACTGAGGTGAAAGCGCTAACGTCGGGGACCCTGGGGAGAAGAGCTGAGGTCTGGAAGCCTAGGGGAGGGGATTCCTTCGGGGGACTCTGAGGGGTAGGACTA
>NW_011494960.1:6001898-6002112 GCF_000754665.1 Bison bison bison
TTGAAATATGATTCAATTGGAGAGAGCAGAGACGGTGGAGACTGGGATGGCCTTGGGGAAAGCTTGGACGGGTGCGGGAGTTGGGGGTGGGGGGATGGTGGTGATCAGACACATGTACACCCGTGGCTGATTCATGTCAATATATGGCAAAAACCCACCACAATATTGTAAAGTAATCAACCTCCATTAAAATAAATAAATTAATCAGGGGAAA
>NW_011494960.1:6002274-6010473 GCF_000754665.1 Bison bison bison
AAACAGGGGGAAAAAAAAAAAAAAAAGCCAGTCAACAGCCCGGTCCGGAAGCTGGTGGCGGGAAAGAAGTCTAGGATGCCCAGGTCTGGAAAAGCGCAAAAGCCGGCGGACCTGGGTTTAGGTCTTGGAACCAGCAGTGTCATGGGGGTGGGAGAGTGACGAAGGGAGAACTTCAGGAACCACTATGAAGTCCGGGGCCCTAGAGCTGACGGTGCGTGGGAATCTAACCCAGGTCATCGGGGTTTCGTGAGCTGGGTCTCCGGGGCGTCTTCCGAGCTCTAGGCGGGAGCGCGTGGGTGGGGACCTTGGGGTGCGCTCACCGCTCGCCACGTCCCCCACTCCCACCCCCACCCGACCCTTGCACAGTCGAGGATCTGAGCGCCAATCTGAAGCCGTACCAGCAGAAGCACTGGCGCCACGTGCCGCGCTTCCTGACCCCGCTCAAGCCGCACACCGTGACCCGCGCCTTCCTGGGGAACCTGCGGCCCACCGTCACCCTCTACAAGGGCCACGTCAACATCACAGCCAACTCAAAGTTCTGGTACAACTCCACTAGCAGCGTGTGCACCATCGTCATCCCCACCTGCACGCTCAAGGACAGCGGCGAGTACCGCGTGCTGGTGGAGAACAAGCTGGGCAAGGACTGCAGCAGCTCCAAGCTCACCATCTATGGTGAGGGCGCCAAGCCGGCCTCCAGCAGGCCTGGAGGTGGTGGGCGCCCCCGGCTGAGTCCTACCTGGGGTGGAGGCGCAAAATGGCAGTCTTGTGGGAGGTCGATCGATTATTTTCGTATGGCTGACACTATCTTTTATTTAATCTGCCATGGGGTGGTGTACATATTCTCTAACTGACCAAAGTTCGAACCACTCTGCCATCTTCTCCATATCATTTGTTATGTATCTGGCCCCTGAAGACTTGGGAGTTGGCAATCAAGAATTTGTAGTTTGCAACCCTTCAGTTCAGTTCAGTGGCTCAGGTGTGTCTGACTCTTTGCAAACCCATGGACTGCAACACGCCAGGTGTACATCACCAACTCCCCAAGCTTGTGCAAACTCATTGTCCATTGGGTCAGTGATGCCATCCAACCATCTCATGCTCTGTGGTTCCCTTCTCCTCCTGCCTTCAATCTTTCCCAGCACCAGGGTAGTTTGCAACCCTTGGTGGGCCTAAACATGCATTTGAAAAAAAAGCAGTAGTGATCAGGTCTAAACCAGACTTGACAAGCGCAATCTCTCTGGAAGGGTTCTAAAAGGAATCTTTTATATTGACAAAAATTTCAATATATTTTGATGTGCAACCAAGACAAAACTATACTGGTCCAGGATAAGGATAGACAGGAGGCGCTGAAGGGAATAAAGGCTTCCCCCCAGGTGGTGCTAGTGGTAAAGAACCTGTCTGCCACTGCAGGAGAGGAGGGTTCGATCCCTGGCTTGGGAAGATCCCCTGGAGGAGAGCATGGCAACCCATTCCAGTATTCTAGCTTGGAGAATCCCATGGACAGAGGAGCCTGGTGGGCTACAGTCCATGGCATCACAAAGTTAGACATGATGGAAGCACACGAGGGAGAAATGGTAGGAGGGAGGCCCTCCCTCTGCACACAGGTGTGCCATGTTTCTGCTCATGTGTGCACAGGCAGGGGAAATGCTTTATTTCCTACACATTCTACTGTCTTCACAGCTAGATAGCTAGTTGCATGAACTCTCTAAATGCAAAGATGACCTACCTTGCTCTTCCCCCTTTGCTTTAAGCCTCCTAGCTTTGTCATGATCCTTTAAACTCACCCCCCACCACCTACCTCTCCAGCCTCCTCCTCTGCCACTCTCTGAAGTTTCCATGACATGTATTGGTGTCCACAGTCTCCATGGTTACAGACTGTAACTGTCCTGTTACAGATGTCTGTCTCTGGGGAAAGGACCATGTCCTGTTGCTGTCTCTCAAGTACTCAGCTAAGTGCCTGGCACTGAGATGATGCCTTCACAGTGGCTGCTGAACTGTGGAACAGAACCAGGCCAGGGAAGGCACCGTGGGAGACATCCAGCTCTCATTCCACAGCTAGAGAGATCCCTGACAACTTAATTCTGGTTGTAAGCACATGGGCACAAGGCCCTGGCTCTAACACTAATCAGCCATGTGACCTTGGCAAGCCACTCTAAGCTTGTTTTCTCATCTAATTCTTAAGGCTGTTATGAGGATTAAATGAGATACTGCATAGAAGTGCCTGGCACACTGCGTGGCATACATTAAATGAATAACTGGCAGCTCTTGGCCCCACACACTCGGCTGACCTTGGCAGACTGCAGCTGGGAAGGACTGAGGATCCTAGGCAGGGTCCAGCCCCTGGTTTCTGCATAGTGACTCAAAGTCCAGGAGTTTGGAGGCTCCCTTGTCCCTAGGGTCATTCACACTGACAAATACTTTCTTTGCTCTTTCAGACAAAAATGACAAGTCAGTTCTAGCATCTGTCAGAGAGTCTGCGGAAGAAATCAAAGTACCTTTTGTGAGCTCCAGCCCAGCCCAGGCATCAGGAGGACATTGTGATGTGGGGCTTCTTGGCCTGTCCTCTGTGTGGTCCCAGTGAGGGTGGCCCTGCATGCTCTGTGGTGTTTGTCAACATAAACATTCACTGAAGGGATGGGACATACACTGAGTGCGTGTGCCTTTGCGTATATTCCTGACCATGGTGTGCATCAGGGACCAAGGAAATGGGACTTGGGAGTGGGATGCGGACACTCAGAAGCCCAACCCCTGAGAGCCTGCTCCAGACCCACCCACATGGGAAGCGACCAGTCCCCTTCTGGCTGGGCCTTGCCCTGCCTTCCCCTCCTCCACAACTGCACTGTACCTTGCCCTCCCCTCAGGGCTTAGCAGGGAAGTTTTCAACTTCCTCCCCAGCCTGCCCTTCCCATTTCTTTACTACAAGTAGGTATGTCTTCAGTTCTGGGATTTAAATGGATCAAGACCTTGCCTTTTTAGTGTCCAGGGTTCCTACTATCTGGGCATCCCAGGTGGCTGAGTGGTGAAGAATGCACTTGTCAATACAGGAGACACAGGTTGGATCCCTGGGTCAAGAAGATCCTCTGGAGAAGGAAATGGCAACCCACTCCAGTATTCTTGCCTGGAAAATCCCATGGACAGTGGAGCATTGTGTGTTACAGCCCGGGGGTTGCAAAGTCGGACACAACTCAGCGACTGAGCACACACTCATGCATATGCATATCCTACTCTTTGAGAATTAGAGAATCTGAAAGCTAGAAGGGATTGGTCATCCACCTCACTATGTTTGACAGCAGCAAACTCTTGCTTAAAAATTTTTTAAGCTACTGGACTTGAAACAAGGATGGGGGTCTTTGAACCTCCCTCCTCTACTTTATTCTTTTGCTAGTTCCCACCAGCAGGGCTTCCCTGGTGGTTCAGCTGGTAAAGAATTGGCCTGCAATGTGGGAGAACCTGAGTTCAATCCCTGGGTTGGGAAGATCCCCTGGAGAAGAGAAAGGCTACCCACTCCAGCATTCTGGCCTGGAGAATTCCATGGATTGTATAGTCCAAGGGGTTGTAAAGAGTCAGATACGACTGAGTGACTTTCACTTTCAGCTCCCAACACTAATCTCTGTACAGATGCTAGTTTGAAAATTACTGATTCATTCAACACCCATACGGGGCTTGAGTCTACCACATCCCCACAATTGTACAACCCCTCTACTGATGGAGTACTCATTACCATCCATGACTTCCCTTTTTACTCTGGGTCAGGGAGCTGCCCATTAAGATGAAAATGCCTCTGGAGTCAGGTGACACGTTATTCTGCCAGAGCTTCACATCTAAAGCATGAATCATACAATCTAATCTCATTCCTCCCAGCTGTTCAGCTGAGCCCAGACTCCAGGGAGGAGGAGAAGCATGAAGGGAATCTAGATTATTCTGGAGCAGGTAGCAAGTCTGGGCTGGGGAGGGGAGGAGGTGGGTAGCAGTAGAGGACACCAAGTAATGAGATGCGGGGCACCTGTGCATAGGGGAGGGCATTAAGGACAAGTTTGGACGGTGGCAACTGCTACCCATCCCCCATCCTCCTGAACTACATCCTCACCCACACACGTGACCAGAAAGTGAGACCTACTCCAACCAGCACAGTGTCACCAGAGCCAGGGAGCCAGCCTGACGCCAACATGCACTGGACAGGACTGTGACCCGCGCTGCGAGGACACCCAGGGCCCCTGGTGCCATGCCCCCACCCCCACCTCTCCAGGACAGGCACGTGCCACGCAGGCAGACAAGCAGGGCAGCCAGTGACTCTTGTTTTATTTTTTTTATTTTTTTTTCACGTGAGCAACAGGACGGAGTAGTCCCATCCTTGTTCCCCTTGCATTGAATGTGCCTTGGGTCTTATGACCCTAGAGTGTCATTGGAGCCCCTTCCTCTTGCTCCCAGTGCAGCAGGGGCAAGGAGGAAGGAACTGAGAGTGGGTGTGTATGTGGGGGGTGGCCCAGCTCTCTGAGCCAGGCTCAGCAACCCCTCAGCAGCTCCCTGAGGCCCTCTCCCTGTAAGACTTTGACACACAGCAGGTCAGAGACAGCTGGCAAAGTAAGACATAGGTAGGCTGGGAGACAGACCATACAAACAAGACTCACACACACACACACAGGCTGGCCCCTTCCTTTGGCATGGTTCCCCCTAGCCCTGGGGATAGGATCTGAGGGTAGTGGTGTGGGGCTTGAGCTCCGGATGCCCTTTGAGAGATGGGACCAACTTGAATCCTTGGTATGCAGAACTCCCGAGGCCAAAGTAGTCCCCAGTCTTGCCTACCTGGACAGACACCCCTCCACCTTCCCACCCAACACTTAGACATTAAGATTGTTCAAGTAACAAGGATAGATGCAGGAAAGGGAGACTCCACCCTCATCCAGTCCTTCCACCTAGAGGCCTGTGAAAGGTGCTTCAAGCCCTGGACATCTCAGCACAGACTCTTCCCCTCCTCACTCAACTCTGTGTAAATCAGAAAGAGTGGAAGTGGGTGAGTCAGACTCTTTCATCTAGTAGAAGTGGGGGAGGTCAAGAGGCTGAGCACCACAGCCCTCCAGAGGGGCTCTGACAGTCCAGATGGGGTAGAGGTGGGAAGATCCTGGCTTCGGCAAGGAGCATTAGGCTGGCTTCTCTTAGTTCTCAGCATGGTCCTGGACCACTAGCTTTGCTAGAAGAATCTTTTTTCTGCTTATCCCTCAAACTTGCACATTTCACAGGTGGTACCTGCCGCCCCAGGTTGGTACTGTGGTCATCTCAAGCCAGCTCTGGCAGACTCCCAGGTTCTGGACTCCAGTCCCAGGAGAAGAGAGAGGTGACCAGAACCTGACCCTCATTTGGCCTTGCTCAGTCGGTAGTCCTCCACTGGCTCCCGGCTCTCAACAGCTGACAGGGCGATGAGCATCTGGGCAGCGTAGTAGGTGGACATGATGAATGCCCGCGAGTAGGGCACAGGGAAGCAGAACTTGTCGAGGGCGATGGTCAGGTCTGAGACAATAAACAGCAGTGCGCCAGTGCCCGCCGCTAGCTCAGTCCAGCGCCAGGCTGCCCCGACCAGCTGTAGCCCTGCCATTGCTCGCCAGCCCATGAAGCCGATAATGGCCACATAGACCCCCACTAGGTAGGTGAAGGCACCCGTGAGGTTTGGGTAGAGGAAGGCATAGCACAGGCCTGACAATATTACCATCAGCAGACCTGTCCGAAGACCCAATGGCCGCATGCCAAAGGCCGAGGCGTAGAGCATGTGGGTCACGGCAAACATCAGCACACCTGGGAGTGAGAGGCGATGATGGGATGTTGAAGGCAAGCTCAGGTGAGAAACGAGTAACAGGAGATGGGGGTAGGAGTGGAGTGCTTGGGATAACCCAGGAGCTCTCTCGGGGGAGTAACAGGGGTGGGAAGAAATCCACGAAGGCAAAGATACCTCCAAACTCTCCTGTGGTACTCCAGAACAGATCACCGTATCACTGGCAAGGTAGTTTGCCAACAGGGGCCCCAACAGTCTTTGGCCTCAGAACCCCTTTAATTCCCTATGTTCTTGTTTTAAAAAAAATTATCTTTCTTAAATCCTTGGCCCCTCCCCAGGGTCCTCTAGCCCAAGATTCCTCCCAGGTGGCGACTGTGATGACTGACCGTGGACAAAGTAACCCTGGTCCTGCCAGATGAGGAAGGCGTCGCCTATGGCGGAGAAGACGAGCCCCACGAAGATGCGGGTGGCACTGGGGTGGGTCAGCAGGAATCCCAGGCCATGGGCCAGGAGGAAGAGCCAGAGGCAGAAGATTGGCAGGCACTTGATGAGGGCGCTGACCCATGATGGGCTGGACGAGGGCAGCCAGAGCACGAAATACACACAGGTAGCCTTGAAGAAGGGCACCAGCTTGGGTCCCTCACTCTTCACCTGGAAGACATGGGACAAAGGCAGCATTCAGAGCATGGGAGCCCAGAGCGGGGCTCAGAGCAGGACCCTCAGCCCAGGCATTCACCCCAAAGACAGGCCCACCTCCAAAGCAGGGAGGACTGACACAAACCCAGAGTGACCTGCCCCAAGCAGCCAGTGTGAAAGAGCCCGTCTTTAACTTGAGGCTTAAATGATTAGGAAGACAAAGGGCTCCATTGAGCCTGCTACTCACTTCCCATTCTTGGCCCTGGGGCAGGACCAAAATAGTCACTGGGCAGAAAGCAGACTTTGGGATAGTGTCCCATCCTGCAGCCCAAGGCTTCACCCTTTCCGCCCCCTCCTTCTCCCCCTACAAAGCCCCCTCAGCCTCTCTCTGGCAGCATCAATCTCCAGCTGTCTGGAATACAGTGGAGTCAGCAGCAAACCACAGAGATGCCACAGCTGGCCAACTTGTGATCCTCAGCAGTGGGGCCAGGACACGGACCCGGCAACACCAGGTGAGTGCCAGGAATGTGTGAGAATGAGCACTGTCAATCATCTCAGCTCCCACTGGCTCTCTTCTCAGCCAGTCTACAATTCAGCCTCCACTCTAGCTGCCCTAGCCTAAAGGTACCATCAAGGACAAGGAGAGGAGACAGGGATGCTGCCTAGAGAAATGCACCCATGAATGGGGAGCAAGAAAACTGTCCCTGAAATACCAGCAATCTCAGGGGTTGGGGGGTTGAAGAAGGTGTCAGTCAATCCCATTTCCCAGAAAACAAGAGCAACTTCAGGCACATCAGAAAGAGAGGCAGGAAGAGGAGGCAGGGTTCTCTCACCAGCTTTTGATCTGAAGCCAGCAGTCAGGCTTGGAGGAGATGAGGAACTGAGAGGGGGAAGTTAGAGCAGCTGACTGGGTCTCAGCTGGATTAGGGGGGAGGGCAGCTAAAGAAGGGTTGTTTCCCAGGCCATGCAGGCACTCTACAAGCTCAGGGAGGGAGCTGCTGCGAATATTCTGAATCTCGGATGCCCTCAAGCTGTTTTTCTTGGACATTTGGTACTGGGGCTCAGAGAGTGATGCAAGGAGCTGACGTTCCGGTATACTCATGCTCTGCCCGAAAGACAGGTCTCTGGCCCAGTGAGCTGCCCAGCACAGGGCTACGAGTACACACTCAGACTCTCAGACCTCCAGGCCGTGGTTACCTGGCACTGAACAGACTGTGATGAAGGAGGCTGGGAAGAGGCAGATGTGGATCCAGGGGCTAAGCCTGCCCTTGCTCTGCCAGGGGTGACAGCAGTGAGAAGAGATGACAGAGTTCCTTCCTGCGGAGATTTCCCTAATGCAGGCTGGTCAGGGCAGGGACACAGGGCAGAGGAGGAGATAGCTTATCCTCACAGTCCCCAGATCTCCCCAGCCTCACATGCCAGCCCTTGGAAGCATCTATTCCACAGCACTCCCCCAAGCCCCCTACTCCCTAGAAGAAGAAACAACAGTAGTAGCTGGGGAGGCTTTGACAGTCTTGGAGAACCCAGCGCTAGGAGTAGGGGAGGGGCGGAGAAGAGACAAGAGTTCAGGTGAGAAAGTCTGAACAAGGGGTGTCAATAGAGAACGACCCCTTTTCCCTTCTGCGCGTGATCCAGGCTGCCTAGACTCAGAGGCGTCACCTACACTGCCCGAGACTTGTTGTAAAGATGAGAAAAGGGAGGGAACGAAATGGGAAAAAGACTCCCAGGAGGTCCCAGCACCGCTCCCGCTCTCCCCCTCTTCTCTGCGGTCTGCCCATGCAGAGCCGGCGGCCCGCTGTCCG
>NW_011494960.1:6011247-6011354 GCF_000754665.1 Bison bison bison
GAGAGAGGCTCTTCAGGCCGCGCCCCTCTAGGAGTCCGTGCCAAAGCCTCCTGGAACCTAACTGTGACCCCAGGCTTTGAGGGACGACAGAGGTTGGCTAAGCGACA
>NW_011494960.1:6011454-6014898 GCF_000754665.1 Bison bison bison
GCTAAGAGACACTTTTCTGTCCCGGACACAGGGCTACACACATTTTTCTCATAAACCGAGGTAAAATGCAAAGACAGATTCCCTTCAGCCTTTAAACATGCAGTCCACATGGACACATTTGGTTAGACCCACAACCTTCACTGTACACAAATACACATCGAAATGGACACACGATGGTCCGTAGACATACAACTTTTTAACATAAAAAGAGACATATAGCAATCCATAGACCCATGTGTGTGTGTGTGTGTGTGTGTCTCACAGTCGTGTCCGGCTCTCTGTGACCCTTTGGACTGTAGCCCGCCAGGCTCCTTTATCCATGGGATTCTCCAGGCAAGAATACTGGAGTGGGTTGTCGTGCCCTTCTCCAGGGCATCTTCCGAACCCAGGAAAGGAACCAGCGTCTCCTGTGTCGCCTGCATTGCAGACATATGCTTTATCCACTGAGCCATTGGGGAAGCCCCCGCAGAGACCCATACATATGCACAAACACATACAGGATCACAATTACCCTTAAGCACCAAACAAATACATAGACACAAAACCGACAGGCCCAGATGCACATATATCCTTCAAGGTGAAAAGAGAGACACATATATAGGCATGCAGCAGCCTATAGACCCACAACCACCACAGTTACTCAATCACCCTTAGACACACATCTCTAACAACTCACAGACACCTTAACACCCACAAGAACACACCAGTAATGATGTGGCAGGCAGGCAGACAGGCAGACCTGAGCATACTTAAGGACCCAAAGGAGTATGAACGAACTCTGTCAAAAATGCAACTTAAGCAGATTAATGCTGATAGAACACAAACTAAAGGTACACAAGCACATTGGAGCCAAGCACCTGCAGAATCATGGGAATTAGATGAGAGAAGTGGGAGGCAATCAAATGGTCCCAGTCTTCCCACTTCCATGCTGTGTAGTTGGGTGAATCATATCCCCCATCTGATCTTGATTTCTTCATATATGAGTGGATGATCTCCAATGTTCCTCCCAAGCCCAACATGTGTAGGATAGAGAAGGGCAGGGGCTGCTGGTGTCAGGAAATTTAAATCTAGAGCTCTTCCTGGAGTGGTAAAACTGGGAATAGGTCCCAGTCCATTTGACTGCCTCCCACTTCTCTCATGTAATTCCCATGATTCTGAACATGCTTGGTTTCAAATGTGTCCATGTACCTTTAGTCTGTGTAATATCAGCATTAATTGCAGATTTCAGAAACATCTTAAAGGATGTCCCAGTGGTCTTTGATCGGCTGCAAACTCCAGGAGATAGTGAAGGACAGGGAAGCCTGGTGTGCTGCAGTCCAAGGGGTGGCAAAGAGTCAGACATGACTTAGTGACTGAACTACAACAACAAAGAGGGAAGTAGCTGTGTGTCAGCCTTTGGGAATTGGGGTGGAGTAACCAGCCCTACTTATCTCTAATTAGCAGCCATAAAGGAATTTTCAGCATCATGGAATAGTGACACCATAGTACTATTCCTCCTTGTGCTGGCTGGGGAGAAGCCCACAGACTGAGATCTCCTGTAAGCCCCTCCCGCAATAGGCCTCTTTTATTTTTTTTGGACCCTGCCTACTTTCCCTAAAGCCAGTGTGGTCCACATGACACTCTCTCAAAGCCAGGAGCAGCCCTCTTCTAGTGAAAGAATTGACAGAGATTCAGAGCCAGGGAAATAAAGGTGAGAGGCAAGGACTGGGGCTGAGGCTCACTCACACTCTTCCCCTGTCCCCTCCAGGCTCTTCCTACACAGTCCCAGTGGTATGAACTCCTCTTGTTTTACTTTCTTTCTAGTCAGGAGCTGTGGGGAAACTCACCTAACCAGAATAGGAGACTAGAATTGCTGCCGCCAGCTGCTTTCTTTCTCTCTCTCTCTCTCTCTCTCTCTCTCACACACACACACACACACACACTCCTACCAAGTGTGCTGCCTGGAATGAACACTGGATTAAAAATTACAAACACAGTACTAGCCCTTCCTCCTCTGTGACTTACTAGTCATATAAACGGGCACATCACTCCACTTTTGTTTTCTTATCGGTAAAATTGGGCCAGAAGATATGTGCAAATGTGTCAGCTTTTGACCTAAACCCTTTAATGTCACCTAAGGGATAATTCTCAGAGAGTGGCCAAGTTAGGGTATTTTTCATTTCTGTGGATGTTAGTTTCCTATCCATAAAAATGAAAGGACTATCACAGTGGTTCTCAACAACTATCAAAATTACTTGGGAAGCTTTTTAAAAACATAGATACCCTTGTCCCACCCCAGACCTACTAATTAGGTGGCACAGATTGTAATAAACTTGAATATATCAACACCTTTGACTTCCCTTGGTGGCTCAGATGGCAAAGAATCCACCTGCAATGTGCAAGACCTGGGTTTGATCCCTGGGTTGGGAAGATCCCCTGGCGGAGGGCATGGCAACCCACTCCAGTATTCTTGCTTGGAGAATCCCCATGGACAGGGGAGCCTGGCAGGCTACAGTCCATGGGGTCGCAAAAAGTCAGACATGACTAAGCAACTAAGCACAGCAAATAGATAAAACATGAGGCCTAGAATTGCAATCCACAGGGCTGTATCAATGTCTGATTACTGAATAGGCAAGAATCAATTATATAAAGTGAAAGTGAAAGTGAAGTCGCTCAGTCGTGTCCAACTCTTTGCAACCCCATTGACTGTAGCCCAGCAGACTCCTCTGTCCGTGGGATTTTCCAGGCAATAGTACTGGAGTGGATTGCCATTTCCTTCACCAGGGGATCTTCCCAACCCAGGGCTTGAACCCGGGTCTCCCGCATTATAGACAGATGCCTTACCGTCTGAGCCACCAGGGGAGTCATCAATTATATAGGTCGTCCACAAAGCAGGGGCATCTCCCCTCTGTGTTTATTTTGTTTGCCCTTCTACCACCCAGATCCTTTCTTGGTCCTTCTACACCTTGCCCCTGGAGGTTGACCTCTATGAACTGTATCACTAGGGTTCACTTGTGTTCTGGCTTCTGCGCTCAGCTAATAAGAGGCAGAGGCAGATCTGTGGTTGGAAGAGAACGTGGTTGAGGTCCCCCTCCACCCACCACTAGTCTGCTGAGTGAGACTGAATTTCCAATAGTGACTGTGCTCTTCCATGGCTACAACTCCAGGCTTCCACCCTGGACCCCTAGGGTTGGCAACAGCTTGCTGCTATTGCTAGTCTTCAACCCTGACTGATTTGTGGCTAGTTGTTGTCTCTGACTAGTTTCCTTAACCCTGCCTACATCTCTGCCATCTCATAAGTTATATTCTTGAATCAGCAACCTGATTGATAACAGTCATCAATGAAGCAGAGGCACTGCCCCCTTCCCCTAAGGAAGTTAGTTCAGTCGCTCAGTTCTGTCCGACTCTTTGCGACCCCATGAATCGCAGCACGCCAGGCCTCCCTGTCCATCACCAACTCCCAGA
>NW_011494960.1:6015120-6024733 GCF_000754665.1 Bison bison bison
GCATCAATTCTTCGGTGCTCAGCCTTCTTCACAGTCCAACTCTCACATCCATACATGACCACTGGAAAACCATAGCCTTGACTAGACGGACCTTTGTTGACAAAGTAATGTCTCTGCTTTTGACTGTGCTATCTAGGTTGGTCATAACTTTCCTTCCAAGGAGTAAGCGTCTTTTAATTTCATGGCTGCAGTCACCATCTGCACTAAATTTCATTCCTATGAATAAGATTTCTCACGTGTTTCAAAAATGCAATTGTATGTACTGTGTAGTGTTTTTATGTTGATTACATAGTATAAGTGGCAGAAAATGGGATAGGGCTGCCTGAAATTAGACATCCCTTCCTCTCTGTACCCAAAACTACCTATTTCACACAACTTGGTAATTTTCTTTTTGTTTGCTTGTCTCCCCTATCAAAGTTTGAGCATGTTCATCCATTCATTCAACAAATGTTTGTTGTGCACCAAGTATGTCCTAGCCACTATGTTAGATGCTGGGTTTTAAAACCTTCTGTAAGATATAGGTTCTAGGAACTCCCTGGTGGTCCAGTGGTTAGGACTCTGCACTGTCACTGCTGAGGGCCCAGGTTCAATCCCTGTTCCAGGAAATAAGATCTCACATGCCGGGCAGTGCAACCAAAAGAAAAATAAATATAGGTTCTGTCATGGAGTTCAGTTCAGGCAGGCAAGTAAACAATAATTAAAGGGGTGTGGCAATTTAAATAATTGAGGTATGAAGGTTGTGTCCACCTCTTTGTGACACCATGGACTCTACCCTACCAGGCTCCTCTGTCCATGCGATTTTCCAGGCAATAGTACTGGAGTGGATTGCCATTTCTGTCTCCAGGGGATCTTCCCGACCCAGGGATCGAACCTGGGTCTCCTGCATTGTAGACAGACGCTTTACTGTCTGAGCCACCAGGGAAGTCCTGACATCAAAAAGACATCTAAAATAATCTTTTAGCATGCCTTGAGGAGTTAAAAAAGCTGACGCTAAATCTATAGAGATGAGCTGGTCTTCACTGATTAGACACCGATGTTCTAGGTGCCAACTAAAAATTATCACTTGCTTTCTACCTCTACAAGGCCACTAGCCACTGCAGTCTCTGACCTTTAACACACTGTGAAAGGAGATCAGGGAGGAAACCAGGAATGAGGCCCTCTGTGCTCTGGAAAAAACTGGCAGAACAGGCCTTCAGATAGTTAGATATTTTCAGGAGATTTTATGACCCTAGTTTCCTGCATCTTCTCATATCTAGAAAAGCATTAAACTCATTAACAGAGGTATCTGCTCCTCATAACTAGCAGTAAATTTCTCATGACTAGCAGCAACCCTCTGCCCAATATATGCACGTATCCCCCTTCACTAAAATCATATATAATACTGTCCCCTGCCACACATCTTTGAAGCAGTTCTTCAGATCTGTCTCTAACACTGTCTCCCAGCCTATAGTCTTCATTTTCCCCAAATAAAACTTAACTCACAACTCTCATATTGTGCTTTTTTTTTTTTTTGGTCAACATAGGACAGAGGGAATTGCGTGTGTACGTAGAAGCACAAGAGACACACTGAATTCAGGGAAATACCTATCATCTTGGGGAGGGCTGGGGAGTAGAAAAGGTGAACCTGGAGAAGTAAGAAGGAGCCAGGTCAGAAAGGATCTGAATGTTCTGCCAGCCAGTTTGGACTTGACCTAACAAGTCTTGACCTTGACAAGAAGCCAGTTGTCTTCTATTCCTATGTCTTCTATTTCTATGATTGTTTTCTGTTCTCACACACCAGATACATGGAGGATACACAGAAATGGTGACTGATCATTAGTCTGGGCTTGCCTTTCTTCCTCTTTTGGGGCTTTTACCTCTTTCACCAATAGCCTTCTCCATCTCTGATCATCATAGTTTTGTCCTGGGATATTTTCTACTCACTTGGTTTGCCGCACTTGGCATTGTAATGCAGCTCTAACCTGTTTCAGTTCAGTTCAGATCAGTCACTCAGTCATGTCCGACTCTTTGTGACCCCATGAACTGCAGCACGCCAGGCCTCCCTGTCCATCATCAACTCCCAGAGTCCATCCAAACCCATGTCCATTGAGTCAGTGATGCCATCCAACCATTTTATCCTCTGTCGTCCCCTTCTCCTCCTGCCCTCAATCTTTCCCAGCATCAGGGTCTTTTCAAATGAGTCAGCTCTTCGCATCAGGTGGCCAAAGTATTGGAGTTTCAGCTTCAACATCAGTCCTTCCAATGAACACCCAGGACTGATCTCCTTTAGGATGGACTGGTTGGATTTCCTTGCAGTCCAAGGGACTCTCAAGAGTCTTCTCCAACACCACAGTTCAAAGCATCAATTCTTCGGTGCTTAGCTTTCTTTATAGTCCAACTCTCACATCCATACATGACCACTGGAAAAACCATAGCATTAACTAGACGGATCTTTGTTGGCAAAGTAATGTCTCTGCTTTTTAATATGCTATCTAGGTTGGTCCTAACTTTCCTCCCAAGGAGTAAGGGTCTTTTAATTTCATGGCTGCAGTCACCATCTGCCTGTTTACCTGATTCCTCACCTACTGCTGGATCTCAGCTAATTTCTCCATGACTGTTTCAGATCCCCAGAACACTTCTAACCAACTCTCAAAGCCACCCAGCCCCATCCAATCCCTGCCCCACTTGGACATCTGGGGAGGAAAATCAGACAATGATGAATAAATATTAAGGAGGGTGTGATAAGTTTAGATGTTCCTATAGCAATGCAGGGGGAGTGTCTTGGCGCACTGTCAAAAGTGAGCTGAATGTGTTTGCCAAGTGGAGGCGTTTGGGAGGACTCGGTTACAAATCTGGAGCTCAGAACACAAGGTGAAAAGACAGATAGAGACTTGGAAGCCAAAGCCATTCTGAAGACTATATGGAAGCAATTAGCCAGGGAGATCTTGAGGAAGGAGAGAAGGGGGACTAGACCAAGCCCTGAAGGTCATATTTCAGGATAAAGAAAAAAAAGAGGAGAACTGGGAAGGAGAAAAACACACAGGTCAACAGTCATGTCAAAGATGTTTCTGACACCTCCAATATACTCATAGGGGAAGAGACAGACACACCCAGAGAAGCGTATGTTCTCATAGATGATCTATGGTATTTGTGGTTTGGCTCCCTCCTTCCAGAACAGGTGACAGATGGTGGTTCTGCTTCCTTATTGGAGTAGTTCAGAAACTTTGAAGACAGAAGACAATGACACATCTTCATTCCTCACTGCGTGTTCCACTCTCTCAACTCCAGCCCAGGGCATTCCTGAAGGTCTCTCCTGCCTTGTCTGCTTACAGGAGTCAACCTAGGTGGACCAAATCCCACTGTAACCCATCCTCTGAAGACACTGGTTCCAGAATGCCTCTCTCCTGCTTGACTCCACCTGAACCGTGAGCCCTGGGGTAGCTGATATAGCCCATGATTCATGGTCTGCTCCTGGAGCCTCTAGGAAAAGGACAAAGATTTTTAGCAAAACTTACCTTTCCAGACCCTCCATTAGGACTAAATTTTAATGCTGTCTTGAGATAACTTGTGGGTCGGTATCCCTAAGGACATTCTGGGCTCTTTGTTTGCCTTCTGGGCTTGAGGCCAGACACATCTGGGTTCTTATCCTTCTTTCCTTTCCTTTGTCTATTGACAGGGACATCACTGACCTTAGACATAAGTGGATTTCTCTAACTGTGAAACTACCAAATCAAGGCTCTCCTGATGGGGTTCAATGCAGGGATGCCTAGGAGGGATACCTAACTTTGGAGAGATATGTGGGATGAGAGGACCACCAACACCCGAGAGTCTAGCATCCCAAACTCTGTAGAGTCCAAGTGTTTCAGTCACTCCTTGTGTTGAGGCCATCCAAGTTCAGCTGTCTCACCGACAGCCTCAGTCCCTCCCCCCACCACCCAACATGCTCCCTCCATCCAGACCCTATGCTTTCTGGCTTGGGCATTTGGGTGGCTCCTTCCGCTATTAAAAAGTAGGTTAGTATGAGGAAGTAGAAGCAAGAAAAGTGAAGTGGCTGGGGGTTAAGCAGGAGGATGGTTTTGAGAAACAAACAAAAACCTAAAAGATCCCACTCATCAAGCCTCAGGACACTGAATGAGTAGTTCTGTCCTCAACCTCGGCTCCCTTAGGCTATCTGTCCAGAGCAGACCCTCCAATCTCCTCCTCTCAAAGACTGCATCTTCCCAAACAGATGAACTCCTTTCACTGAACTCTGTGTCTAGTTACTTTGCTGAGATACAGTCATTCATTCATGAATCTGGTATTTATCAACCACTTACGATGGGCCAGGCTAGATCTGTGTCACAGATATGAACAAACAGACCTTTCCTGTCCTTGTGGCACTCACAGTCCAGCAGGACAAGCTGATGCAATGACCACAACCTCAGCCTCCCATCTCCACTCCACGCCTCTTCCCTAGGTCTCCAAGACCAGAAAATTGAGCAGGGACAGCAAGGGCTGGCTGGACCTTCCCAGCGTTTCCTCCTAACTGGATGGGAAGTGGAGCAAATTTGTCTATGAGGCTACTGAAAAGAACCTCTTTTGACCGTGAAAGTAACATATTCATTATGAAAAACATGGAAAATATAGAAGAGTATAAATAATAAGAATCACCTATAATGTCACAGTCCAGAGATAATCCCAGCTGAATGTTTTGGTATATTTCCTTCCAATTGTTTGACATGCATATTTTAAGTTTTAAACTATAAATTCACTATAATTTAATTTTCCCATATTGCTGAATATGTAGATTTTTCCCTAATATAAATGATGCTGTAATGAATCACACAGTACTCCACACAAATCTTTACCCACATCTTTGATTATTTTCTTAGGAAAATTTCTTAGAAGTAAGATGATTAAGCCAAAGCAAAGTATTATATTTATGATTCATAAACATCTCTCCAGCATTTAGTAATGCCAAAATTACTCCCCAAACAAACCTTTTTCCTTTTTTGATGACTATGAAGCACAGTAGTTCAGCTGGGAAATAAGCATATAAATTCTTCACTTAAGCCTGATATAAAGATCACATTTCTGTTTAATTTCCTAGAAGATCTACTTCCTGTATTAATAACAACGACAAAGAAATTTTTTTAATCCATAATAACAAATGGTTTTAGTGTTTGCTATATGCCAGACCCTGTATTGGATACTTTCTCTGTATATATACAGGGGAAAAAAACAATAAATAAACTAAATTATATAATATTTTATATTTATTGTATATGTATGTAAGTGCTTTTGAACTGTGGTGTCAGAGAAGACTCCTGAGAGTCCCTTGGACTGCAATGAGATCCAATCAGTCCAACCTAAAGGAAATCAGTCCTGAATATTCATCCGAAGGACTGATGCTGAAGCTGAAGCTCCAATACTTTTCGCCACCTGATGTGAAGACCTGACTCATTGGAAAAGACCCTGATTCTGGGAAAGACTGAAGGCAGAAGGAGAAGGGGATGACAGGGGATGACATGGTTGGATGGCATCAGTGATTCAATGGACTTGAGTTTGAGCAAGCTCTGGGAGTTGGTGATGGACAGGGAAGCCTGGTTTGCTGCAGTCCATGGGGTCACAAAGAGTCGGACACGACTGAGTGACTGAACTGAACTGAACTAAGTTATTTATATTTATATTATATAATAATTCAGTTTATTTGTTTATTTATTGTTGGGTTTTTTTTTTTTTGGCTGCCCCATATAGTTTGTGGGATCTCAGTTCCCTGACCAGGGACTGAAACCATGCCCCTTGCAGTGCAAGCGCAGAGGCCTAACCAGTGGACTGCCAGAGAACTCCCTATATATTTTTTAATTCCTATAGTATCTCTTTTATATAGGCACTATTATTGTCTCCATGAGTAACTTGAGGCTTGACTTAGGTCATGTACAAGGAAACAGAAATGATAAATCTCCCAGAATTCTTTAATTAACATTGGCCAGAAATTATATCTGAAGCCAGAGGCCACAAATTTTAATTTCCCATATAATGAGGAATCTTGAAAAGAATAAGATGACTGCTGACACAGCTGCTTAGAGACAAAGTTTTCAGCTGGCCTTACATCTTGGATAGATAATTTAAAGACTAGAGAATATTTACATATCATTATCATAAAATTTATGTTAAATCTATGTTAACTTATAGCCTGTCATTATAAAGTTGAGCTTCTAAATTTGTTTGCTAAGAGGCAAAGAACTTCCCTGTAGTATGACAGGTTGGTTTTCATGGTTTCAAGAATTGCTGACTAAAAACATTTACCCCATAAATATTTTTTAAAGAAATTACTTTTATTAAGATGTTTTTTGTATGAAACTGGGTTGTTTACTCAAGATGATAAACTGTGTTTTTCATAAGGTATTGTATTGATCTGTCATAATTAACTCCTTATGACTTCCTTAACTTAATTAAGTAAATTTACTGGTAAAGGTGACTGAACTGCCTTTGATATCTGTTCCCGTGGTGCCTACATCAATTTGTTCTTTTATAGCTGTCATCTCAATTTATAATTATGGGTACAATTAAATGAGACTATTTGATTAACTTTCCCCCTACCAGACTAGAAGTTTCCTAAGAGATGAGACCATGCCTGTTTCTGGTCATATCATATCACCAATGTTTAACACAGAGCCTGGCACATAGTAGCTGCTCAATAAATATTTGGCAAATGACTGAATGACTGTCTGATTAGACATGCCATATAGCCACTGAGGGAGAAGAGCTAAAAATGATGAAGAGGGAGAAATAGAAGGACTGGGTTTTGTGGCCACAGTATGAAAAGCCCACTGGTAACAAGTCACTTAAGGGGCTGAAAAAATGGAGGCAATTATACAGTAAAGCAGTTGCTCTCAAACCGTTTCTTAACGTTCTGTAAGTTGCCCTGAACATGGTTTTGTACCACTTAAAATAATCCTAGATTGTTCTCAATTTTAATTTTCTCAACTTAAATTTTTATTTTCATGTTTTTTTTTAACTTTTTGATAACCACTATTCATTATCTATACAAAGACCTAGCATACTGTGGCATGTTAGATAACATATAGTCGCTAAAAATTTAATGTATCAGTGCTCCATAAAGTTCGTGAATACCAATATGACAGCCTGTTTGAAAAAACAATCTGGGAAAGTGGGTTGCAGATGGCAGGATTTGTTTTTAGGTGGCAGGGGCTGGGAGACCCCACACTAAAGCTTCAAAGCACCTTAGAACTGTGTTGTGGGGGATGCCCAGATAGAATGTTGTCGCAGGAAGGCCTACATCTGACCAGAGAAGAGTCAGCTTTTTTGATGACCATCTTGTCCCACCAGCTTGGGTTAATCTTCTAGTTAATTACCTAGAAATACCTTTTTCCATCCTTTGACTTTGTAATTTTTTTGTAATTGACTTTGTAAATTCAGGACTTGGCATTTTTCCTACTATGTTTAGTACTTATTGATTCTTGTCCACAGCAGCCTTGTGGGTGCAGATTCTGGCAGTAAGTTCCATAGGTTCTATCCATCCTCTTTGCTGCTGCTGCTGCTGCTGCTGCTAAGTCGCTTCAGTCGTGTGTGACTCTGTGCGACCCCATAGACGGCAGCCCACCAGGCTCCCCCGTCCCTGGGATTCTCCAGGCAAGAACACTGGAGTGGGTTGCCATTGCCTTCTCCAATCCTCTTTGCTAGTGACTGGATTGTGTCTCTCTTCAAATTCAAATATTAAAGCCCTGACCCCCAATATGATGGTACATGGAAATAGGGCTTTCGGGAGG
Source organism: Bison bison bison (assembly GCF_000754665.1). Lineage (NCBI taxonomy): Eukaryota > Metazoa > Chordata > Mammalia > Artiodactyla > Bovidae > Bison > Bison bison. The sequence continues at coordinate 6,022,872 of NW_011494960.1, forward strand.
TAGTTAGGGTTAAATGAAGTCATGTGGGTGAGACTCTCTTGATGGAATTAGTGCCCATATAAGAAGAGATATTGCCCTCAGCCTCTCCCTCTATCTTTCTGCCCACCACTGATATAACAGCTAGAAGAGAGCAATCAGAAGGCCAGGTAGAGAGCCCTTATCAGAACTTGACCATTCCGGCATTCTGATCTCAGATTTTGAACCCCTACAACTATGAGAAAATAAATGTCTACTCTGTAAGCCACACAGTCTATGGCATTTGGTTACTGTTGCTGCTGCTAAGTCACTTCAGTCGTGTCCGACTCTGTGTGACCCCATAGACGGCAGCCCACCAGGCTCCCCCGTCCCTGGGATTCTCCAGGCAAGAACACTGGAGTGGGTTGCCATTTCCTTCTCCAATGCATGAAAGTGAAAAGTGAAAGTGAAGTCGCTCAGTTGTGTCTGACTCCTAGCAACCCCATGGACTGCAGCCTACCAGGCTCCTCCGTCCATGGGATTTTCCAGGCAAGAGTACTGGAGTGGGGTGCCATTGCCTTCTCCCCACTAACATTTAGCAAATCAATTAAAATCATAGGTTCTGAGGCCAGAATGTTAGAGTTCAAGTCCTAATTCTATCATCTGTTAACCTCCTGACCTTGAACAAGTAATACAACCTACCCGTGCCTGTTTGCACATCTATAAAACGAAGTGATTATATGAGTTAATATATCTATAGTACCTGGAATGGTATCTAGCACATAATAAGGACACTCGGTAACTGTTACCATTATTACTACTCCGTCCCAGGTACAGTGCTAAGTATTTTGTATATTATATCTTACAGAATTTTTATAACAATCCTGTGAAGTGGGGATTACCATCTCCTACATATAAGAAGCACGCCTGGTGACTCTATTCTTTTACTTGTTTTCTTGTCTTTTATAGCATCTACTACCTTTCCCATGACATTATCTGTTAGTTTTCTTGTTTGTTTCTGTCTCCCAAACACCCTGTCACACACATGCTAGAATGGAAGCTCTTGCAGATAAGGGACCTTGTCTTGTTCACCACAAAATTCTAGTACCTAGTAAGTTCTCAATAAATATTCTTTAATAAATATGCAATTGACTGATTGAATGAAATGAACGAATGAAAATAAACAGCTTAGGCACAGAGAGGTGAAATTGCTAGGCCACAGTCACACAGCAAGGAAGTGGCAGAGCCTGGCTTAGACATCAGGTCCAGCTGGTCCTAAAAATCTGTTCTGTCTTTGCTGCAGCAGAGATGAGCACTGTTGGAGGAAGAAGTTGGGAGGGGGGAGTTAGCTAACATTCAGCTCGCTAAATCAGAGCTTCCCCTATCTCTTCCCTCAGGTCCAGTCACACTTCATGGCCAGTAAAGTCCGTGTTCACATCCAGCAGCCTTCAGGACCTGTGACCCAGTTCTACCTTGCCTCTGTAAGAGGCCTGTGTGGGATTTCACAGAGAGAAAGCCTCAAGCTATAGGAATGGGCCCAGCTCAGGAGTGCAGAGGCCTAGGCTAAACCCCAGTTTAGCAAGTACCCAGCGTGAGAACATGCTTTTTTTTTTTGGCCCATGTCGAGGCTTGCAGGATCTTTATCATTCATCCTTCTCTCTTGGCTAAGATGAGTGACTATTACTTGTCTTGTTTATCAGTGATAGGTTTACTATTGTTCTAGTCCACTGTCTCTGAAAATGAGATTTATTGTGATATTGTCATAGAATTTCTACCATTTAAAAAAATTTATTTATTTATTTATTTAGCCACACCATGCAGCTTCCTGGAACTTAGTTCCCCGACCAGGGATCAAACCAATGCCCTGAGCAGTGAATGCTCACTCAGTTAAGTGAGTCTTAACAGCT
>NW_011494960.1:6024833-6052206 GCF_000754665.1 Bison bison bison
AACAGCTGAAATCAGGGAATTCCTGAGAACATGTCTCTTAAACTCTCTTAATCTTTCTTTTTCTTTGTTATCATTTCTGCTAATGGCATCATTTTATTGACACAAGTTGATAAACTCACCAAAAAGGGAGTACTATTTTACTACCAATTAACTGTCAGAAGGCTGCCTTAGCATTGCATGCTAAGTCGCTTCAGTTGGGTCCGACTCTGTGCGATGCCATAGACAGCAGCCCACCAGGCTCCTCTGTCCACAGGATTCTCCAGGCAAGAACACTGGAGTGGGTTGCCATTTCCTTCTCCAATGCATGAAAGTGAAAAGTGAAAGTGAAGTTGCTCAGTCGTGTCTGACTCTTAGTGACCCCATGGACTGTGGCCCACCAGGCTCCTCCGTCCATGGAATTCTCCAGGCAAGAGTACTGGAGTGGGTTGCCATTGCCTTCTCTGTCCTTAGCATTAATTACTCCTAAATTTTAATATACTGAAACTTGGCAGGAATTCTCCAAAATGTAAGTGAAAAATATTATGTTGAATGGCCAACTAATTTAGCTACTCTGGGTACATTTGGGAGTACATTTTGGGGAAGAAATATAAATAATTTTGTCTGATAATTAAACCAAAGCTCAGTTTTAGTTAAAAAAATTTTTTTATTTGTTGTTAAAGTAACTGGCTTATGATATCTTCACTTAACATTTCGTATATTCTATTACAACCTTTGTAAGCAAAACTACGGTATGTTAGCACTCTTGTTGAACTTTAGTTTTTCCCTTGTAAAATGGGGACAATAATCCCTACCCCACAAATATTCGGAGAAATTCACACGGAATAATGTGTGTTGAACACTTGGAAGAGAGTGTAATACACAGTAAGCTTCCCCAAAAAAGTACTTGTATTAGTTTTCTATTGCTGCAGAACATATTACATCTAAACTTAAACAACAGGCATTTCTTATCTCACGGATTCTGAGGGTCAGGAATGCAGAAGTAGCCAGCAGAGATGATTGGAATCAGTCTTGCATGAGGTTGCAGTCAAGCCTGGGGCTGCAGTTATCTCGGGGCTCAAATGGGGCTAAAGAATCCTCTACCAATGTCATTCACATGGTTGTTCACAAGCTTCAGTTCAGTTCAGATCAGTCAGTCAGTCCTGTCCGACTCTTTGCAACCCCATGGACTGTGGCACACCAGGCTTCCCTGTCCATCACCAACTCCCAGAGCTTGCTCAAACTCATGTCCATCGAGTTGGTGATGCCATCCAACTATCTCATCCTCTGTAGTCCCCTTCTCCTCCTGCCTTCAATCTTTCCCAGAATCAGGGTTTTTTCCAATGAGTCAGTTCTAATCAGGTGGCCAAAGTATTGGAACCTCAGCTTCAGCATCAGTCCTTCTAATGAATGTTTAGGACTGATTTCCTTTAGGATTGACTGGTTTGATCTCCTTGCTGTCCAAAGGACTCTCAAGAGTCTTCTTCAGCACCACAGTTCAAAAGCATCAGTTTTTTGGTGCTCAGCCTTCCTTATGGTCCATCTCTCACATCCATAATATTCTAGGTTCCTCCTGTCAGTAGCATCAAAAACCCCAGTGGCAGTCTTTTGGACTCTGTGGGAGAGGGAGAGGGTGGGATGATTTGGGAGAATGGCATTGAAACATGTATAATATCATATATGAAACGAGTCACCAGTCCAGGTTCGATGCACGATACTGGATGCTTGGGGCTGGTGCACTGGGACAACCCAGAGGGATGATACGGAGGAGGGTTCAGGATGGGGAACACGTGTATACCTGTGGCGGATTCATGTTGATATATGGCAAAACCAACACAATATTGTAAAGTTAAAAAAAAAACAAAACCCAGGGGTTGGGCTTCCCTGGTGGCTCAATGATAAAGAATCTGCCTGCCAATGCAGGAGACATGGGTTCGATCACTGATCCAGGAAAATTCCACATGCTGCAGATTAACTAAACCAGTGCACAATAAACTACTGAGAACATTTTGGAACCTGGGAGCCGAAATTACCAAGCCCACATGCCACAGCTACTGAAACCGGTTCACCCCAGAGCCTATGCTCCAAAACAAGAAAAGCCACGGCAATAAGAAGCGTGTGCACCACAGCTAGTGAGTAGCCTGGCTGTCTACAACTAGAGAAAAGCCGGCCCAGCAATGGAGACCTAGGACAACCAAAAACAAATAAATAAATAAAATTATTTAAAAACAAGAAACAACCCTGTAGCTCACATGATCGCAAGCTCCTTGTGAAACCAGAAAAGGGATGACTCAGACTGTCTTAATTGAAATAAAGTACCCAGGTGAGGAGAGGCTCCAGGCCCTGCCCTGGGCTGGCCTCCCTCACCCCAGTTTGTATTAGTCATCTTATCTTCTGGCTGCCCAAGAAGTGACGAATGGGCAGAGTCCCTCCACAGTAGCCTCTTGAGTATGGAGATTGTGGGCGCTTCTCTAGCTCACCCCAAGGTCGGCCAGGCATCCTAGGAGGCAGAGGTTTTCCATGTGTTCTGGACAGACCTTCCCAGCTTGCTGCTGCCGCTTGGCTCACGCGTTCCCCAGGGACTAGACCATTTTTCTTTTCCTATCTCGTCTTTGGACACATTGCCTTCTATCTCTTAGCCGGACTTTGACATTCTTTGTCCCTTCAGATTTCTTGTGTTATTGTTTAGTCACTAAGCCCTGTCTGACCGTTTTTGCAACTTCCATGGACTAGTGCACCAGGCTTCTCTGTCCATGAGATTTCCCAGGTAAGAATAATGGAGTGGGTTGGCATTTCCTTCTCCAGGGTATCTCCCCAAATTTCTACTTTATTGGTAAAGTATTGGTAAAGGCTATACCAACATAAGGTTTAAAAAACGAACAAGTAAAACTGATACAGTGGGTAGTAAATTTCCTTCTCATCCCAGACCCCCTGCCCATCCCAGATCCCACTGTGGATGGTTTCTTGGATGTCCTTTCAGAAATGTTTTATGAACTTATAAATACATCTCATTCCCTCTCTGTTACATACAAACTGGAAAAAATCTGTATAATGGTGTGCACATTGCTTTGTTCACTTGGCAAAATACCTTGGATTTTTAAAACTTATCAACATATAGATCTACAGCATTCTTTAAATGATTCCATAGTATTACATTATCTGAATATGTTATCATTTATTAATCCTGTTCCTTTCCATGAATGTTTAGGCAGTTTGTTTGCCTTGGTTTTAGCTAATACAAAAATGAACATCTTCATATGTTTCCACCTACACGTGAAAGCAGATCTGTCTGATAGATCCCTAAAAGTTAAATCACTGGTTAAAGGCTACATGTCCTTAGTCACTCAAAGAGTAGTTGTGTCCTCCTCTTTGCGACCCCATGGACTGCAGCCCACCAAGCTCCTTGGTCCATGGATTCACCAGGCAAGAATACCGGAGTGGGTTACATGCCCTCCTCCAGGGGATCTTCCCAGCCCAGGGATTGAACCCGGGTCTCCAGCATTACAGGAGGATTTTTTACTGACTGAGCCACCAGGGAGGCCTATGAATTTTTAAAGGCATGTAAAGGTTACATGCATTTTTAAATTTTATATTAATCCAAAGACGATATGCTAGACTCCACTCACATACTATTTCCTCATCCCTTCATGAAACTGAGTTTTTAGTCCTTCTGATATTTTTATTTTTGCCAATTTGAGAGTTGGAAAATACCTCATTTTATTTCAGGCTTATTCATTTAATTATGAATGGGATTGAGCTTCGGTTCATGTTTATTAGTCATGAATAAGCTGCTCTTTTTCTGTGAGCTGTGTGCTCTTTTGTGATTTGATTTAAAATTCTAGTCTTGATGGACAGCAGTCCCAAAGCCTTTTCCCAGGCCTGCTCTGCAGACACCCCCAGCTGCCCCAGCCCGTCCTACTCAGTCCTCTACTGCCGCCTAGCGACAGGGGTTGGCTTTACCACCCACCCCCACCGCTCTAATTGCCTATTCCTTACTGGGGCCAATGGCAACCCACTCCAGTGTTCTTGCCTGGAGAATCCCAGAGACGGGGAAGCCTGGTGGCTGCCTTCTATGGGGTCACACAGAGTCGGACACGACTGAAGTAACTTAGCAGCAGCCACAGCACTGGGGCCAGCTCCCTGTGCTGGAATAAGACTCCTGGTTCCTAGGTACCTCTTTAAGTACATTAAAATGCAAGGTCTCCATTTAATATGAATATCAGATAAATGACAAAGAACTTTTTAGCTGGTTCATACTTGTACTAAAAAATTACTCCTGGTTTATCTGAAATTAAAATATAACTAGATGTTGCATAATTTATCCTGCAATCCGATTCCAGAACTTTGAAAAATTTGAGTTCCCAGCCTCACCACGCCTTACCTCCCTTATTCTCAGACAGTTCTACTGTATCACATTCCACCCCAGGGGTTTTCAAGACGGTGGTTGCAGGTGATATGTGAATTACCGTGGCTCTGGATTTAGAATCCTAGCTCCAGCCCCTTACAAGATGTGAAATCTCATCAAAGTAACATCCACTCTGGTGCCTCTCTTTCCTCATCAGAAGAATGTTTCCCTCATTGTGCTGTTTTGATGACTAGTAACATTAAAGCTACAATTTGTTGGGCACTAAACACTTTACATGTGTTGATTTCTATTTTCCAGGCAAGAACACTGGAGTGGGTAGCCATTCCCTTCTTCAGGGGATCTTCCTGACTCAGGGATTGAACCCAAGTCTCCTGCATTGCAGGCAGAATCTTTACCATCTGAGCCACTACAGAAGCCCCCTATGATCATTATTAGAGTAAAAAAGACAGAAATTAGGGGACTTCTCTGGTGGTCCAGTTGCTAAGGTTTCCAGCTCCCAATGCACGGGGTCTGGATTGGATCCCTGGTCAGGGAATTAGATCTCACGAGTGGAAGCCAAGAGGTCACATGCTGCAGCTGAAATTTCCATATGCTGCAATGACAATTAAAGCTCCAGTATGGTGAAGTTAAGACATGGTACAGCCAAATAAACAAATACCTTTTGTTTCTGTTCAGTCTCTCAGTCATGTCCGTGACTCTTTGAGACCCCATGGACTGCGACACACCAGGCTTCCCTGTTCTTCATCATCTCCCAGAGCTAGATCAAACTCATGTCCATTGAGTTAGTGATGACATCCAACCATCTCATTCTCTGTAGTCCCCTTCTCCTACCTTCTATCTTTCCCAGAATCAGGGTCTTTTCCAATGAGTTGACTCTTCGCATCAGGTGGCCAAAGTATTGGAGTTTCAGCTTCACCATCAGTCCTTCCAATGAATATTCAGGACTGATTTCCTTTAGGATGGACTGGTTTGATCTCCTTGCAGTCCAAGGGACTTGCAAGAGTCTTCTCCACCATAACAGTGGAAAAGCATCAGTTCTTCAGTGCTTAACCTTCTTTATGGTTCAATTCTTGCATCTATACATGACTACTGAAAAAACCAAAGCTTTGACTATAAAGTAATGTCTCTGCTTTTAAATATACTGTCTAGGTTTGTCATAGCTTTTTTTCTAAGCAGCAAACATCTTGTAATTTCAAGGCTGCAGTCACCATCTGCAGTGATTTTGGAGCCCAAGAAAATAAAGTTTGTCACTATTTCCTTTGTTTCCCCATCTATTTGCCATGAAGTGATGGGAACAAGTGCCATGATCTTAGTTTTCTGAATGTTGAGTTTTAAGCCAGCTTTTTTCACTCTCCTCTTTAATCTTTAAGAGGCTCTTTAGTTCCTCTTCACTTTCTGCCATAAGGGTGGCATCATCCGTGTATCTGAGGTTTGATATTTCTCCTGGCAATCTTGATTCCATGTTGTGCTTCTTCCAACCCAGCGTTTCTCATGATGTACTCTGCATATAAGTTAAATAAGCAGGGTGACAATACACAGCCTTAACGTACTCCTTTCCTAATTTTGAACCAGTCTGTTGTTCCATGTCTGGTTCTAACTATTGCTTCTTGACCTGCATACCAGTTTCTTAAGAGGCAGGTAAGGTGGTCTGGTATTCCCATCTCTTTAAGAGTTTTCCAGTTTGTTATGCTCCACACAGTCAAAGGCTTTAGCACAGTCAATGAAGCAGATTTTTTATGGAATTCTCTTGCTTTATCAATGATCAGACGGATGTTGGCAATTTGATATCTGGTTTCTCTGCCTTTTCTAAATCCAGCTTGAACATCTGGAAATTCTCGGTTCATGTACTGTTGAAGCCTAGCTTGGAGAATTTTGAGCATTACTTTGCTAGCATGTGAAATGAGTGCAATTGTAGGGTAATTTGAACATTCTTCGGCATTGCCCTTCTTTGAGATTGGAATGAAACTGACCTTTTCCAGTCCTGTAGCCACTGCTGAGTTTTCCAAATTTGCTGGCATATTGAGTGCAGCACTTTAACAGCATCATCTTTTAGGACTTGAAATAGCTCAGCTGGAATCCCATCATCTCCACTAGCTTTGTTCATAGTGATGCTTCCTAAGGCCCACTTGACTTCCTACTCCAGGATGTTTGGCTCTAGGTGAGTGATCACACCATCATGGTTATCCTAGTCATTAAGATCTTTTTTTGTATAGTTCTTCTGTGTATTCTTGCCACCTCTTCTTAATATCTTTTGCTTCTGTTAGGTCATACCATTTCTGTCCTTTAATGTGCCCATCTTTGCATGAAATGTTCCCTTGGTATCTCTGGTTTTCTTGAAGAGATCTCTAGTCGTTCCCATTCTATTGCTTTCCTCTATTTCTTTGCATTGTTCACTTAGGAAGGCTTTCATATCTCTCCTTGCTATTCTTTGGAACTCTGAATTCAGATGGCTATACCTTTCCTTTTCTCCTTTGCCTTTCACTTCTTTTCACAAGTACTTTTAAAAAGACAGAAATTATAAAGATACTATTTAGATGTTTAAAAGTTAAATACTAGGGAGGCATCCAGAAGGATAGAGTATGGTTGCTTGGCAGGGGAGGGTGCACTCTGAAGAGTATGGGGAGGAGTGGATAAAAAACTATTCTTACTAAAAATAATCTTAGTATTTAATATTTACTAATTTTACGATAAAATTTAAAACCAAATGCATGCAGGCATTGTACTCAGTTACATCCAATTCTCCGTGACCCCATGGACTATAGCCAGCCATGGGATCTTCTGTCTACGGGATTTCCCAGGCATGAATACTGAGTGGGTCGCCATTTCCTTCTCCAGGGATCTTCTGACCCAGGGATCGAACTTGCGTCTCCTGCATCGCCAAGTGGATTCTTTACCACTGAACTGCCTAGGAAACCCTCTTTCCCTACTCTTATTCTAAAGGCCTGCACCAAGAGATGTTAGGGCCTAATTTCAGGGCCACATTATGGCTTTCATGGGCTCTAGGCACCTTTGCCTTCATGGTTCCCTTCCTGCACTAAAAATGTTTTTTAATTATATTTTATGACTTCACTGATAGCAAAAATGGATGCATGCTAAGTGGCTTCAGTCGTGTCTGACTCTGGGCAAGCTAAGATGGATACACAAATATTATGTATTGTATTCTTCTGTTCAGTGGCCATGGCAAAATACATGGCCTTTCTTCCAAGTAGGCATGGAGAGAGAACTCTTTGGTATCTCAATCTCTACTTTTAAGGACACCAGTCCTATGGGATTAGGATTGCACTCTCACGACTTCATTTAACCTTAATTACCTCCTTAAAGGCCCTATCACCAAATACAATCATATTGGAGATTTGGGATGAGTTTGGTGGGGGAGGACACAATTCAGTCCAGAACATTTATTTTAAAAAATATGTATTTATTTGGCTGCATGCGGTTTTAGTTGCTGCACTCAGAATCTTGTAGTTGCAGCATGTGGAATCTACTTCCCTGAATGCATGCTACTCAGTCGTGTGTGACTCTTTGTGTCCCCATGGACTGGAACCCACCAGGCTCCTCTGTCCATGGAATTTTCCAGGCAAGAATACTGGCATGGGTTGCCACGCCTTCCTCCAGGGGATCTTCCTGACCCAGGGATTAAACCCAGGTCTCCCGTGTCTCCTTTGTCTCCTGCGTTGCAGGCATATACTTTATCACTGAGCCACCTAGAAAGCCTGATCAGGAAACAAACCTGTGCCCCCTGCATTAGGAACTTGAAGTCAGCCACTGGACTACCAGGGAAGTTCCCATAACATTTATTAAAGCACCTTCTTTAACCTAAATTTTTTTTTTTAATTTTGATTTTAGAAGAAATTAAGATATTTTTGGAGAAAGCAATGGCAACCCACTCCAGTACTCTTGCCTGGAAAATCCCATGGACTGAGGAGCCTGATAGGCTGCAGTCCATGGGGTCGCTAGGAGTCGGACATGACTGAGTGACTTCACTTTCACTTTTCACTTTCATGCATTGGAGAAGGAAATGGCAACCCACTCCAGTGTTCTTGCCTGGAGAATCCCAGGGACGGGGGAGCCTGATGGGCTGCCGTCTATGGGGTCACAGAGAGTCGGACACGACTGAAGTGACTTAGCAGCAGCAAGATGTTTTTATGTGCTCATGAAAAGACTATGGGCCCTAGGCATTGTACTCAGTCCAAGGAATACAGACTCCTGCTTGACTGGTTTAAGCCTTTTAATTTAATGACTTGGAAAACAAAGGTGAGATTGTGCTGACTGGGTTGTGGCACTCAGTAAAGCTGATAGTAGGGTCACACCCAGATGGAATCTCTGTTAACACTATAGGAGAGTGAGTGGAGTGGATGCCAACAAAATAATCAAAAATATCCATTGCAGATGTGAACAATTTACAGAAGAAAAAGAAAAATGAATGGTTGATTAGCATATGAAAAGACTCCAGCTAGTAATGGAAGATAGGAAAAATAAGACAACAATGAAATATTTTTAACCCATCAAATTGGCAAAAATTTAAGTTTAATACTATTCAGATCTGATGTATAGAGAAAACAGTGCTTCAATATATTATTGATGGGAATCTAAATTGGTGCCCGCGTAGTAAGTCCCTTCTTCAGTCATCCAATTCTTTGTAACCCTATGGGCTGTAACCTGCCAGGCTCCTCTTTCCCTGGGATTCTCCAAGCAGGAATACTAGCATTGCCATCCTCTCCTCCAGGGGATCTTCCCTACCCAGAGATTGAACCTGCATCTCCTGTGTCTCCTGAATTGCAGGCAGATTCTTTACCACTGAGCTACTGAGGAACCCCATCTAAATTGGTAGGTAAAATTACATAGTAGGGAGAACAATTAAATAGTGGCTATCAAACTTTTTATTGTGCATACACTTCATCCCAGCAATCCAGTTTCTAGGTATCTAAATATCTAACACAGGAAAACATGAAGAATATTTAAGGCCATCTGAGGATCAAAGACATTCCTGTGTTTGAGTGCACATTATAAAGTGGAGATTGCTACAAAACTATTGGCTATTTTAATGTTTTGTAAAAATATGAAAAAAAAAAAAAGAAGATGGTGTATTTTTGAAAAGTGGTACATGTATAAGGAAAAATAGTCAAATGCTACCAAACAGAATGAGCTGGAAAGAAAACCTTCCTTCCATCCTCCCACCAGTGACTGACTTCCAGAGAAGCAATCGTCTTCTTTCTTTTTTTTAATATTTATTTATTTCTTTTGACTGTGCCGGGTCGTACTTGCACCATGTGGAAAGTGGGATCTAGTTCCCTGACCAGGGATTGAACCTGGGCTCCCTGCACTGGGAGCATGGAGTCTTAGGCACTGGACCCAGGGGAGCTGCAAAGTAATCATTTCTAACTCATCTTCTTGACCCCCATTCCTTCAGAGATAATCTTTATATATACAAGCATGCTGCTGCTCCTGCTGCTAAGTCACTTCAGTCGTGTCTGACTCTGTGTGACCCCATAGACGGCAGCCCACCAGGCTCGTCTAGCCACAGGATTCTCTAGGCGAGAATATACTGGAGTGGGTTGCCATTTCCTTCTCCATATACAAGCATATGTGTGTATAATATCTATATTCACTATTTTTTTAACCCCAGCAGGGGCACACATTGCTCTAAGTCTTGCTCTTTTCACCTAACACTTAGCTCAGAGTTCATTCCCTCTGTGTACATATATATCTATCTTACTCTTTGTAAGGGCTGCATAGTTTTCCACTTGAAGGCTATACCAAAATGTGTTTAAGTAGTCTCCTACTGATGGACATTCAGATTGCTTTTCAAACCATGATACAATGAGTAATGTCATTCAAGTGTCTTTGCACACACATGTGAATATTCTGGTAGAATATTTTCCTAGAAAGGTAATTTTTGTATCCAAGTAGTTGCATTTGAGATTTTTGACTGATGGGACTAGGATATTGTAGTAGAGCACGAACTGGAGCCAAGTGCTGGCTTATCCTCTTACTAGATGGATGAACCTGGACAAAGCCCTTAACCACCCCATCTCTAAAACCACAGTTTCTCCAGCTCTATATAGGACCTCCCCCATAGGGTTGCTGTGAAAATTCAATGAGTTAATATACGAAAAAAAAAAACTGCTTAGAAGAGCACCTGGCGCGTAAAAAATAGCACTAGCCTTCATTATAATTCTTTGTCATATTGCCTTCAAAGAGGTTAAAGTAACATGTTCCCACCATACTGTCTTATTTCCCTAGCCCTCAAAGAATCCACCTGCAATGCAGGAGACCCCGGTTCGATTCCTAGGTCGGGAAGATCCACTGGCGAAGGGATAGGCTACCCACTCCAGTATTCTTGGGCTTTCCTTGTGGTTCAGCTGGTAAAGAATCCGCCCGAAATGCGGGAAACCTGGGTTCGATCCCTGAGTTGGGAAGGTCCCCTGGAGAAGGGAAAGGCTACCCACTCCAGTATTCTGGCTTGGAGAATTTCATGGACTGTAAGTCCAGAGTTGGGCATGACTGAGTGACTTTCACTCACCAACACTGCTCCTTTTTAAACTTCTGAATTTGTTCAATCTGATGGGTGAAAAGGGGATCTCACTGTGATTTTAATTTTTCATTTATTTTTTGTCCATGTAAAAAACTGAAGTATAGTATGTTGTATTCATGTGTATAGCAAAATGATTTATATATATATTAACATATTTTTCCCATAAAAATAGGTTATTACAAGATATTGATGATAGTTCCTTGTGCTACGTAGTTGGTCTTTGATGTTTACCTATTTTATACATAGCGGTATATATTAATCCCAGATTCCTAATTTATCCCCCACATTTTCTTTGTTTTCTATGTCTGTGAGTCTACTTCTGTAAGTTCATTAGTATCCATTTCTCTCTTTTTTTTTTTAAGATTTCATAATTAAGTGATGGCTTCCCAGGCTCAGCTGTAAAGAATCTGCCTGCAATGCAGGAGATGCAGATTCAATCTCTGGGTCAGGAAGAGCCTCTAAAGAAGGCAATGGCAACCTATTCCAGTATTCTTGCCTGTGAAATCCCACTGTGGTGAGCTACACAGTCCATGAGGTCACAAAAAGAGTCAGACATGACCTAGTGACTAAACAATAATATAAATGATATCACATTGATTTAAATTTTCATATGAAAATTCAATTATGAATTCAGTGACCTTCTGAGTCTTATTCATACAGAGCTTCCTCACAGCATTTGACATTTGAAGCCTAGACCGACTAGATTGTCCTCTCTTCCCAGGCAAGTTTTTCTAGGGCCTCCTGGAATGCTTCACTCTACTCCTGTGGTCCTCCTCCTGCCTCTCTGATTGATCTTTTTCTAAAATAATTAATTATTATTTGGCTTCACCTGGTTTTAGTTGCAGCATGCGGGATCTAGTTCTCTGACCAGGAATCTAACCCAGACCCCTGCATTGGGATTTTGGAGTCTTAGCCACTGAACCACCAGGGAAGTCTTCTGATTGGCCTTTTACTGGCTCCTCTTACTCCTTCTCTCCTGGATTGGCTCTCAAGACCTTCTCAACATGGGTTTACCTATTTATCTGACTTTGTGTGTATTAGTTGATCAGTTGTGTCCAACTCTTTGCCACCCCATGGACTGTAGCCCACCAGGCTCCTCCATTCATGGAATTCTCCAGGCAAGAATACTGGAGTGGGTTGCCATTTCCTACTCCAGGGGGTCTTCCTACCCCTCAGAGTCAACCAGGGTCACCTTATATTCTTCTAAATACATCTCCCCTACTTGTTCCCTGAATGCTTTCATATGCTTTCCTGCCCCTCTGCCTTTGCTCATGTTTTGGCTGGAACTACATCGCCTCTAGAGTTGCCAGATAAAATACAGGACACCCAGTGAAATTTGAATTTCAGATAAACAACAAATTGCTTTTGGTGTTTCAGATAAACATTTTATTTGTTAAATCTGGCAACCCTACCCCCAGTACCTTGTGCCCCTAATGCAGTAATACTTTGTCTGACTAGATCATTGTATCTAGTGTTCACACAAGGACGAGAGCCCCTGCCTGGCAAGCTCTGGGCCTTTTCTCTCTGCACTGTACATAAGGCTGAGCACACAATGGTTTCTTAGGAGATACTTGCTGAATTCAGTGATATAAATTTTCTTTGGGTACAAGAAAACTTCCTTCCCTCTTATTCCTTACCTCATTCCCACATCCAGTAGTTATTTTTAGTGGTTTTTGAGTAACCATATATTATCTAATCCAAGCTCTCTTATGAAATTATCCTTAATTTCACATGTATTGGGTTGGCTAAAAAGTTCATTTAGATTTTTACATAAAAGGTTCATGGATTTACTGAAATATAAACAAGTGTAGTGACTTCCTTGATGATCCAATGGCTAAGACTTTGCACTCCCAAAGCAGGGGGCTCAGGTCAGGAAACTGGATTCTGTGTGTTGCAACGAAGACCTGGCACAGCCTAATTAATTAATTAAATAATTAAAAAAATAAAGAGGCAGTCTGGTACGGTGGCCAGTCTCTCACAGATTTAAATCTTGGCTCTCCCATTGACCAGTCATACAGTATTAGCTCGGTTATTTCATCTCTTTGAAGCTCAGTTTTTTCATCTCTAAAATAGGATCAAGTACCTTGCCACAGGCACTGATGATTAAATCAAATATTATCATATTGAGTATTGAGGGCTTTCAATAATTTGCCCAAAATGTGATTTTTTAAAATGGTAGATCTCTTTTCAAATTGTGGTAAATTGACATAAAACATTATATAAATTTCAGGTGTACAACATAATAATTCAATACTTGTATATATTGTGAAATGATTAGCACTTAAGTCTAGTTGGCATCCATTGCCATCAGTCAGTTCAGTTCAGTTCAGTTGCTCAGTCGTGTCCGACTCTTTGCGACCCCATGAACTGCAGCATGCCAGGCCTCCCTGTCCATCACCAACTCCCAGAGTTCACTCAGACTCACGTCCATCGAGTCAGTGATGCCATCCAGCCATCTCATCCTCTGTCGTCCCCTTTTCCTCCTGCTCCCAATCCCTCCCAGCATCAGAGTCTTTTCCAATGAGTCAGCTCTTCGCATGAGGTGGCCAAAGTACTGGAGTTTCAGCTTTAGCATCACTCCTTCCAAAGAAATCCCAGGGTTGATCTCCTTTAGAATGGACTGGTTGGATCTCCTTGCAGTCCAAGGGACTCTCAAGAGTCTTCTCCAACACCACAGTTCAAAAGTATCAATTCTTCAAATAAAATTCTTTTCTAGTCCCATTATTCAGTTCAGTTTAGTTCAGTCGCTCAGTTGTGTCCGACTCTTTGCAACCCCGTGGACTGCAGCACGCCAGGCCTCCTTGGCCACCACCAACTCCTGGAGCTTGCTCAAACTCATGTCCATCAAGTTGGTGATGCCATCCAACCATCTCATCCTCTGTCATCCCCTTCTCCTCCTGCTTTCAATCTTTCCCAGCATCAGGGTCTTTTCCAATGAGTCAGTTCTTCCCATAAGGTGGCCAAAGTATTGGATTTTCAGCCTCAGCATCAGTCCTTCCAATGAATATTCAGGACTGATTTCCTTTAGGATGGACTGGTTGGATTTCTTTGCTGTCCAAGGGACTCTCAAGAGTCTTCTCATTCCCATTATAGATTGTTGCTTATTTCTGTCAACAACAATGAAATTGGGGGGGGGCACACAATACATCCCATTATAGCCAGGTACAGTCCTTACGTGAATTATTTTACAACAATCCTATCATTATTACTTTACTATCATAGATTAAACTGAGGTACAGAGAGAGATTAAGCACTTGCCTCATACAATACCTAGGAATCAACAAAACTGGCCCTTGAACCCTGATATCCATCACCATCAGCTTATGGAGTGCTGAAACGAGTTGGAGCTGGCCCAGCAAATGTTAGAGGTCACATACCAGGCAGATGGGATTATAGAGAAGGGGCCTGGAATAGAAGAGAGCTTGGTTCTTCTAACAAAATGAATCTATCTGATGACGTTAAAGATGAGGGTGCAGGTAGATCATAGCAGTCCTTTCAAGCCATGGTAGGATTAAGATTTTGTCCTTTATCCTAAGAACAATGGGAAACCATTGAAGGATGACTCTGCCTACTGGATAGAGAACCACTAGGAGAAAATTTTAAAATCTATGTTTTAACTTTTAATGGATAAGGAATCTGACATGTTAGTTTTTTCAATGTATTGATATTACACTCAAGCTTCCCTATAACCCACAATCCCATGAGGGTGAAATACTTGTAGAGTTGGCCTTCTGCAAGTGAACTATTTAAAACAGATTGATATGTATTTGCAAGGCAATATGACGAAGGTCAGTGTAGTCAAAGGTATGGTTTTTCCAGTAGTCATGTACAGATGTGAGAGCTGGACCATAAAGAAGGCTGAGTACTGAAGAACTGATTTGTGGTACTGGAGATGACTTGAGAGTCCCTTGGACTACAAGATCAAACCAGTCAATCCAAAAGGAAATCAACCATGAATAGTCATTGGAAGGACTGATGGTGAAGTTCCAATACTTTGGCCACCTGATGTGAAGAGCTGACTCATTGGAAAAGACCTTGATGCTGGGAAAGATTGAAAGCATGAGGAAAAATGGGCCAGGGGGAGGACAGAGGATGAGATGGTTGGATGGCATCAGCAACTTGATGGATATGAGTTTGAACAAGCTCAGAGAGATGGTGAAGGACAGGGAAGCCTGCTGTGCTGCAGTCCATGGGGTCACAAAGAGTCGGACATGACTTATCGACTGAACAACAAGATGGCATAGGCTACCGTGGGCTATGCTGGACTCCCCAGATGGAATAAAAACCTTGCGAACTACAGTTCTGCCATTGGACAAAGATTTAATCTCAGGCTGTTTTTTGGGCAAACTTAAACAGGGAAATGTAGTCAGGGTCACACCTCAGCCTTAAAACTTAATTGGAAGAGGAAGATAGAGAGGCTTTGCCTAATACTTTTAAATAGCTGTATTGAGATGATTTTTTAAAAGATTTATTTATGGCTATTCTGAGTCTTCATTGCTGCCCACCGGCTTTCAATAGTTGCAGTGAGCAGGGGCTACTCTTCCTTGCAGGTGCGCAGGTTTCTCATTGCTTGTTGTGGAACACAGTTTATAGAGCACAGGCTCAGTTGCTCAGTGGCCTGTGGGATCTTCCTAGACCAGGGATCCAACCCCTGTCCCCTGCATTGGCAGTCAGATTTTTAACGAATATACCACCACCAGAGATAATTTACCCTATTGAGATAATTTACACACTGTAAAACTGACTTGTTTTAAGAGTACGATGATTAGTAAAAATATAGCCCAGCCATCAGTATAACCAGTCTTGGACCAATTTCATCACACTGGAAGATCCCTACTGCTTGGCTGCGGTGGATTCCCACCTATTCTTAGCCACAGCCAGTCTGCCTGATTAGTGTACTTTACACTAATTAGAAATGACCTTAGAGACCCCAAATAACCCTTAAGAGGAAGCCAGGACTGGACTCCCAACAAATGTGAAATTGGGCCATATATGTACATTTTGATCAGTGCACCAAATATATCCAGGCTGGGTCTGTGAGAAATTTCTCCATTCAGCCACTACACAAAGCACAGTTGGCTGCCCTACGTGGGGCTTATTATCGAAAATGAAGCAAAAGCAGTAAGCGGGCGCCTCTATACATCACACGCCTGTATCTGTGTAGGAGGTGACCACACACCCTATGCCGGGATGCGAAGAATCAAGCGTTCCCAGGACAGGGGACCAGTCGGTGTCGTTCGCATCTGCGCAGCCTGGCGAGTGCCTACAAACGCCTAACTGTAACCCCCTGCTCGAGACCTGTCGGTTCTGCTGTTGAGGTACCGCCGTCTCGGACCTGAGCGTCCAACCGTGACACTCAGATAGCCGGTAGTAACGCCTCACCCCGCCCTCGCTCTAGCGCACAAGAGTGCACACGGAGCACGAAAACAGGCCTTGCGCCAGCGCCTCCAGGGAGGCGGCTCTTTCCGTTGGCCACGCCCCCCAGTTTACAGGTCGAGTCTCCTTGGTCCGGGAAGGGCTTAGTCCCGCCCCTTCGAGCGGACGCCAGCAGCCACGTACCACGTTTCTACGTGTCTCGAGCCTGAAAGCGGAAGTTACGCCAAAGACTCGCGAGGGAAGCGGCGGGCCTGAAAGGATACTGGCCTCTGGAGGAAAGTGGGCGGGCAGACGGCATTGGAAAGCGCCCGAAGTGGTCGTGCAGAGGAGGGGTGGGAGAGAGGCTGGCCAGACAGATCATTAGGCTGTTGCTGGTCGCCTCGGTAAGGCGCGCTTTCCCTCCTCTCCGAGAGGCTGGCCCAGTCCTCCTCCTCGACCAGAATGGACTTTAGGGAAATTCTCCTGATAGCTTCCAAAGCGCAGGGTGTCAACAACGTGCCGGTAAGTATCAGCCGGGGCGCGACTATAGGAGATCCTGGTCTTCAAGTTCCGAGTGTGTGGTCCTTGGAACTTCCAGGAATCAGCACACCGGCTCCAGGATAAGAAAGATCTGGACGCCGTATTTTTTCTTTTTTTACTTTTGGACATGTACTTCTGGGTACAGGGGGGTGAAGTTACTGGGGGCTTGAGATAAGCAAGCGAGTGCGTGCTGACGAGCGGATTTGGTTTGTTTCGGCTTAGTTACCCCTACAACTTGAACTTTGCGTTTAGGGTGTTTTAGAGTTGCGTGAAAGCTGGAGAGTAGAGCCGTGCCTGGCACGTAGTGGAATCTAATGCTCGTAGTTTCTAGCTTCGGCATAAACTTCAACCCAGAGGTTGGGGAGTTCAGGAGTATTAGGGACTTGGCCTGATAGTTTTTGAGCTGATTTTCCGCTAATCTTTGAGTCAAACGTTGTGTAGTTTCCCGAACAAGTTTTTTAACTTGTGTCCCCCACCCACTCAGCCAACCAGGTGATTGAATTATCACCTCCCTAGGAAGGGAGTGTGAGTGGATTCCACGAAATTTTGGCCAACAGAATGAGAGAAATAGTTTCAGTTTCCGTTTACCTGTGGTCTTCCAGATTAGTTGTTGTTTGAAATCTAGGTCCCATTTACCTTGTGAGGTTCGCTAATTCGCTGAGCGGTGTAAGACTTCAGTATCTAAATGCGGTAGTGGTGGTGAGGGCCTGGTTTGCGAGGGTGTAGCTGTTTTGCATAAACTAATCATTTCAGGATCCTCAGATGGTACCACAGCCCCAGCTGTAAACCGATAAATTGCATTGTGATACCTGCGGTTTGAGCGACGAGGTGTGGAGCTCAAACGGCGCTCTTTTTAAGTCAGTTCAACTAGATCTTACTGAGCTCTCATCATGTGTTCTGCATTTCTTAGATTTTTGTATACTTGCAATATTTTTTTTCCTCTCCTGTGCTCATTCTTTTACTCTTTTGAAGATATTGATGTAAAAATAACTGGTAAATAAAACCGATATTGGTCAGTTTATTGTATGTATTCGCATCCCATCTCAAATACTCTGAATGATCTTGAAGTTATGAAACCTTGAAAGACAGAATTATTTTCAGCCTCTGTAAATTTCCTAGGCAAGTCAATATTGGATCTAGTAGCATTTATCTTTGCATAATTGGGTCCATATTTCTTTCTACGTCCTCCTCAATTTCAGTGGAGGTCAAAGAAAGATAATACTTGCCCTGAAGCCCAGGACTGTGGAAGAATCAGAACCAAGTTAGTTGTTTCTTCTAAAAACCAAAGATCGCTGACAGAGAAGTACATATTTCTAGAGTGGGAGATTTCAAATTATGTCTGTATTTCAGAATATATACATTACTGATCTATGATTGGAATAACAAAGATTGGAAGCAGAAAGGAAAATGGGTGAATTGGTGAGGTCATTTAAAATTTAATAGATGAATATAGGCATATACTTCATGAAAGTATGTTTTTCCCTCCCACTCGCCCCAAAAGCTAGTGAGCCTGGAGGTTTCATTTAGTTATCAGCACTATAATCCTTATCTTTTTACTTCAGATAACAGTAAAACACAAAAGAAATTATTGAGGAATAGAGCAAGATTGTGTTAAATTTCATCCATGATCTTAAGTCATCTGATTGTTTTAAGTTATATTGTTTATCAGCTCCAAGTGAAGCCTTTTAGCTCACGCTATGAGTTCTGAAATCTAACATACTGCACAGTGTGAGAGTACTACAAAGCAAGTATCCTTATAAACCAACATCCAAGTCAAACAGCATTACAATACACACACACCACACACACGCACACACACCCTGCTTCACAAATACTGAGTTATCCATCCTTCTCTAGGGCTTGGTTTGTATTTCTCTTTTAGCCATCTTTGTCCCCACCTTCCATTTGGATCGTATCATAGTTGACTGAATTTCAGTCATCAAGTTCCTTTTTCACATCTTTGTTACAGAAAGGAAATATACTGGCGTTGATTAGACTAAAATCCAAGGGAGGCTAAAATCTGAAACACCTGTACAGCCACTTTGAACTCTTTATTTAAAGAAATGTGTACTATATCTGACTTGAAAAGCAATGAACAGTTCCCATTTGGGACAGCTTTCGTTCATATTGTTTCTTTTTAAGAGAAATAGTTATCTGTAAAAGATTTTGGTTAAAACCAAAGGAGGATTGCATCATGCCTAGAAATACCAGGCGTGCTGTCTTTTCCCAGTGGAAAACTGAATACAAAAAAACCCCACAGCTGATCAAGGTGATGTAACCAGTCACTGTTATTAGCTTTGTTTATATATAAAGGAGAAAAGATATTTTGGGTAACTTTACCCTTAATATTTTTCTCACTGAGTTCCTCTAGCAAAAGCAGGTTTCAAGTAACTATAATTGATGTCTTGTGGTGCACAAAGCAAGATACATGGTTTTTCTCCCAGTCAGACTGAAAACTGTCCCAGGAAAGATACTGTAACTGTGGTGTGACCCTCAAATCAGAAAGTAAAGAGGAAGCCTTCATATGGTATTAGAGATATAAGGATTTGGGGGTCTGTGGACCCTTGAGGTGAACAGTAAAATGAGTCAGTTTTCCATATACATATAGCCACTCTTTTTTAGATTCTTTTCCCATATAGGTCATTACAGAGTACTGAGTAGAGTTGCCTCTGCTATATATGCATGCTCAGTCACTCAGCCGTGCTGGACTTTTTTCGACCCCATGAGCCTTCCAGGCTCCTCTTTTCATGAGGTTCTCCAAAGATACTAGAGTGGGTTGCTATTCCCTTCTCCAGGGGATTTTCCTGACCTTTAGATTGAACCTGGGTATCCTGCATTGCAGGTGGATTCTATACCGTCTGAGCCACCAGGAAAGCCTGTGCAATACAGTAGGTCTTTATTATCGATTTTATGTATAGTAGTGTATATATTTCAGCCCCAATCATCCAGTTTATCCCTCTTCCCCATTCCGTCTGGTAACCATCAGTTTGTTTTTTACATTTGTGACTATTTCTGTTTTGTAAATAAGTTCATTTGTACCATTTTTTTAGGTTCCACATTTATCATGTATTTGTCTTTCTCTGTCTTGACTTCACTCAGTATGATAATCTCTAGGTCCATCCATGTTACTGCAAATGGCATTATTGCATTCTTTTTATGGCTAAGTAATACTCCGTTGTATCCAATCCTCCTCTATCCACTTCTCTGTCGGTGGATACTTAGGTTGCTTCCATATATCTTGGCTGTTGTAAATAGTGCTGCAGTGAACATTGGGTGCGTGTATCTTTTTTTTGCATGTTATCTTTTGAATAATGGTTTTCTCTGGATATATGCCCAGGAGTGGGATTGCTGGATCATATGGTAGGTAGTTCTATATTTAGTTTTTTTAAGGAACCTCCATACTGTTCTCCATAATGATTGTACCAATTTACTTTCTAATCAGCAGTGTAACAGGGTTCCCCTTTCTCCATACCCCCTCCAGTATTTATTGTTTATAGATTTTTTGATTATGGCCATTCTGACTGTATGAGGTGATATGTGATTGTAGTTTTGATTTGCATTTCTCTAATAATTAGTGCTGTTGAGTATCTTTTCATGTGCTTTTTGTCCATCTGTAATATTGCCCCACGGAGATTCTGTTCTCTTTCCCATCACTACCTAGGCAATCTCTTTATGAATAGTAAGGATAATAACAACAGCAATTAGCATTTATAATGCTTACTTTGTGCCAGGCACTGTTCTAAGCACTTTCTATATATTAATTAGTTTAATCATCATAGTAACCATATAAGGAAGGTTGTTTTACAGATAAGGAAACTGAGGTTCAGGGAGACGAAGAAACATTTCCAAAGTCACACAGCTAATAAGTGGCAGGGCTAGTAATGGCCGAGCAGAGAATCTAGTCCAGGCAAAGTGGCTGCAGAGTTCTTTCTTAATCATGACCCTGTGTTGAAAGAGGAGAGTCTATTGGAAATGGGGTGATGAGGAAGGTTGTCATCTATAAAGCCTGAATCCATCTAGTTCCCTACCCCCAACTCCAACCCAATAGAGCCTTAGGCAGCAACCCCGTTGTTTTTTTGATGACACTTCTCACTGTACAGTAAAGTCTGATGGGAGAGAAATTTAAAGGCTAAACTAACAGCATTTGAAAACTGGTGAATAGAGATTTACAGGCTGTTTGGGAGAGTGCCAGCATGGTTAACGGAAATAGAGTCTGAGACTGGGGGAAGGTTCTGTGATGGACTTGTTTGGAGTAATGGCATTGGCTAGGAAGCAGGTGGAAGTTAAGGAGGGGCATGTAAGAATGAAGTTAGAGCTAGAGATGAAAGTGTTGGGATTAAGTTAGAAGTGAGGCACATTGTAATAGGAAAACTTTTGCCCCAGAGTCAGGAGATCTAGATTCTAATTCAGTCTTTGCTACAAATGGTATGAGTGATAGCCAGTAAATATACAGTTATCCTTTTTGGGCCATTTCTAACATGAGGTTGAACTAGAGACTCTGAGGTATCCATCTGAAACTATACTTTGTAATCAGGTATAGTTTTATAAACAGTAATAGTAAAATTTATATTTGACCTCTTAGCAGTCTTGAATAGCATGCTTTTTGGTGGTTTTATTTTCACTCTCTTAGCCACCCAGCTAAGCAAGCCTAATGCATATCAGTGGTTTTCCAGGCTGCATTCATTCCTTGACTACGATGTATTGAGAGGATTGTAGAAGTTGTATAGTCATTAAAGTTAAGGATATATCCTTTGAATATTTCTAACTCTGATTTCTAACCAATGATAAATCTCTATATAAAAGCATCAGAATATTTGTTTTTTACAGTTACAACAATATATTATCTCTCGAGTAAAGAAGAACTTTCAAGAAGGAATTGCTGTTGATTCCTATATATTAATAACATATTTGGTGAACATGTATTTCCACACTGAAAACTCCTGATTTTCTTAATCTGACTGTGACAGTATGGTTTCAGTGCAAGGAACACGTATGTTTAAAGTGACTTAATGTTTTCTAGGTCTCTTGGCTTCAGAATCACAAATCTTGGCAGAATCTCTGATACTGCATTTAGATGGCATAAGCTTCACTGTTGTGGATCATTCACTGGGGCCCAGCGGAATGACTGAGTTGGCCTGCAGTGTAATAAAATGGATACTCTTAGGATAAAAGAAACTCTTGTCCAGCTGCTTTTCATGAAGCTCAGACAATGAAACAGCCTGGTGCCTTGAATCAGATTCAGAATTGATGGGTACATCTTGATGTGTTGCCGCTAGAGCTAAATGTGACCATCTGATGTGGGAGAAAGTGCCAAATAGTTCTCCTGCCTTATTAAATGGCATACAGTGTAATCCCAGCCTGAAGCTTTCTTTTAAATACGTGGTTCTCTGCTGGGCGCCCCATGATGGGGAAGGAAACTGTCTAATAAAATGTTCTATTATAGGAAATCTTCTAATACCAGGGTCTGACTGCAACCCCTTTTTCAAAAGTCTAGCCAGCTCAATGTTAAGAAGGTCTATAGTGATAGACTCAAGAGAAAGGAAAGCATTCGTTCACAGAAAACTTTGTATACATATGTTCACAGAGCCTTATTCATAATAGCCAAAAAGCAGAAACAATCTACATATCCATTAACTGATGATTAGATAAATGTGGTATAATCCATATAATGAAATATTCATCCAGAAAAGGTGTGAAGTACTGACATATGTTACAGCGTGAACTTTTAAAACATTAAGTGAAAGTGGTAAGATATTAATACAAAGGACCCCTGCAGCAGTTAGGGGTCTCCAGAAAGACAGAACCAGTAGGATCTGTTTTAGGAAATTGGCTTACATAATTGTGGGGACTGGCAAGTCTGAAATTTGTAGGACAGGCTGGAAACTCAGGCTGGAGTTAATACTGTAGTCCGTCAGGAATGGGATGTGAGTAAGGTTTGCCATCTATAAAACCTGAATCCGTCTGTCTACTTCAGCCTACTAAAGCCTTGGGCAGGAACTTATATTTTGTGATGACACTTCTCAGTGTCCAGTAAAGTCTGATGGGATAGAGTTTCTCACAGAAATTCTGGAGCAGATGGAGAAAAAAAAAGTTTTTTGAATTGGAAAATCTTAGATACTTTGAATAATCACTTATCTATATAGTATCTATGGCTTCTAGAGTTTATTTTATGATGCATTATCAATCACTATGTGTATACACTGGGTGCATGATTTCATTTATATGAAGTGTCCAGAATTGGCAAACCCACAGAAGCAGAAAGAACATTAGTGGCTGCCAAGGCCATAGTGAGGGGAATGGGGAATGGCTGCTGAAGGGTAAGGGATTTCTTTTTGGGAAGGTGAAAATGCTCTGGAAATAGATAGTGGTGATGGTTGTACAACTCTGGGAATATACTAGTACACACTAAATGGGTGGATTTTATGGTTTGTGAATTGTATCCCATTAAAAATGTTTTAAAAAGATCACTGTCTCTGGAGGCCTAGCCCCCCTTTTTTTTCCTGCCCCAAATTTCTACATTTTGATCTAAATTTTGCCTAAGAGAATATTTTAATATTCTCCTGGTATCTGCCTTTGAGTGCATCAAGCTACAGAGGATGTAAGAAGCTATTAATTATGACTCAGCTCAAGTCAGTAAATAAGATCAAGCCTCATCAAGCAGGACCTTGTCCTACGTAAATTGTTTCCCAGCAGACCCACGAAATAAGACACTTTATAGATTTATTGAATTCCTTCTCCATCATAGGGACAGGACAAGGACAGCAAAATTGTTGAGTTAAATGTGAGGCCAGCTTAGTAAGTATCCTTAAGGATTGGAGGTCTTTTTTTAAACAAAGCTGAATTTGAAATTGGCATGTGAATTGATGAAAATAGGTGTATACTTGGAAAGAAGCTCAGTGTAGCTTTGGTGTTCTCTGCTGAGTGACTCCGAGTTCCTGACCCCCCCTCGCTGCTCTCTTGTGCTCCACCTTTCCTGTGTTCATGCTCCTCCGCTGGTGTTTCCCAGAGTGCAGTACATATGGCTCTTGTGTCACCATGGTTTTAGGGGACTCATAAATACTTTTTATTCTCATAGATGCATATTTTTAAAATGATATTTTGATAGAATTTGGGAAGATATAACTAGCCTTTCAAGCCTGTCGTTTCATGAGTATTATTGCTTGAGGTAAAGGTGCAATAATAAGTCTTGGTGTTCAATCTACATATTTTCTTAAAATTAGTAAATAATAATACAGTTGGCATACTAAAAGGGCAAAAATCATGACAGTGATATGGGAGTGACTGAAGCTTACTAAACACGGTATTATACTATATCCCATTGACACTATTTTTCTCTTTTGGTGTCTGTATTTAGTCAAGAATACTTAACCCACTACCTACCTATTTAAGTGCCAGGTTAGGAAGAAAGATACAGACCTTGAAATCAAATTAGAAAGTACTCACTTGCTCACTTGAAATACCTAGGTAACAAACTAATCCTATTTTAAATAATTAACATTAAGATTGGTATTTTGGGGCAGGGGGAGCCCTGTATTAAGCTTCGATTTGGCAGGTGAATCTGGGCTATATAGTTGGCAGGGAGAGAAATACTTGGAGCTTTGGCAGCACAAATGCACCCTTCTTCTCATATATCTACCTGATGTGAGTGTGCGCCTCTGCTTATGAGTTTATGTGTCTTATGCAACTTGAATCATCTTCACAGTAGCCCTTCTGTTAAGAAAATGTGTGTTTCCTATGAATAAGACCTATGTTTGAGGTTCTTGTAACCACGGCAGATTTTATGTCTATATAATTAGGTAAGCAGTATTCTCTTTCTCCTATCTTCCTTTCCCTCTCCTTTGCTCCCTTAAACATTGGGCCAATCCACTATGGAAAGGGCCTGCAACTAAATTTACAAAGAGAGGGACTTGCTAAAGAATTTCACTGTGGCAGCCAAGGTGACTGAGAAAGGAATCTGGATGCTCTCTTGGGATTTCTCTGTGAGGGACGTGTCAGGTCTCAAGCATTGCCATCACTCAGGATTTTCAGGTCAGATTAGGGCCTGCTTTCTTGGCCAGCTGCTTCATGGGTAGACTAACTTAGCTGGAACTTCCAGCCTGTTTCAAGATGCCTTCTGTTTGGCAGCTGTATAGTAAGCAGGAGTCCTTTGGCTTTCCTCCAGAATTTCATACACATTTTGGGAGTCACTTTTTTGGTTCCTTAGTAGCTCAATTTGTTCTCATAGGTTAACGTTTCTTTTTAAACTAGCACAGCAACAAGGTTGAGTGGATAAGAACGTCATCTGCCCAAGATGAAAGAAGGGCATTAAAAAATTCTTATTTCCTAGCCCGTAAGTTTAATGTGAGATGGTCCTAGAGAGTAATCATCCTGGTCTGAGTTATTAGCTCTGTTTAATTATACTTCTCTAATGATTATTCTAGTTTTAGTCATTTCCCAGTGCAATTGCATAAAAATCAAAGACCAGAGAAATACCATCTGTTCCAGGATGTTAGTACCTTGGGTGATCTGGAAACTTGTCTGAAATGATTTGTGTGGAGAATTAATATTTAATGAATATAGAGCTACACTTAAAGGTTACAGAGACTGGGACCCTTCTTGCTGCTTCGATTTCTTTGAAATGCCTTTTAGCTATGGTTTGCCACCTCCTTTGCCTGAGATCACAGTAGGATCTCGGTATTTAATGTTGTAGGCAAGATAACCAGTGTAGCAGCTGAAAACCACCTGGAGTGGGTACGCAGGAGGATAACAGTTGTGATAGTTTTTTCTACTATGGACTTGGAAACTTCTGAAGAAGGATACTCTTTTAAATCAGAATTCTAGAACAGTCTTTTTTAGTGGTGATTTTTTTCAATTCCCCCAGTCCAGGTACCTTTTTGGGAAAATAGCTTGAAAATGGTGTTTCTGTGAGTTGTTCATTTATGTATTGTTGAAGATGTTTAAAGAAACTCTACACCTGGAAACAGGCATATGTAATCATTTTTAGCCTGAAATTTTATAGCTGAGCTTTCATGAGGGTTATGTGGTCTCTTAATTATTCAGAATAGGTTTTTTTAGTCAACATTTAGACCTTTCTATTGTTTCAAAGTTAATTTTGTGTAACTCTTACTCGTTTTATTTTTAGAAAAGATACAGTTTGGCAGTGGGACCTCCCAAAAAAGACCCAAAAGTTAAGGGTGTCCAGTCAGCAGCTGTCCAGGCTTTTCTCAGAAGGAAAGAAGAGGAGCTCAGACGAAAAGGTATGGATCTATAGCCTTATTCTCAGTTCTAAAGTCTTCTGTCTTCACAGCTGGCTTGTAACTAACCAAGGGATGCTTGTAATATCCTAAGCGGCTATTGGATTTGTTGTGTATGTGTCTGAGTCAGCTGTATTTGTAGCATTATGTATGTTCTTATGTTGGTCATTTGTATAGATGTTTTCTTTTATTTCCTCTTCAAAATTAAAAGCTTTTTGGGAATAGTGACCATATCTTCTAGTTGATCATATTAGCAACTCCAGTAAGAATTCCATTCTTTTCCCTTGGTTCTTTTTTTTCCTTTGTACTTTTAATTGATGTGTAGTTGATTTACAATGTTGTATCACTCTCTGCTGTGCAGCAAAGTGGCTCAGTTATACACATATAGACATTTAAAAAATACTCTTTTCCACTGTTGTTGTTTGTTTGTTTATTTTTGTGGGCTTTTTCCTTTCTTTTTTTTTTTTTTTTTGCCTGTACTGTACAGCCTGTGTAATCTTAGTTTCCCAACCAGGAATTAAATCTGGGACCACAGCAGTGAAAGTGCTGAGTCCTAACCACCAGACCACAGGAAACTCCCTCTTAACCTTAGTTTTGAATCTGTTTCTACCTACTTTGTATTTTAATTTTTTTAAATATACCGAGTACTATCTAAAAGGTTAAAAATAGGGATAGTTTTTGAAAACCAGTAAACTCAAGCAGTAGTTGTACTTTATGCAAATGACAAGGAAACTGATTAAGTTTGAGTATCCATTGATTCATAATTAATGACTATTAAGTGGGTACTAATATTCTCTTAACTTGGTATATTTATTTAGTATGAACTATTTTCTATATTTAAGCTAAAAGCCAAGACTCTCTCTTGCTTAGTCATATAGAAAAACCCATATGTGATCCACTCATTGTGTAAAGATGACTCATTGATAATTGTTTGAATGACTTCCTCATTTGATTCTTAGAAGTTTTCAAATTTCTTCAAACCGTAGCTTGAATGTTGCTTGGTTTCGGCCACCTACTGATTTCAGATAAATGTACAGTTTTATCAAGACCTTGAAATAATGTGTTGTTTTGTCTTTTTCAGCCTTAGAAGAGAAGAGGAGAAAGGAAGAACTAGTGAAAAAGCGAATTGAGCTAAAACATGACAAGAAAGCAAGAGCTATGGCCAAGAGGACAAAGGATAATTTCCACGGTTACAATGGGATTCCTGTTGAGGAAAAGTCAAGGAAGAGGCAGGCAATGCAAAGTCACACTAGCCAGGGAACAGACCAAGAGTACGAGATGGAAGAAGAGGATGAATTCTTAGAATACAATCAAGCAGAGTCAGAGCAGGAGTACGAGGAAGAACAAGAACCTCCCAAAGTTGAAAGC